>NC_052537.1:31639726-31944905 GCF_016699485.2 Gallus gallus | reverse complement strand
TTGCCAGTTATTTTTTTTTTCCCCCCCCTTCCCGTCCAGATGAACGCTATTTAGAAAATAAAATGAAATCCCAGCCACGGTGATGGGCTAATAATCATCTGCTGAACATCAGAGGTCCGTGCAGCCACGGTGCAAGCGCCTCGAATGCAGCACTGCTGGCTGTGGAAACTGCCTTCAGGAAAAAAAAAATCCAAAAAAAAAAAGAAGAAAAGCAGACCCTCCCTTTAAGCACACATTGTCAGCTACTGTGGCTCCCTAAGGACCTACAGGCAGGACCATTGCATTGTGTTGACTCAGCTGATTTGAAATGCAAATGCTGGCGGGCACGGGATGCTGTGCATACATTTCCTTTCCATAAGAGGCAAGTTGGACACACTGGGACAACGGCAGAGAAGATTAATAAGCAGAGCGGCCGTTTGTTTCATTTAAACAAATGAGCTCATCCCTCTTGCAGAAATGGAATCGTCCATGAGGGACAGAGGGAGAATATCATGAGCAGCCAAGGTAAACATGGCAATGTGGGAGCTTTCCCCACCCGCAGCGCTCCATCCGAGGGGATTGGGGCTTCACTGCTACATGCACGGCCCCCTGATAGGGCCAGAAGGTGCAGAACCATGGGGATGCTCACAAGCTAACACAACTGAAAGCAGTGGTAGGGCTCTTTCAGCCTGCAAAGCACAAGCAAAAGCAAACCACAATCCAAACTCACTGAACAGGCTTATCCCTCTGTGAGGGTACTAGGGCAATAGAATTCATCGAATCATTTGAGACCTAAAAGGCCATCAACTCCAACCCCCCAGCAATCTGCAGGGAAACACACAGCTCCATCAGGTGCTCAGAGCCCATCCCCTGACCTTGGGTGTCTCCAGGGATGGGACACCAGCACCTCTCTGGGCAGCCTGTGCAGTGCCTCACCACCATCCTTGTAAAAACCTTTCCCCTTAAACCCGGTGTAAAAGTCCCCTCTTTCAGCTTGAAATCATTTCCCCTTATCGTATTACAACAGACCCTACTAAAGAGTCCTTCTTTCTTGTGGCCCCCCCTCTATGGGAGAACAAGTCAAAAGGGCTGGGCACCAGCACTGCTCTGCAACACCACATTCAGCAAAGAGACGCTCCATGTGCACACCGTGTTCCACAGCATCCTAAGGACAAAAAGGGTATCAGCTGCATCACTATCTATATTCGGAATTAAACACTCGAGAAACAAACAGCTTGAGGCTGCGTGTCACTTCTGGATCCATGCTGGGGCAGAGGAGTCAGAAGGCTCAGATATATTTAACAGAGATATTAGAACTCACTGACTTCAAAACACCTCCCCCAGCATTGCAGTGGAGACCTCAGTAGACTTGCACCTTCAGTAGCTTCTGGTTTTTGCTTTTTCTGCTTGCAAGAAGGAAAATCCAGTAGCGTTTGCCCACTACGCACTAGAGCACATGGGCTGCTTCTAAGCCCTTTTGCAGCAGAAAGCACTTCTGCAGACATTTACCAGGAGAAGCACTAAATTCTGTAAGCTGGACAACACTGCTAATGACAGCAAATCTGTACAGCCGCATAAAAAAACCAATTCAGAGTGCTCATTTTTAACAGACCCTCAGGTAATACACCTGTCAGGAGCATGTCCAAGCAAGTAAAACACAGAATTCAAAAGGAAGAGCCTGAAAAGAAAATCCGTATACCCTGGCAGTAGCTTTGCAATGGTTAATAACTCTGGGTTACCAACCCAGTGCAGGAAGTGGTACCAGCCTGCAATTACAGGGCTGCATTTAGGGAACCTATTAGGTTGAGGTTACTGCTCAGTTTTATGCATGGTAGCTGTGCTGAGCTACAGATGATTGGCCTTCTGATTGCCATAAGAGCTCCCTGTTGGGTTTTATTTATTGCAGAATAAAGGAAGACAATAATTCTAAGAAAGGCAAACGCCACAGTGAGAAAATGAAGCCCTTGCAGTTTTCTGGGAGCCAAGAGGGAGAACAGAGGCACCATTTGCCCTGCAGTGGAGAAAATGGGAATACTGTGGTACCTTCCTAGCAACTGCGAAGAGTGCATTTAAAATGCCTGTCATTTTGCTCCTTGATACATTCACGTGAAGCCACACTCTTCTTTAAGTTCTTCTGGATGCTCAGAGCATCGCATCATTTCACTACACACACTTCAGTGCACGCAATGAAGTGTTATACAATTACAGCAAAAGCAACTTTGGAAAGCTGGCTGTGGCCTTTCACTCCTCCATGGATACAGAAGCACCGACCCCAACCTCAGGAGTGAACACAGATGCAGAGCAGCCCACAACGTGGGCTCTCCCTGCAGCTCCGTGTGAGGGGAGCTCTCCCTCTCCTGCCTGGCCCCAGTCCATCCTTTGGGCCTGCCAACAGAAGTGCTAATTTAGTACTAAATTTAGTGCTGGCTTTTAAAAATACAAGAACTGTGTTGATACCATAAAAGTACATCTGGTAAGAACTAGCCCGGGACCTGAAAAACACACAGCTGGGGCTCAAAAACCAAAATCTCACTGTGGCTTCAAAGGGGTTGAAGATGCCCCAGGCATCTCAGCCCAGGGTTGTTCCAGACACCATTCACATAACAATTTACTGTGATTCCAAGGCTGGAAAAGGGTACCTAAATATTCAATGCCATCCTTTAAAATCTATTGTTTCCTTCTGTTTATTTCGTTCACTTTGGTCTATACCAAATATTTGGTATAGCCCCTAAATATTTGGTCTTACTCCATTCCTTGTTTATATATAAATTCAGACTTGGGTCACCAGCACCCCATTTGAAATTTTTGGCTTCCATCAAAAAGCAGTGCTGGGCAGGATTGTGATAGGATTTATGATTAAGTCAAACTTATGTTTTGCTCTTGGCTTCACCATAGACCTTGCTAGGCCCTAAGGCTAGTTATAAACATGGCCACACACACACACAACCAAACATCAAAGAGCCCTCTGCAAGAAAGCACTGCCTCTCATATCTACCACCCCCCTTGGGATGGGGTGCCCAGATCTCAGGCCAAACATCCCAATTGCAATCCAGGGTTGGGGTACTGTGCATAAGCTAGCACTGTGTGAAGCCAACAGCACAGAACAGAGCAAAAGCAAACAACCCAGGAACAAAAGTGGGTTTCTCTGATATGCTGAAGGCTGCTGTCAAAGCCCTGAGGAACAATACTGCCTCTTTTAAAACAATTCTAAAAAGGGGGAAACGTTAACAAAGAATAGATTATTTTTTAAATAGGATCCTAAAAATAAACACTGAGATTTAGACGATATTACCTTTGGATCCCAAAGCCTTGAATGCAGCCTGGGAAGCAGTTTGTACCCCAAGGATTCCTTTTACTTGTAGGCTGCCTGGTTTCAAAGCACTCATGAATAGGGCATCCACAACACCAGACCGATAAGAAATACCAGTCATAAGCACCACCACCTTCACTAACAGACTGAAAAGACCAAACTGCATGAAAAAAAAATCAATGCTGTTCTGTATAGACACAGTTGCAAAGCCAGGCAGTGCCCGGGGGAGGCTGCCTACACACTGGAGAGCACATCAGCACATAAAAGCACTGGCAGCTTTTGAAGCACAGCCCTTTTAGGGCACCCAAAGCCCCCCACTCAGCTGCTTAAGAATTCAAGCACTGGTCATTATAGGACACATAATGCATGGTTCTAAACATGTTATGCATTTTCCTGCAGTTCTTTCCCCACCGCCACACTTTTCAGCCCTGTGACAGCTACAATTTCCTTTTCTTGGTTTATTCTTCTCACTCCTGTACCCAGATTTTTGTTCCTTACTCCTCTCTCCCTCTCTAGTGACCAAGAGGCCATCAACCTTATAACTGAGAGTCACTCAAAGGCCTCCTTGAGCAGCGAGCTGCTGTGGCTGCCAGCTGCCATGCCACAAAACATTTGCTCCCCTTCACTACGGCTCTTTGCTTTACCTGGTTATTGCTACTCTGACATTAAACACAGAGCTCTGCCAGCAGGAATCAGTACAGCACCATGTTGATCCTGTGTGTATTTCTCCAGACAGTGTGCTCCAGTCACAGTCCAGCTCACTGTCTGCACTGCCGTGGCACAGGGATAGAGGCAGGATGTAATGCTGTACCATACCACCACCCAATACTGGAGAAAACATCCTTCTCTCTTCCCCTTAGTTTTATGGAACAACTCCATGCTGCAACTGAAATAACAAAGGAAATATATGAAATATAGAACAATTTATCCTGTTATAGCTTACTGCAAGAAAAAAAAAATGCTAACAAATTATAATGCCTACATTTTTGTTGGGCACTACTAATAGGCTTTTAGTTCTGTTCATGTGCATAGTATTGTTGAGATAGTAGTAAACAGTCAGCAATGTAAGGACACGTTCATCGCCACCCTTCCAAGATCCGGCTATCCCTAATTTGATCTCATCCAGCACATACAATGTGATTAAGATTAGATTAAGAATGGAAAAGCTTCAGATTGAAACCATCACTGCAGATCTTTTGTTTGCTTGTTGGTTTTTGCTGATTTCTTTTTGTTTGTTCATTTTGTAGCTGCTCCTTTTACTTACCTGGGCTTGGAGAAGGGCACCCAGGAGAGCCTAAATGAAACCCAAGCAGTAAAATCATCAAGGACCCTCTTAAATGAGTTTTTCAATATGCTCTTCAAGGAAGAAAAAAAAAGCAATTCTTTCTATGGCCTCTGGACGACTTCAGGCATAACACAGCCCTTTCTGCATTACCACGGCAGAAAAGGGTATGCCACAAAATAACACGAGGTGATACTAAGTGAAAATCTTTAGAGGTTTAACTTGTTCTTACACCAAATGCCTCCATGAATGCTTTGCTCCACCACTTATCTAGATAAACAGGAGTGCTTTATTTGCATTGCTACGTTATTACCTCCTGAAAAAAACACAGTGTCTCAGAATTTTAAGCCTGAGCACACGAACAGAATGTTTCTAGCTGACAAGTCAAGGAAAAATCAGGTGATCTGTGATGATGCTCTCAAAATAGGCAACACATCTCATTGGAAACCAACACCAGAATATGTTCCCCAACATAGGAAACAAGTAAGTACCCCTCAAGACATGCACACACACAATTGATCAGTGTTCAGTTGCTAAGGTCACTGCTTAATCTAAATTGCAAGTGAGATCAATGGCATTAAGAGTTTTGAATAATCTAGATGTCTGCTTAGTTACTGAAATCCCCTGCATTGGAAACCCATTGCAAAGACACCAAAAAAGAGGCCTCTAAATGCTTCTATTCAGGATGCCATGGGCTCTGCTGTCTTTTAGGGCCCAGTAGTGGATTAGGTAAGGTGAGAACCAAACACAGCAGATCCCATGTACAAACAGGGAGATCTGGTTTTGGAGAGCAGGGAAGCCTCCATGGCAGCTATGCCGAGATGCCACCCAAGGAATGAGGAAGGCTTTTAATCCCACAGATCTACAAAGACCTAAGTCAAGGTTCAAGGGCAGCTTTGGCTTGGTGCCTTCTTACATTCACCTACAGCTTCCTTTCGAATTTGAAAGACTTCACAGACAATTGGTTCGAGTCTTTTCAGGTTTTTCTTTTTAAAGGGTGGGCCAAAATCCAGCAGTAGGGGCAGTTAGAGCTCCTGCCCCAAAAGCACAGGCCCTACTCAGCGGTATCATTGAACACTGAGAAATACAAGCCTGGCCCCAGTCTTACCCTGTATTGCCTGCTCTAACACAGGAGGTATCCATATCCCTCAAATCCTCCTCCTTGCTGGCAGTACCAGGCCAGATACGTGCTGCCTGTCCTGCCCTTGTACTGCCACAGTTACAGCAAGATGATTAATGCCACTCTAAAATTCCTTGTGGATGGATTAGTGTAATGACATATTCATTTTCACGCTGTTGAACCTGTTCTAGCAGCAAGGAAATTATCCTATATCGCCTGAGGGAACCTGTAAAATACACAGCAATAAGAAGCAAACAGAGGGCTACCATCACCCTTTCATCCACAGCCACATGCAGGCAGCAGCTTTACAGCACACAAATAATTGCTCTCTTAGAGCATAACCATGCAGGGTGCACCTCAGGGAGTGTAAATTCTAAACAAAGATATGGTCAGAAAATTGGTGCAATTTCACATTTCTGTCAAGTGCCCATTAACGTATCATGATATGGCTTTTAAAATTCAAACTAGTGGAAACTATTTGTTGAATTGTTGTTGTTTTATGGAAGCTGTCCTCTGCCAGACCTTGGGGTCTCCAGGAACCCTGCCCATCACACACAGCCATGGGGTCACTCAGAGAAGCCTGCAGGATGCTGTCCCTTGTCTGGGGACCCCACCATAAATAAGCCTGCACAAGAAAATGCACTTAGTCCACAACACTTTGGGCTTGAAACAGAGCAGTCATCTTAGGATTTGATGGAACAGGCTGGCAAGACTGAGAGGGAGCAGCACAAAGCATCCTCCTGCCTGGGGCTGCACAGTGCTGAGCACAGCCCTCAGGCCAAAGGCTGTGAGACACAATCTCATTAAAAAGGCTGGAGCGGATGAACGGAGTGGCTCATTTTTGTTCATTTCTTGGGGACTGGTTGGTAACATGAAAGATATCTATTTACATTGTGCTTCAGGAGGCGGTGAACGCTTTGCAGGTTATCAACCACCGAGCCTCAAGAAAAGTCCTTGGGTTTTAGTTTCCAAGACCTAAGCAACTTCAACATCTTCACACTGTTGCTTCTACTGCAAAAATCACTTCATTTGTGCACCAGACAGTCTACATAACCTAGAAAACTTACTACAGTACAGTTGAGTAGTACACTTAAGAACAAAAACTAGAAGCAGATGCAGAATGCATCACATCCATCCCTCCTTGACAACACAATTGGGAATGGATCATCTCTCCAGACTCTTGCTAGCTCTATCCACAGTAGTTCCTTAAATGACAAGTTATGCTCACTAGTGATATTTCAGCGCTTCTACCAAATTATTAAGTGCCTGTGATGCAGTTCATAAGCAGATCATCATAATCACAGAGGAGACTGAAATGCCTCACGAATCTATTTTGCAGAAAATTGTGCAGAAGCAAAGCACTTGCAGAAGTTTAGCACCTCACTGTGCAGACAGCTGCCACAAATGTGATGAAATGAAAAACAACCCAGCTTGCACGCTACTATTTTCTATGTCCTATTTGGGTTGACTTGATAAACAAAAAATACAGAAACGTGCATGACAGTCCAAGAGACATTTACATGAGGGGCTGATTATGACAACAAAGAACTGACAGTAACATGAGGAGAATGGAAGAGCGATCTTCATCCTACGGATCTCTCCAATTCCCATCCCTACATGCATTATGATCTCCAATAAACTTGTGTTCATAGTGCAAAAAAGAGCAAACACATTAGAGAAGTTCAGCTTTAGAGAAGGCTGCAGGCGACCAGACTGCTCATCTCCAAGAATAACGAAGATGTACATTTTGGTTAGTGACAGCCCAGACTGGGTTCTGATGTTGCATCAAGCAATTCTACTACTATTACTTAATTGTTTACTCCACTACTCTGTTGCTTACCTCGCCAAAGAGATTCTTACACACACATTTTCAGCAGCCAGCTCTGCCTGTCTGTACACTTCCCAAATGATTTCTCACCTCTTCACGCAGCTTTTAGAGAATGACCAGGGTATCCTCTGCTCAGAAAATTCTCTCCATATGACAGAACTTGCAGGCTGCTGTCAGACAGACCTTCAGGCACTTCTTTTCCTTACCAACTGTACACGCTTAAAAAGACCAGGTACAGTACAGTACCATAAAGGAGCAAAGACTTGAACTAACCTATGTCACAGCAAGCACAAAACTTAAACTAGAAGTTAGGACATCACTTTCTGATCAAAATTCTCACAAATATATAAAGGTATATTCACCAACATGCTTCCTAGGTATGAAACTGGATGATTTTTGAGTAGCATTTGCTGATAGCTATTCATTCCTTGTTCCACAGCAGAATGCACCTATTGTGTATGTTCCCATCCGTGATTCAGAGTATCCTCCTGCTGACACCAGCACCTTCTGACATTTCTGAACAGATTAAGCAGGATAGCTGTATTTCCCGTGGTGTCTCCCAGCTTGTAGCACGCTTGCCACAAGCTGCTGACCTGTATCTGTGGGGTGGAGAAAGATACTCTCTAGAGAGTTCCCATTTAATATTCTCAACTGTGTTGCGACCTTTCCCATTAATAGATGTCACAATAAGGGCATGCCATTATTGCCGAGCCACAGCAGCACAGTGGTTAATCACCCACAAGACAGGCGTCACCCAAAGCTCTGACATGAATACCCAAGGACACATCTCCTCTTTCCTACATCTGTGATGGGAGGACTCAGCCTGGGGGGTTTTCCCAGCAAAAATCCCTGAGGCCATTTAACCACGAGAGCAAAGCTGAAGGAGAGAAAGATCAGCTTTGAAATGAAGATAACTGAATGTTTCTTTAGCAAGAATGAAACCAAGCTGAACTTCTTCCTTCACTACTGACAACTACAATGCAGATCACTGTGTGGGGAAGGGAGATACCGGCAGCATCTGAAGGGGAATGAGCAAAATGGTCCCCTCAAGGAGAAAAAAAAGGAAAAAAAATCCTAAACGTTTAATAATTTAAGAACAGTGGGGAAGATCAGTGCAGTAACAACCAGTGTAGTCCAAGCTCCCTCTTCTGGTCTTCCAGAGGAAATGTAGTGGAGCAAGGAGGTCTTTATCGTCTAGCAACTGGTTTCAAAACCTAGCACCAAAACGTTCACACAACTTAGGCAAAACACCCAATATTTTCTTAAAGAAAAAACATATAGATGTAGAAATTGACTTTAAATGCATGAAACAGCACTGAACACTACCTCTTGATCTCCTCTGCGACACTTTCAGCTTGTTGAGGAGGCAGCTCTACTCCACCACCAGGGGCTGCAGCCACCGGCACATCCCCAGAAACGAGTCCAGTAGCTTCTTCACTGCTATCAGGCTTGGAAGTGCTGGAAAATAATTATGAAAAATCATCAGCTGATACATTTTAAAAGGCCCATGGGCCTGCAGTGAACTCTCTTGAAAGGATGAGTTTGACTAGATCTGACCTTCTGTCAGGAGCACACCGTTCCATTGCTGGTACTCTCCCCCCCTGCCCCCCATAAATTACTTCTTCCTACAAAGCCTACTTAAATTCTCAGATGACCACATGAACAGCAGTACTACTGCAAAGCTTTGACAGCTCTTACAGACCAAAGCATTATCTTCCAGAGGAATTCAAGATTGTTCTGTTTGCTGCTGGAGATGAATAATGGAGATGAATGACAGAAATCCCTAACTACCCCTGTGCAGGTCTCACAGAGACCTTTCTCCTCACGATGCATTACACTCAGTTTAAGTGACTTCAAAAGGAACCAAGGGAGCACTGCGGCCACCAAGAACTTCCCAAGGGCAGCTCTGACACACCAGGGGGACAGAAGTGCTCCGAGGCAGCTTCCCAACTTGTTTCTGTAGGCTCAGTCCTGAGGAAACATTGGTGGAACTAGGTCAGGGGTGAGAAGCGGCTTTTAGGCTTCCCAAGCTAAGTATTAATGGCTGTTTCCGTCACTCCATCCTTTAAATTTAATTTCCTCTCCCTACCCCCGGTAGCTACACTTGAATAACTGCATTACTGGATGAGAGTTGGTAAGGTTCAGGGACAAACTGTTCCTTTCTTTAGAAACATATCCAAGCAAGGGCAGCCATAAATCACACCTCTCTAACTTTAGCCACAGCACCTATCAGCATGGAGACAGTGACTCCCCAAAGTGTTTATGCACGCGGACCACGAGCGCTTAAAAGTGGTCTACATAATTAGCTCACATCCACAAAGTCTCTCTGTGCCATATGGGCTAGCTATTATGTTATTTCTTCCAAGAAATTAGCCAATTATCTCTGCTCTGAGCACTCCTCTCTCCCTTCCTTCCTTTCCCACCCTATCCTGACCCCGACACAAACTTCCCGACTCTCCAGTCCCATCAAGTTCTTTATTTAAAAGCAAGCTGTTTCCTTTTTCACAGGGAGGACTTTTCCCTTTGCTAAAAATGTCTTTGTCCTAATATAGCAATGGCATCGACTATATACAAAGGCAACGTGACTATATAGGGTCACACGGAGATGAGAGAAAGTTAAGATTTTAAAGGAAAAAACTGAACTGCTAAAAAGAAGAGTGTGCTGAACATCCGTTTGGAGAGCCAATGAAGAATCACAAAACACATACACTTCCAAGAGGGCTCAGCCAAGCGAGAATACTGAATGTACACACAATTATGGACGTTATGTTGTGCACACAAGAAAGCATCCCAGCTAACTGCTTGCAGTAGCACTCACATATCGTTGCTCCCTGCAGTCCCTCAGATCTCCCCTTTACACCTTTTCACATAAAAGGAAAACATCTTCAGCAGTATCCTTTGACTGATGCCATTGCTAACGCTCTCCAAAGCAAAACAAGCTATCGGAACGGGCATTTTTAGAAGAGCTCTGCTTCCTGGAACTTGGGAAGCACAGGCCTTGCTTTTATAAGCTGTAACACCAGTGTGTGTTACACAGCCCACAACGAACCACGCATTGGCTACTCTTGACCCTGCTGAGTTGAGCTGATCTGAAAACAGACACTTTTCCAGCTCTGCTCTGTATTTTTCAGCAATTCTCAAAAGCCACCTCCTGATGCTCCGTGTGCCCTTCCAGTCCCCAACACATCTCCCACAAAACAGGAGTGCTGCACCTACAGTGTAAGCAGGAATACGTCCAGGAAGGATTTCTCCTAGAGCTACATGTACTGACAAATTAGAGTGAGCTCAGCCTTTTGGTGTCAGTGCTAAAACAAAACCGCTTGGCCAAGCAGCCAGTGAACTCTTGACCTTATTCTTTTCAGGGCACTACTTGGTATATACAGTAAATAAAATGCAGTATTATGCAGATGATGCCACAATGCCCCTGATCAATACGTTACCAGCAGGGGAGGAGAAGCAGTCCCTGAGAAACAAAACAAAGATACAGTTTCTTGACTGACAGATGGAGGGACAACCTGATCTCTTATTATGCACTGCCATCTGGAAGACAGTTGGCACAAATTGACCCCTGCCTTACATGCACCATTATTTTTCCCTGACAAAGTGCCCACCGTCTGCATTATATGATGCTCCTGATTGGGAAACAAAAGGAACTTATTAGTAAATAACTAAATACGTTGCAAGAAAATCCACTTTGCAATCACATTTGATTGCAGATAGACTGGAAAGGATATTATGCCACCTAATAACCCTGGTAAGTACAATGCACAGGTGTAAGCAGGGAGCATCAACACAGTGATATCACATGTGTGCACTGGAGAATTTCTCTGCAGTCACACTGAAAGCAGTTGTACAGAATTTCTATTCAAAACAGTAAAGAAGCAGGCTTTCAAAGGGTCACCTTACCTGGATAGGCAAGTACCTGCTCCCTGCTACAGGTGAAGAGATGAGCAATAAGGCAATGACACAAAGCAACAAACATCACTCGGATTCCACTTGGACAAGAAAAGCTGTCACTGATCCCAAAGGTGGGCACAGCCCATGTGTCATAGAAGTACTGCTCTCACTGGTTTTCAGCATTACACTGTTACCCACTCAGGTCTGAACAAATCACTGTGGGTCACTGCTGGGAGCAGCGAGCCTGTTTCAGGCAGGAGTGGAAGTGATGCAGCTGCACAAGATGAACCCAGCCTGCCTACCAGCTGCACCTGCAGGTGGGATCACATGTGAGCTGCTGCATTTTAGCACCAGACATACAAGGAACACTTCTGCCAGGTGCACACCACCTGCACTAACAGGAGCCAGCAAAGCTGGCAGCCTGGCCAGGAAAGGCAAGTGAAAGAACAGGCAGGCTTTTATGTCCAAGCAGATACAAAATGAAGGAAGAAGGAAAACTATGCTGATAACAACGGTGCAGATTTTGGCTTTTTTACATTCTAAACCAACAAACAGATGAGAACTACCTGCAGCCACATTCACCCTAGCTGACCGCTGTGCATTCTCCTCTCACCTACCTGTTTCAGCAACTGAAAGGCTATCACCTCCTGCAAGCTGCATATCCCTGCTTTGCACCCTTTATCAGTGACCCCTTGCAAAAATCCTTGCACCTTCACCATGGGTGAGATACAGAAAGGAGAGCATTGAAATGAGTCCCAGGTGCTGTGATTGCTGTAGGCTGTGCCCCCTCGCTACTGTGGGCTCAGCACCTTCTGCCCAAGACCAACTCTTACATGCTTCAGGAAAAACCATCTTTAAGACAGAATGTATAAAGCACGTCAAAGTAAAAGGCATAATACAATGAACCTTAAAGCTCAGACCAAGACAAGAATGTGAACATTGTGAATCCATAAGGTTTACAGGAAGCAGTAAATTAAGAGACTGTGAAGACTGCTCTTCTAAAATGTTTCCTAAGGTGACATGCCTTTTTGCCTACAAATGGCAAACTATCTCCTCAGGGGCAACGGAGTATTGTAATTCAGACTGCACTCAAGAGACCTTATGTAAATCTTCCTGGTACTTTCGGTGGTAGCTTTGGTTTTTTAGTTTTGCTTCACTCCTCTGCATTCAGTATCTCATAGCTCCGCCTCAGTCACTGCTCACTCTTTTCTATCCAGTTTGCTTTTATGACAGATGATGCATTATTAAGAGAAAAAACAGAATCCCTGGAACAAAATTAATCCAAACAAATGTATTAAATACAAAGAAGCACAACTATTTAAGTAAAAACTTACAAGAACTGGAAGAAATCCACACCATGAGCTCCCCATGCGAGCTTCTCTAGATCCCCTTGCTCTGCCTTGGTTGTAGGAAGAAGTTTGTTTCTCAGACTCAGTCAGCATTAGCAGTCTAACTAGCTCGGGGACAGGTGGAATACGAGCAACAGCTCCACGCCAAGGTTACCCGGCTTTTAAGGTGGATTGTGCAAACCCCACAAGGTTCTTTCTGCCTTTGATAGTGTATTACTACTACTTCAGCTAACCAGTTTAATGCTAGCTTAAATACACCATACATGTTTACACTCCTCTGAATTCATGGTGACTGAAGGTTAAACACACTCTACAAGACTGTTGGCAGGTAAGGCAAATTCATATGCCCAAAGATCTTGACAACCAACTGTCACCAGCACAACAAAGCAACAGACTTCCTTCTCAAATAAAAGCAGACAAAAAGCTCTGTGTCCAACAGAAATGAGATAATTGAATGCTTGATCGTCAGCATCCTGCTATTAAGGAACTTCTCAAGAGTTAGAAAGCTCTGAAGGATCAGTTATCCTGTATTCTAATCCTCTCCAAAAAACAAACTAAAAAAAAAAAACAGTACAAGCATCTAAAAATAATAAGGGCCTGTACTGAACCTTCACATAGCCCAACCCTCTGCTCCAAAGTGATTCACTCTTGGAGAAAGGTAAACAACATCTTCTTTTGAAGGTTTTGTTTGAGCAAAAAAAGTTAAATCTCAGTAAAGACCATACAACACTCCATCAGCTACAGATTCAGCAAACCCCTCAGCAAGTGGCCATAGCAAACATATATCCATCCAACAAGAGAGATGGCAAGTTCTCAGCTACTGCTGAGCTCTGTGGCCCTCCTCACCTCTCCCGGCACCCCACCATAATGCTCTCACAATACCTTGCTGAAGTCAGCTCAGCAGCATCCGCGGGCTCAACATTTCCATAAGCCGTAGAAACAGCTCGGGGTTGCTCAGGAGGACCAAGGGCAGAAGCCAACTGTATATCATCACCTGGCCCAGGAGGGCTGCGGAGAGAAAAGACATGGAAAAAGGCAGCCTTAGAGGTCTGAAATATGGCAGCGTTATTGTCACTTGGCTGGCTGAAGCCCTTGCTGTTTGGCATGCCTGTGCTGACTTGTGTGTTGGGGAATGCAGGGAAAGTTGGTATTTTTAATATAAGTTGCTGTTGTGTACAGCTTTATTGCTCCCACAAGACTGAAGTCACTGGAATTTTGACTGTGTTGCAACTGCAGGAGCCATGAGATAATACAAATTAAACCAATTGTGATTCTGAATTTTTAAAAGCAAGTGAGAAAACAAGCTACTGCTTCAAGAAGAGAAACAGCAAGGCTGCCTTGACACAGCCACCTAACACCAGGGAGCTGGAGCCCTTCTTCCACCCACCACAGAGCTTGCTGTGCATTTTAGGGCATGTGCACAGGGAGCACAGGCCTTCTCCCAAAGCTGAGCTAGCAGGGAATGCCCAGCAGGAGCATAGGTGGAAAGGAAGCAACCTAGAAACCCACACTGGAATCAAGGAGGAAAGGTTCCTTGCTGAAGATGGTTTTTTTGTTTGTTTGTTTTGAATAAAGGCACCAAAACACAGGAACCTCCTGAAAGCAGTGTTTTTGTTACCTATTTCAACCTGACTTTCCCCTGTGACCACCCATAGATCAAAGCCCTGGAAGTATCACATTTCCCTAGAGCTCACAAACGTCCCTAGTTTTCTCCACAGCACAAAATGTGACCTCCAGTCGGGGCTGCAATTTCACACCTGTGGGTTCTCCCAAGTGGCTCTCGGGTGCCACTTTTCTCAGCTCTATCCTGTCCATACCGTTCCCAGTCCTACCAAGTGAATACATCCACAGCCAGGACTGCACACGGATGGATTTCAACAAAGGTGCATAATCCTGTATCAAGCTGTTCCCTAGTACTTGGAATCTCAGCTCAAAAATAAAACCCTCTAAATCATATAACAGCTCTAGCACGGGATGATTACTCCCTTATCTAACTGCAAATCCAGCAGTCCTGTATGATTCTGAACTGTAGTTCAAAGAACATAGGAAGGAGTTAAAGTGCACTATAATAATGTCAACATCATCCTGGAGTTAAAGTGCACCGTAATAACGTCAGCGTTATCCCAGCAATGACTACAGACTGCTGTCTGAGCTTACTCACATTCCACATATTTTATCTAAAGAATTCTGTGAAGTAGCACATCCATCTGGGAGAAGTGATCTGTCAAGCCAGCTTTCTGCTTTGCTTTTTACATTTGTGATCCTGTGTATGCCAGTGTTACCACAGAAGACCATGCCCAGCACCAGCTCGGTGCCCTAACCCGATGAGAAACGTTTGCCCTCAGCCACTCACGCTGGCTGCATGACCAACTAGGGTTTGTAACTCAAAACTCAGTCAGGGATCGGGAAGGGGACGGTGCAGCCTTCCATCAGCAGGCCAGGCTGCTCAGCGCTGACACCCCACGAAGCCAGCCCAAAGCTGCTCCGACGGGTTCCACCACCGCCATTGCTGGGCCTGGCAGCCGCCCTCCCTCACGGGCGCCCGCCCGTCCCCGCACCAAGGCCTCACGGCCCGCAGGCCGAGTCCTCCAGCAGCCCAGCCCTGCCAAAACACCGCCAGCTTTTTCCATTCCGATGCCCAACTTCTGGAGGACGATCTACTGAAAATGATTTCCAAATTCGACTTATGACAAGCGTGACTGAAATACTTCTTAAAGGAAAATACTTCACAGTTTAACAAGCAGTTGCTGACTAACAGCTGCAGCTAGCACACTGAATTCAGCCCTGACTGCACAGGGCTCTGCCTGTTCCAAGCTGCACACAAGAACGATGCTGACCACTGAGTATCCGCAGGAGTTTCAGCTCTAAAGACTCCACTTATTGTCAGAAAGAGACTTTTTTTTTCAAATCACTGTTAAGATGCAAACAGCAAGCCTCGGTCAAAGCTTGACCCATACCACTCACGTGCATTAAATGCCAATGAATGAATGAGAAATAAACACATAAGCCTATATAATTTCTTCTGCTTAAACATACAAGGTCTGGCCTCTGTTTATGCAAGAAGCTTTTGGAACGAGGCGAGCAGTGTACTTTAAATAAGTAAAAAGGCACAGCCTTAAACACACGTGGAGGCAAAGCAACAGGTTCTGCTCCAGGTCGCAGACACAGGCAGGACAGTGAGCCCTGACAGCTCACCTACTGACAGCAGGGAGAGGCAAACCTCTAAGCCCCAGCTTCAGCTGAAGCTTTAAAACTTTTTGACAGTGGTGCTGGAGACAGAAGGCAGTTGCAGATCTTGGCATTTTCTCCCCATCCATGTTTTTCCAATCAGGAGAGCTGGATGGGACTCCCTTTGAACAGTCAACAACGACAGCTCCAAGTTTACTGCAAGGGAAACCAATAAGCATTTCAAGCCCCTCTATCTCCCAGCCCCAGACATTTGGTTGCTTTTAATGAGATAACAGGAAGATTTATAGGTCCTGCTCTTACTCCAGAAATCTCTGGAAAAGAGCACGAAGCACCCGAAGGAAGAGCTGCTCTCAGCATCCCCATGGCTCACTACTTCAGCTTCCTCAAGAAACAAGAAATCACTCACAGGGTAGAACAAGGCCGACAGACAAAATCCTCTAGAGTTTGCACTTGGCTTTACAGCCACTCAGGCCCAATAACAAATTATTTAGCCTCAGTTTACATGTGCATAAGAAAAAACTCCTAACTGATTGCAGAAAAATGATGAGAAGGTTTATTTTATTTCTGAAATGCTCTTACACTGCCATTTACAAGGAAAAGAAATCTGGTGGCACCTATATCAGTTTAAATTCATGCCTACATTCTACCTTATCAATTTTTTTTCCCTTTATTAATTAATTTTTACCTTCTCTTACTTTATTTTGCAGTTTATCCCCTACAATTACCACACGCACTGAAGTGAACCTCACATGGAGAAACTCCAAGGAAGTGCTCCAGTAACTCTATGCACCTTTAGCACTGGTGTTCTTTGCAAGTGTTTTCATGATTACTGCAACACCTGTTGATAGATTTAGCAAATTAGAAGGTAAGAAGCTATTTCTTAAATTAAAAATCAACCTCATTGATATCAAAGAGAAACTAATCTTGCATGGGAAACAGCTTAGGAGTACTGCACAGACCGTCAGCACGGGATTAAATCCAAATAACGCATTGCTCTTTCCACCCCAACAGTACTTCTGAGATAACAGAAGCTCCAACATTATCACGATTTCAGTAAGAGTATGTGATGCTAAAACTGAAACGTAAAGCTGAGTTGTGTTCCCTAACGACCATACAACTGGACATGTCCCCACAGGGTAAGTCCAACCACCAGCAACAGCTTCACAACGGCCAGCAGTGACTGCAGGGCCATTGGATGCTTTGCAAGCTGCCACACATGAGTGAGAGCAGGTAAACAAAGGGCGCAGCTCATGCATAGGGCAGCACACTGCCTTCTGTAAACCCAACCAAGACCTACTTATTCTTTCCAGTATGGGATTTTGGAAAAATCTCTCTAATTTCTTACACATTCTGAAGGAGGAACTATGCCATAAGTGCTTCAAAAGAGCATCCTCCACTTAGACTATAGGATTTCAAGTAGAGTCCCCTTCTGCCAGGCACTGTGCAGTGAGATAACCAGGAGATGAGGTGCCATGGGGCAATGAAGCAAGCCGTTTTGATGCACAGCGCACAACAGCACTTTTATGCTTTTGGGGAAAAAAAAAAAGCCATTGCTATCACTGAGATGTGAGAACTGGCTCCTGGGGAATTACTGCAGTTGTCTCCCACCTGCAGGCTCTTCTTCTGGGCCAGGCAACGAGCAGAGAGGCTCCAGATGCTGCGTGCCCACCGACACCTGCCCATTGTGGTGAGCCTCAGCTGTCCCTGTCCCACCTGTCCCCAGCTGGGAGCTGGCATCACCACAGCTGAGCAACAGGAACCAGCCGCACCAGTACCTCTCAGAAGGGCTCCCTATGGCAGCACCTCACGTCGCTGCAGGGCTCGGCAGTCCCCAGGGGGACTCCTGTACCTGCCAGGCTGCTGAGACAGGAGGGAGCACTTCTGGGAAGCAGTGCTGTTCTGGCACTGCTGGTGGAAATGCTGACGGACGTAGAGTTATCTTGGCAAGGTGACATTATCTTGGCAGGGAGAGTTTTGGTCACACATCACCTGAGGGCCTGGACTTCCTCCCTCACCCAGCCCTCCTTGCTCACAAGTTTTCTGTATCCTAGGCAGCCGCCTTCCTCATTGGCACAATTAGTCATAACCATAATACGGAAAAAGACTTCTTTTTTTTTTTTTTCCTAGGCACTCTAGCAGACTCCAATCACATCAAACCCTCGAAGTTACGGCACGTCACTGCATCAAACCCACGAATATTTTAGGTTGAAAGACTCGAAAAGCCCCAAACGCCTCACAGCACTTCCCTCACCAGCTCAGAGACGGGCCGCACAAACCCTTACAACTCTCAGAAGCACAACCCCGGCCCGCGCAGGACGGTTACGGGCATTCCCGTGACAGCTGACAGCCGCCCGACCCGCCGCACCTCCGGGACTCGAACCCGCGGCCCCCGCCGCCCTCCCGAAGCTCCGGAGCCGCCCCGGGCACAGCGGGGGCTCGCACATGGGCGCGGGGCTTTCGGCAGCTCCATGGAGCGCTGCGCTCACTCTGCTTCTCGGAAAGTTGTCGAAAGGATGAGAGAAGAAGAGAAAAAAAATAGGGAAACGTTTACTCTACAGAGATCTAATCTTTTAAAGGTTTAAATCTTTAAAAGCCGCGCTAAACGCTCCCCCCGACACTCCCGAAGCGGTTGCTTACCGCGGCCGGGACTCCCGCACCACCTCCGCCGTTCTCCGTCACCCCCAGCTGCGGGAACGGCCGCGGCCCGGCCCCGCTCCGCCCGGCTCCCCGCCGGCTCCCCCGGCGCCGCCCTGCGCTCACTGCCGGCCTCGGGCAGCCGCAGAGCGAACCCAGCGCCGGGAGGCGGCCCCGCATCGCCCCCGCGGCCCCTCCGCCCGGGGCTGCGGGAGCACAAAGGGCCGAGCGCGGCGGCAGCGGGGCCGGCCAGCCTGGCTCCTCCCAGGAGGCTCCCGCAGCGAGCTCGGCCCGGGGAAGGGGAGAGCTGCGGGCAGGTTGGGCTGCAACGTGTCTAACGCACAAAGACTCCGATACTGGGTGTTTCCTTTCTTTTTTTAGATAGGAACCAAGCAGCCCTCGCTTCACAGATGCAGTTCAGACCAACTTGAAGGGCAGCTTGTACAAACTTTTCCCAGCCCTCTGCTCAAGTGGTGAATCGAAGGCAACTCATTAAAACTTTTCTCGGGCATCCTGAAACGTTAACAACTTCTACAGCAGCTTGAGCTATAAGTAGGAATCTAAATGGAACCTCTCTATTCCTCCTCCTCCAGTTCTTCCAGGCAGTTGGAACCAAATGATCTTCGAGGTCCCTTTCAACTTAAGGCATTCTGTGATCCTACAAAATCCCACCTCCTAAAATCGCTCCGTTTCGCCTACACGAAAATGGGGCAGATTTAATTAGCTGCATGCCCTTATGAATCTCTTTGGTCTCCTCTGGGTTTATGGCTACACAAAAGACTGGCTTCATCAGTAATTAAGGGTTTGCACTGAGATGTGCTGCTCTGGAACCCCAGTGCATGCACAAGGGACTTGAACCCAGGGAATTCATTTCGTGTCTACCCAGGGAGATCATTATCATGCTTATGACCCATCATACAATAACTACAGACTGCATGTCTATAATATCTGTCATCCCACAGCGAGCCAGCTGATAGGTTCATTGCTTACCAGACTAGATCTAATGCTGGAGCCACAGAGGCTGAATTCTGTTGGGGCGATAAGTCCAACATCTCGTCCTCTGCAGAGCTCAGGGTGGACCTCAAAGGGCTGTGCGGGTAACAACAGCAGTTGGGTCCCAAATGCAGAGCTGAGCCTCGGGTGGAAAAAGGCAAAGCTTTCACACTCCTTCCACCCAGCAGGTGATGTGGGTTGTCCCTAGATGGGCTCCCCTGCTGCTCTGAACAGCTCCCACCTGTGCAAGAAACACACTATGCCCAGTTAACCACAGAGACCAAAACTGATACTCAACTGGGTGAGAATACAGATAAACCTGCAGAATGCCCAAATGCCCCCATTGCTTGTGATGTGAGGTGTGGGGCACTGGGTGACAACAACACACAGGGAAGAACGAGCTATGGGTTGCTCCTGGAGCCAGGAGCAACCACTCCAACAGCAAGAATTAGGATCAAGCTGAGAGTTAAGGTCTGGGGCGAGCAGCTCTCTGCCTCCCAGGCTGCAGGAAACCAGCAATGGAAAAAAGTTGCTGTGATTTCTGATGCAGGTACAGGCATCCAACTGCCATCTCATTTGAGGGGGAACTGAACTCTGTTGTCATCTGGAAACCATTCTGCAAATAGCTTCTGCAGGTACAGCAGCCTTCAGGGGAGGGAGACCCCAGAGAAAAGGAGGGTCGTTAAAACAAACCTTCATTTGCTCTGTGAGCAGCACTTAAGTTTGGCACGGAGCTGCGGACACAGAGTAGCTGAGTTCCTGCTAACACAACCAAACTGAGCATTTTATGGAATGGAATAGTCTTTCCACTCAAATAACATGCTGTCCCTGCTCATACATCCACCTCTGGCTGTACCCAAACCCTTTTCCCTATGGCCTGTGAGCCGGCACCTGGGGGAGCACTGGGGGGTGGGACACAGCTGGGGGCCATGCCCCACTCTGCCCCACCCCTGTGAATTCAACCTGAGGGTTTTTCCCATCAACCATCATTTCTGCCAAACCAAAGCACTATGGGGTGGGTGAAATGAGTAAGCACTCAAAACCAAACCCCAAGCAAACAAAAAAATCCCACAACCTCCATGAATGCCCGTGATATTGGACTGAAAAAAAGACTGCTGCGCTAAATCAAGTTAAAAACTGCGTGTTTTCTTCTGAACTTGCCTCCTAGTTTTGAGGATGCAGACAGGATGAACTAACATCAGGTTGACCAGTCCCTCCCAGTAAGCACAGCGACAAGATGCTTTGTTCTCCTCTCTCCACCCCTCTTTAAACTGAAGTTAAGGTTATCACCAGTCAACAAGGGAAACAAACACTGCAGTATTTGTGATAAACATGCAAGAGCTGCAAGGCCAAGATGCCTACGTTTGTTCTGAGCAATGAGGCTGTGAATGCATTGGGAAGGACTCGCAATTGCTCTCTGTGAAAACTTAGTGCCCAATTTCAAGGCCATTTGCATGAAAGGAAACCATAAAAACACACTTAGATTTGTTTAAAATTAAAAAGGAGTTTCTATTCTGTGCTTCCCGGTTTGTAGTTCATAGCCATGCGCTCTGCAAAACCACAGCATCAATTAGTTGTAGCCCAGCTTGGCTCAGATATCCAAGCCACTTCTGTAACAAACACCTGATATTTATATTTCCACTGCTTTCTACATACAAATTGCCCACACCATCATTTGCGGTGGTTGAAAATGAGGCTGTGCAACTGCCAGCAGTTATTACTGGCAAGGCTTTGGGTCAGCCGTCCCTTTGGAGTCCAGACATTCACCTTAAGCCACTGCCTTGAAAAAATAGAAAGTCAAATCTTAAATCATTACATTTTGGAAGACTGTACTGATAGGAAACTGACATTTGGGAAACGTTCAAATTAAACTGATTCCTTAAAAAATCCTCACAGTGCCATAACTTCTCTCACTGCATCCCATCACAATAGTCAAAAAAATCCCAGTGATTTTCAAGTATTGAGCAGAAGCAGACTCTGTATTTTGACTCATCTAATGACATTGTCAAGGAGGGGGTTTAAGGTTTTCACTTATTGTCTTCCTTAGTTGTCAGAAACAGAGAAACGCTCACGTATTTTTTGTTCCCATTCCAGAAAACGGATCCAGTCCCTCTGCCTGCTGCTGTTATTCTTAGCTGGCTTTGATATTTCTATCAGCTAGGAGAGCGTAACAATGTTATCGGGCTAACAAATTCCAAAGATTTTACATAAGCCCTTGAGTGCCTTTAAAAAAGGCCGTATTGATTACACCGCTTGTGTTTCACCAGCCGGAGGAGCCATGAAAAAACAACATGCTGAAAGAAAAGCAGCCTGATGGGTTTCAGTCTCGTGAAGCCAGTGCTCTGTTTGTCGGTGCATCATTTACACAGGGAGGCCAAGAGGCCAGGTTTGAGGTTGGAAGACAGCAGCAAGTATGGGCCAGCAGACTGCTTAAATCCTGCTTGAATGCATCCCACCTACTTCCCTCATTTCAGGTTTATAAACCGAAACAACTGATGTCCCTGTTACTCCAGCAAAATAGGATTGCTGCTTGTAGGGGGTCTGGGTGAGGAGCGACCGCACAGCAGCTGAGTCAGAGGCTCAGAGCCAAATTCCTTGCACTGGAGCAGAGATTTGGCCCTAAATTTAGTGGCTTTAAGGGCAGGCTGCAGCTTTCACCTCTTTGCACACAGCTGTCTGGAAGGATACACCAAGAGAGGAAGGAAACAAATGGACAAGGTTTAAATGGAAGCATCACTGCCAAGTCACTAACAGATCCAAACAGCACACCAGGGCTGACCCAGGACAACGTGCCCAGCGTGCCATCCACCAAGGACACTGTGCCCTCTGGGCCAGGTGCTATCCAGCATTTCAGGACAACACACCCAACGTGCTGCCCAGCATCTCAGGACAGTGCACTCAGTGTCCCACTCTCACCAAGTACAGCACGCTCTGTGTGCCACCCAGAATCAAGGACAACACACCCAACTTGCCACCCAGCATCTCAGAACCTGGAGCAATGAATCCTCTGACTGGAGCAATTAAAATTCCTACACTTCCTGCCATTCATGAAGGAGAGTCTCCCAAAGGCCAAGCAGACCCTAGTTTAAGAATTAACCTGTAAGATACTGGTTGAGCTGTGCGCAGATAAGCAAACAGACCCACAAGAAATGCCATGTTTTCCATGCACCCCACTCACCAATTCTGACATTTTTAATTGCTGTGTTATGTCCTGAGTCTACATTACAGGTATGCTGATATTAAAGCAAACGTTGTCTAAAGCCAACTTTAATATCCTTGTTACATCATGACAACAGACAACTAACCATGGGGGCCATTCAGATTTGGAAACAAAGCCTGCACAAGGCTGCTTGCCTCATTCATTCCAGAAATGAAAGTCTCAACACTTCATATACTTGACCTTTTGTTGTTCAAAAAGCCTTTTTTACCGACAGGAGCTCTCAAGATGTGCAGAGTTCAAGTAAGGAAGAAAAAAAAAGATCCAGGAAAAACATACAGGATGAGAGAAGTGCTGCGGGTTCTGTCCCTCCAGACAGCTCCAGAGGAGCCTTTGCTGGGAAGCAGTAGTGCTGTGCAAGCATGCCAAGATGCAGAAAACCTGGAAGGAAGCCATGACCAAGTCATGGAGAATATGCCTGTGTCTGTAATTGCTGTTTTCAGAGCTGCCCTCCGCAGGGTTCAAAGCTGGAACTAATCCTACTTTGCATATTCTATTAGGAACAGGGACAGTAGGACTCGCTCCATGGCACCCAATTTTGCAAGAAGCCATAAGATAAGCATTTGAATACCGAAAATGTGGGGATGTGTAGGATATATAAAAACAATTTTGGGAAAATAGACAGCTAACTTGGAAGAAGCAGGGTTGAAAAATACATCTGGGGAAAACTTAATCAGAAAAAAAAAAAGGGTAATCCAAAAGTAATTCTTAACTTAATGAGAAAAGACAAAAATGGACACCAAGCTGCCGGTGCAGACGTTGGGAAAAATATCACAGCATCCTTGCTGGGTTTGCTTAGCAGATGCCTGCGTTTGATTGAACACATTTAATTTCTTAAGAAGCACAGAAAGATGTTTGAAAGAGGACAGCTCATCTGTCACACATGTCAGTACGTGCCTTACAAACGTGTGACAAAGGTTCTCAGTGTTACAGAAGGTTTTCAATAGAATAAGTGTCTGTAGTCTGGCAAGGCCAGAGATGGTTTTACTGCTGTAGTTTAGCAGAGGCATGCACCCTAATTAAACCCCAAAGCAACAGCAGGGTATCACAGTCCTCCTTTTCCACTGAAAGGTGCTCTGAGTACAACTGGGCACACTGTCAAATCACCATTTTGTAAATACTTTGCCTTTCCCATTGCCTAAAGCTGCACTCCATCAGGCCAGCAGCACCTGCTAGAGTAGGTGGCAAAAACTCCCTTCAATTCCTTAGAAAGCCCATTTGGAAAGAGTGAAATTACCATGATGTTATTCTTCCTTCAGTAGAAAACTCCCCAAATTACCTATCACAGGCTCCATCCTATGGTCTGCATGCAGACAGAAATCCCACAGAACTCACCAGCCAGCCAAGGGCTGCAGGCAGAGCTCTGCATACAACACACCTGAGGATGACAACTAGAGTGAGCTGGGAGGAAAACACAGAATTCAGATGCAAATAGGCCAGGAAGAAGGGCAGGAGAGAGAGAGGAACAGTTTTAGTAACTTTGTGTGTTTAATTTGTGTGTAAATTGTCTGCAGCTATCTTTCCCCTTTGTTTTGTGCTCTGGAGGTGCTGCACAGGTAAGCTCATTTTGAAGTTAGAAAAAAGGGAAGGGAAGGGAGACATCATAACTGTTTTGAGAACAGTTTCCTTTCAACCCCAAAATCTTGTGTTCAGATGCTAACCACACAAAGCATTAGTGCGGAAAACTCACTCGACTGATCTGGAAAGCAGTTCTACATTCCTCTTCCCTCATCCAGCAAGACTGTTAAAATATTTAATGCCATATTTGTTATGCAGACAAAAACGATCAAGCCAGTGTTTACTAAGGAGCTCACATTCCTTTCGTACCTATTGAACTTGCCAATTTTTGATGGCAAGAACAAAGCACACAGACAATCCAAAAGTATGTCTGGACCAACTTTAGAGATCTTATCTGATGCACGCATAGGACACGGCACATTCTTCCAGTTGCTTTGCTGATGCCAATTGCTGTAACGCATTTTCCACATGAGAATATTGCTTAGTGAAGTCAGCCAACACAGCAGAACCCTCCATGGACTGCTGCAATAAGGAGTGCCATGAAGATCTCCCTCAGCAGTGTTTCCACTTTGCATGTACCAGCTGGCAGAGTTACAGAAAGTCATCAGGAAACACCACACCATCTCTAAACATCTTCAAGATTTTGCCCTTGTTTGCTGGTTGGATGCACGCTCTGCTCAACATCTGCCATACCCACAATACAAACAGACACATGTCAGTGGCACAAGGTATAAAGGCTCTCCAGACACAGGCAGACCTCTTTTCTTTCCCCATAAAGGAATGAAGTATATGGAGCAGATGTTACTGAAAGAGGTAAACAAACAGGTCTTGTTCTTTCCCAAGTACATCTCGGGCAAGGAAGGGGAACAGCCAGGGGACAGCAGTAAGGGACCTTCCAGGGCAAAGTGTGGCCAATGCTCCTGTCACAGCCTCTTACCAAAAAATCATTTTCCTTTTTGCTGAAGATCTGAAGGGAATGGTGCCATACTATTGCCTCTTCTTATTTGCTCACCATTGCCCCACTGCTTCAGCAGGTGGGGAAGGAACACTTTGGGCTGATCCCACATCTGCTACTCCTCGCAAGACCACCCTGCCCAGAGCCACGGCCAGCAGAAGTAATTCCTCCTTCCTACAGGAAGAAATCCTAACGAGGATCAAAGAGTCAGAGCACAACTCCGCAGCTCAGCACGATTTCAACACCAGGGGTCCTGTAAGGGTGCACCCCTGCAGCTCCACACTGCACAAAAGCAGTAGAGGTGCGAGAAACAGGGCTAAAGTAGTTCAGAATATAATGTCCCCTTCTCCTAAATGTGATGTACTTCTTACTATTCTACTTATTTAACAGAATCATAGAATCATTAAGGTTGGAAAAGACCTGTAGGATCCCCAGGTCCAATCCTGACCCATTCCCACATCCCTCAGTGCCACATCTTCACAGCTCTGAAACACCTGCAGGGACAGTGACCCCAACACTCCCTGGACAGCTGTGCCACTGCATCACCACTCTTTGAAAGAAGATATTATTCCTAATCTCCAAACTGAATTTGTTTTTGAGAGGGATGGAAATGTTCTTGCTCCCTGCACTTCTTTCATCAGGCCCAAATCCCCGCATTCAGCTCTTAGCAACACGCTCCTTTTTTACATGACTACATTAGTATATCCCCTTCAACGATTAAAGGGCAATAAACAACTGGAAACTCTGAGACTAGAAGAACTATGCCTGGAGAGCACGATTTAAATTCAGCTCTTCAAAACCAGCTTTGAGCTCAGAGTGAAAGCAAAGCAGTCAGCACGCCGAGCTCAGCCGAACCAACGCATCCTGCTTCTTACCTGCATCACTGTAAGCACACGTTCCTGTAAGAGCCAAGCCTGACCAGGAGCAGGCTTCCCTCTACCTGTGAGTCCCCAGTGCCCAAGCCCCAGGAGCTGCAGCATGTCCTGTGTCCCACGTGGCCCCGCTCACGGCCACAGTCCCAGAGCAGCAGCTGCTGCTGCTGGCACCGACCCTCCCGCTGCAGGAACAGGTGATGATGCATTCCTGGAGCTTACACAAGTATGAAGCAACCACTCCATGAATTGCCAGCAGCTGTTTCCAGAGCCCCACCCTGCCTGCCACAGGTATTTGTTTAAAGTATGGCACCCGCCCTGATGGAAGGCGCATGCTTAGGCACATGCATGTATCAGCCCTGTAAGGCTCCTGAACACGGCCGTGCCAGCAAGCAGTTGGGTAACATCAACGCTGCAGGGCTGGGAAGCCTTCCATCATATGAAGGGAAATGCAAAGAGAGGAAAGGAACCGGAGAGAAATACCTGCTCTAATTTCATTGTCACTTTACAGGCAGAGCCTAAAGAGAAAGTCACATAGCTCAAGCTTCCAGCACTGGTGACGTTCTTTTAACACACATTTTGATGTAAACCCAGATCCTATACAGTCTGTATCTCTGGCTCACAAAAGGACCCCCCCCCCCCCCCCCCATCCCCCGTGTTTTCATAGAACTGTTTGAGTTGTAAAGGCCCTTTAAAGGTCATCTGGTCCAACCCCCTACAACACACAGGAAGACCCACAGCTCCATCAGGGGCTCATTGCCCCCTCCCCTCATCCTGGGTGTCTACAGGGATGGGCACCACCACCTCTTGGGGCAAGAAGTGCTAGGTTGGAGGTGGTTACATTTCCACAGCACTCCACAAATCCCAGCTAAGAACTCACGTCCGAAACAACTCCATGTCATTAGAAACACTGAATAATGCAGTGATCAAAGGCACTGTCAGTGCAATTCCAGCATGCAGCAGGATGAGAGGGCGGCCTGACAGCTAACTGCAAGTAATTGGGCTGTACTCAGGCTTGTTTTTAAGTGCTGCAGGTCTCATGTAACTGGGTCACCAAAACTCAGGCAAAAGCCTGCTCTTTTCGGGCTGGGAAGCGCTGTTTGGTGCCTCGCTTCAGGCTATGAGATGCGAGCACTGGGAAGCACAAACACATCCACGCAGATGAGGGCAGGGAAGTGGGACAGCAGTGGGACAATGGGAAGGGCCCTCCTCAGGCTGTGGGACACCCATCACACCCAGACCCTACACATGACCACAGGTTTCTTCTGCTGAGCCCACATGTAGAGGGATCCAGTTGGAATCTCAGAGCGCAGCGAGTGCCGTGCCCACCTGGATAGTGCAAATCCACCTCTGACATCTGTCCCTACTGAGCCCCAGGGACCTGACAACCGTGTCATGCAGCAATTTAAAACACAATACCTGTCAGTGGGCAGCCCTGCCACAGGCGTGTCTTGAAGCGTGCCGAGGTCAAGTGTCTCAGGCTCCAGGAATGCAAGCAGGGACAGCGTCCTTTGGGTGCCCTGCAGCGAGCCTTCATGCCCCAGGTCTGTCCCAGTCAGATGGATGTCAGCACCAGCAAAGCCTGCACATGGGGAGCACTCTCCCTGCTCCATCCCAGCAGTGGCTGGGGAGCAGTCTCCATGCAGCTCTGCCTCCTGCTCCCTGGTACTGTTGCTTAACTCCAAGCCACCTTCAGCAGTCACCAGCATCCTTGCTGTGCCTGTCTCAGAGTCGTCCCCAGGTCTTTCAGTGCCTGTTTCAGGGACATCCCCGTGTTTTTCAGTGCCCATCTCAGGAACGGCTCCAGGTTTTCCGGTGCCTGTCTCTGCTGAGCTCAGCACTGTGTCACTGCTCTCCTGTACATCTCCCTCCATCACATTGCTGGATCCTATCTGGGAGTCGGTGTGCATGCAGCCATCCTGGCCGGCTTCATTTTTTAAGGAATCCATTAACTCACGCATGGCTCCTCTCTCCTCTTGTTGTGAGCTTTCTGATGTTCCCATGCATTCCCCATTTCCTGGATCATCCAGCATCACCTGTGTGTCACTCTGTGCCTCGATGTCACGCTTAAAACTGCTGTGGGTGCCCGGCCTCTGAATTTCCCCAGGTGACATGCTGACATTGCCTGGCGGTTTTTCACAGCTGTAAGTCCCTCCTAGGAGGAGAGCTGAAGCTGCCACATCAGAGATGCTCGTGGCGGTGTCCAGACCACTGCATCCATTCTCCTCTTCTCTTAGCTCAGGACCTGGGCGCTGCTCACTGTGACAGCTCACACCCTCCTCAGGTGGCTCCGTGCTGCGCTCTGTCATTGAGACCTCTGTGGGAGCAGCATCCTCTGAGTCCTCTGCTGTCGGGATGCTGGCTGTGCTGGGCTGTTGCTTCTCCTCCAAATGGAAGTTCTCAGCTGCTGCCCCATCAGATGCAGCCGGTCCATGCTGCTTCTCCTCTAAGCCCATTAGCAATGCAGGCTCCCCACCGCCAGCATGCAGCCCTGCCTCTTCTTCCATCCCCCTGCTCTCCGGATGCTCAGTGTTTGCCTTTTGCAGGTTCCCCAGTGTGCACACAGCATGTGCAGAGCCCTCTGAGCAGGGAACCCTGCCCAGACCAGGCTGCCTGCTTCCTTCTGCTTGCAGCCCTGCCACTGCGTCCTGCTGCAGAGATCCAGGAGCCGTGCACAGAGCTAAAGGCAGCTCCGGTGCTTCTGCCTGCAAGGGGCTCTTGCGTACCGTGCCCACCTCGACCGACCCCAAGAAGTTCCCAGCACCACACGGTTGCGCCGTGCCCTCGGCCGCCAGGCTCTGTGTGCAGCCTGCATGGCTTTCTGCTGGCAGCTGGGGTAACTCGGCGCTCAGCGTGCTGCAGATTGTTTGCCTGAATATCTGGCTGATGTGCTCCCTGAAGTCCGGCAGGCTGGAGCCCAGCGAGAGGCACGGCACAGCCTCATGCTCCTTGGCAGGGCTCTCCACAGGCTGCTTGCAAGCACCGCTCTCTGCCCTCCTTCTGTTCTTATTCTCCTCTAAAACCCCTTCCCCTAGCTCTGCGTTCGCAGCTTTCTCTAAGATCTCACCGTACTTGTCATCTGCACAGATACGGGTTGCAATTTCCTCATTACAGCCTCCCTGTTTACCAGCAGATGAAAGGCTCAGCAGCTTCCCTTCCAGAGCAGGGGCTGCGAGCAGAAGCTCTGCCAAGCTGTCACTCTGCTGCTCTTTGAAGTTTACATCACCTTTTGTTTCTTTGGATTTAATTGCAGATAGCTCTTTCTTCAGCTCTTTCTTCTTAAACTGTGATAAGTTTCCAGCACTCTGCCCCACATTTAAAGTCTGTGCATCTCCATCACCTTGAACTCCCTGCCCTCGAACCCCTCCTCCATCCCCACCCATGCCCTCTGTAGAGTTGTCTTCTGCCTTTGCTGCTTTCCCTGTGCCTACTCCAGGTGAGTGCATGGACACTGGAGGACCTGCAGCAATCTGCCCGTGAGTATTACTTGGTGTGTTCTGGCACTCTATAGCTTCCAGCTCGTTATTCAGTGATTCCCCCTCAGTACCACTGCCCACGTTGCCTCCAGCTTGCCGGCTGAGGTGATGGAATGCAGAGGTCAGTGTGGAGGGGGCTGTAAAATTGGCTTGACACAAACCAGGCTCCTCTGATGCCTGTTGCATGCAGCTGGATTTATGGGACTTATCAGCAGGAATCACTTCCCCATGTGCCTGGGGCAGTGAAGGACACCCTTTTGCCCTCAGACCTTTGGCACTTCCCACGTTGCTCATTTCTTCAACACCAGCATCATCCTCCACACTCACCTCCGTGATCCCACCCCTCTGGGTGAGGCCCCCAGCAGCACTCACACCCTCCATCTCTTCTGAGCTTTTTGCTAACCATGTTTCCGCTTGAATTCCCGGGCTGCCCATTTGAGGATCGCTTCTCCCAACGCTATCAGAAGTAGATGCTATTTCAGGATTGCTGGGCAAAGCCTGCTGTATGTTAGTGGCACTTGCTGAATTCTGCGCTCCTGGAAGAGCACCTACAGCAGCAGTGTGGCTCTCCCCAGTGCTGCCTTTCATCCCGCAGATGCTGACTGGCCCTTCGGTCTTGTCAGATTCTTTAGAAATCATATCACTCTGACATGCTTCCTCATGCTGACTAGCTGAGATCAAAGAATTATTGCCCTGCTTGGGCTTGTCTGAGTTCTGCTTACTGCAGCAGCTTTCTTCTGCCCCGAGATCAGTTTTGTTTTGCTCAGTGCAATTCTGCAAATTAAGCACGGTCACACCAGAAATGTTTTGCAGGTGTTTGCTGCTGCACACACTCAACATCTCAGCACTGCTCTCATCCTGCTCCTCTCCTTCTGCTGTGCTGGAGTCACACTGGAATGCAGCAGGACCCAGCAGAGCTCCTTTATTCATGTTCGGAGGCATTTCTGATGCATTGCTGGGATCCGTTAGCTCTGAAAGCTGCCCAAGGTTTAGAGGTCCATCTTCGTGTTCCTGGTCATCTACTCTCATGGCAGACATCAGGGCACTTTGGTGTGCCTGGTCTTCAAGTCCTGCATTTAAAGCCACCAATTTCTCTACCTGTTCCACATGGGGAAGAGCAGGCAGAACATCTGCATTTGCTTGCAGGTCTCCAGGACTGCCCTGCAGGGTCGCTGAAGGGCTGTGCTCACCACACTCAGAGGGGTCTTCCAAACTGCACTCCAAAGAGCTGTGCTTGTCACTCTCAGAGGGGTGCTTGCTCCCCTCGGTGCTGTCACCTCCTCCTTCCACGTGAGCCAGACGAGGAACAGGCTCTGCTGCACCAACTTTGGCTGGCAAAGTTTCTGCAACGGCCATCTGTGCATCGCAGTGACTTTCTGCAGCCACTTGCTCCTGCCCAGCTGGCATCAGCACAGCAGCTTGGTGCTCGGTGCCTGGTGCCGGCTCTGTGCTCCCCTCAGAGCCATGCTGCAACTCCCCACGCTCCTCACCATGCCCAGCAGCAGCCACTCGCTCCTCAGCATGTCCCGCAGCACAGCCCCCCATCTCTGCCACCTCAATTAAGCCTTGAAGCTCAGGTTTTGATGTGGATGTTTCCATGCTTCCTCCAGCCTCGCTGCTGCCCTCGGGCTCTCCTTGACCTCCCGTCTGGCAGTCAGTCCCTAACACAGCTTCTCCAGCAAGAGCCTTTTCCCAGGCTTCACCCTGCCCACTCAGCGTAATGCCATTGTTCTCAGGGTGGAGGAGCGGTGAACTGTGTGCACCAGCTGAACAAACCTCCTCAGCCCCATGACAGCCTGGCTGCCCTGGAGCTGTGTCCTTAGCATGGCAGCAAATGGAGCCCAGCGGGCACTGTGCCCTCGGGCACAGCACAGAGCTGCCCCTGCTCTCCAGGGCACCCAGGGCAACTGCCTTTCCTCCACCCGGCTGCTGTTCAGCTCTACAGCCAAGAGACTGTGAGGGGTCTTCAGGGGATTCCAAGTCACCCTCTACATTTAGGGGCTTTCCCACAGCTCCTTCCATCTGCTCGCCTGCTGGAGCCTTGACAAGAGGATTGGGTGCTTGTGGGCTGTGTCCCAGGTGGGTTCCTTTTGCATCCTCACTGTGGATGCCAAGGGAGCTCAGCAGTTGCCTTTCTGCCACATCTGACCCCGCAGGTAACCCACTGGCTGCTCGCACCTCCTCTGCTCGTGTTTTGTTTTGCTCTCCTGCTACGCTCACTGACTCAGCTCCCTTCTGATTCAGCTCCGTAGATCTGCTCAGAGAACTACTGAAAGCATATTCTTCCAGCAGAAATCTGTTATCTACCAGGGAATTGTCCTCGGTGGGACTGACAATGCTTTCTGTTTCAGAAAGCACAGACCTCTCTCCAGACACATCAGCTTTTATGATTTCATTGCTACTGGCTTTGTCTTCTTGGCTTTCAGTTGCGACAGCTGATTTTTGTTCTTCCCCTTGCTTAAATGATGAAGGCTCAGCACTAACAAGCTCATCCTCCTTTTGAAGCTCTCTTTGAGAAATGGGTTCATCTTTCTCAGAGGCTGTTCCCACCGCTTCACTCCTCACTGGATCTTGGTAGTCGTTTCCAGGCACACATTCCCTCAAAGGTTCTTCCAGCTTTGGTACTGGGAGGAGATCTGGGGTGTCAAAAGGCAGCTCTGGCACTGAAGGGCAGGATGCTGGTGGTGCTCCTTGCCTTTGGGCTGGGGGTACCTCATTCCCTGTCATCACATCTCCCACCTGCAGGCTGCAGACCTCCCTGGTCTCAGGTCTCACTATGGAACCCTCAGCACTTACAACTGCTCCTGTTGCTGGGTAATTTGGGATTAAGGCTTCCTTTCTCATTAGCAGACCCTCTTCACCATCTGTGTTCTGTCTACCTTGCTGCACTACAGCTTGTGCCTGACCTACTTCCCAAAGTCCCAGCTCCTGTTCAGCCTTCTGGGCAGGAAAATAATCCCCTGCTCCTGCACCCTGGGGGGATGCGTTGACCAGCAGCTGCCCCATGTCCCCCAGCTGCTCACTCTGCCACAGGGACCTCATCTCCCTCAAATGTGCCTCTGTAGGCTCTGCAGGAAGGCTGGGCTTTCCGGGACCATTCCCACCAGTTCTCAGAGCAGCAGGTGCAATGGGGTCACATTTGGGGCCTCTGTCCTCAGAAACACTGTGTGCTGTTCCCTCCTCTTTGTCCTTCATTGCTTCACTGCAGCTTGAGGTTGGTGACACATCACTGCTGCTTGCAAGATCTGCTGTGACACCCTCCAAACAGCCCTCTGCAGGCACTGAGATAGGCAGACATCTCTCCTTTCCTTCTGCAGCTTGCTGTAAGGCAGAGCCTGTATCTCCTCCATCTTCTTGTATGATACCACACTGTCCTGTTCCCTTGGAAGGCAACGCGCTTGAGTTTGGGTCAGGTACATCTTCAGTGCTGGAGCTACAGAAGCCTTCATCACTGATGCTGCCAACAGTGGAAACATTTGTTTCACATCAATAAAAAGAAGCAAAGAATAAAAACAGTTCATGCCATTGATGTTTCAAAGCCATGCAGGACATGCATTGAGGAGCTGGCAATCCGCTTGCAGGGACACACCACCAGGCACACATCGCAGCAGCTCATTACACCAGCACATGACCTCAGTCCTTGCCTACCAACTATAGTGCCTGTGACATGCAGTTTAACCATTCCCAAATCACACATTCCAGGCAGCCTTTCCCCTTAACAGACTGAAGGAGCAACAAAAGTACCAAAGGAAACATCTCTTAGAAGCAGTAAAGAAAGAGCCTTTCTAGAGGGCTACTTCACATAAAGCTAAAGGCTATACAGTCCACAGGGACTGCTGTAATTGTACTGTGTAATAGAAGATGAAGGCCCATCTGTCCTGTTTCCTCCCACTGGCCAGCAGAGCAGCTTGTCAGCAAAGTCCCAGCCTGCAGAGCCATGCAGCCTGCGGGGTCACCTCATGGCATTCCACGTACCCAAGCTATAGCTGTTCAACTACAGATTAGAGTAAAAATGGGAATAGAAACCATGTGGATGTCAAACAGATTTATGGAGTTGGGTACAGGATGAAAAAAAGCAGGAGTCAGTTGCCATTCCAGTTCCTTGTTCATCCTACAGCTTTGTTTTCTCACTAACTTGCCAGGATCCTCCAACCCAGAAGCATGCTCTGTTCCTAGAGGAGGAGAAGCCCTCTGAGCTCCAGGAGGAAACGACACCCACAGCAACAGCTCCTCCTTATGGCTTATCTGTGGTTCTTTATCTCCTGGTAACCCCATCTGCCAGCTGAGTTAGGAAAGCACGGTAATAAATCTGGGATCAAAACACTGTTAATGTCCATTCTGCAGATCACACATCATGATGCATTTGTGTTTTGTAGACTTCAAATGACCAAAGTCCCTCAAAGACCTTTCCTCCTTGTCACATCAGACTTGTATTTACAGCTACCAAACATGAAACACTCCTGAACAAGTCTGAAGCAGTCACATCCATGAACTCCCTACTGCCACGCTGGTAGTAACTCTTAAAATAGCAGCAAACTTACAAATTCCAGATACAGGGGAGGAAAACAATCCTCATTCAGGGCCCTATCACAGAATACAAAGGTTTTAGATCCCAACCATAATAAAGTGCAGCTGGATTGACCTGTTTGGATGTCTCCACTGATGTTTCTCCTGCTGCCACAGGTAACAGAGAACCATAAAGGGAAGACATGCTACTTCTTTTCACTTGTTCTGTCATCTTACTTTGCTAGCTGCAGGAACTCTAATGAGCAGCCAAACACTCCTGGGAATGACTTAAGCACAGCTGATCCTATGTGAGGGCAGAAGGATGGAATAGATGGCCCCAAAGGTCACAGCTCACCCCATTATCTTCCACTGTTTCCAGAAGGAATACCACAACAGGGAAGTGACACCATGGGCCAAAGATAATTCTTTCCCTGGGGAAACTCAATGTAGATGAAAACATACTAACAATCAGTAACTACCTGCAGAGAGCCTCTGTTTTCAGACAACTCAGTATGAGCACCATCAAGCTTTGACTAAACTTATTTTCTTCTTAAATACAGGAAAAATGTGTTTTCTCTTGTGGTTTCTCAACCTCTTTTGTTGGCAATCTGAATGGAAAAACTGCTTTAAAAGCTGTTTAAAACATTCAAACAAGAAAGCATCAAAGAATGTCGGAGTTCCTCATAGTTTGGTCAGAGCTCAGGGCCGAAGGAGCCTTTTTGTAAGGAATAATTAATGCTTGTAATAATTGCTGCATGTAATTGATATGTAAAAACTGAAATACAGTGCAGCCATACGAAGGCCTAGCTGTGTATTTGATGTGAAATACCCAAGTGTCTCACTGCACTCAAGAGACATCCAACAGAACCTTTCCCACGCCTCAGAAGTTAAGCACACATTGGTGGATTTACAAGTTTAGGGTCCTAACATCCTGAATGCTACCCTTCCAGTTACAACAAACAAGGGTAAGTTAAATCTTCATACAGCCAGGGTGTTTGTCTTATACAAGTTACTGAGAAGGTGCCTGTTTGGAAGCACATGGCAAAATTTCCAGTTGATATCCATAGTTTATTTTCTTCCACCTTCAGAATGCATTTTATTTGGTTAGAGCTGTCCTGGGCCAACACGAGCACTGCCAGGTACTGAGACATTAAGTGGGACAGGGCTGGTTGGATTCTCTTTGGGGTGTGCACCCTAAAGGATGCTCAGCAATTCACAACTCCCAGAACTACATCAGGATGAAGAGATGTGCCCAAATCGAGCAGCCATCCTCACAAAGCCCATTGCATTCTTCTGCCTTCCACAGCAAAGGTGAGGGGACAGGATAAGAAGGCAGCAGCTCCCTGCTCTATGTGGGGGGAATTGAGGTGCTTCCAGAGGTTAAACCTTCCCCATAAAGATGATCTAACATAGGATCATAGATAAGAGAAGATTCTCTTCCCTTATTCCTTTGTTTTCCTTCCAAAACACATTGCAGGCATTAAAAGGACACTCTGCCTGCCTAGCCCAGCCCCACTTGTGAGGGGGGAATAAAGCACCACGTGATGAAGCCCACAAAACCCAAAGGTCACACGCAGTTACCATCCATAACTGATGTGACTCAGGGCCCGAATGGCTGCATTCCCAGGATCACAACCACCCGAAATCTGAGCACAAAGGGGATGGGCACACAGCACCCTGCGGCCATGGCACAGCTCTGGCTGCTTCTCAAGGGCTCCTGTTCCGTTCCCCCCTGAGACACCAGAGGTGAGGGTTTGCTTCTTGAGTTCACACACATGGAGATGCAGCGCTGGGGGGGTTCCCACTTAGAGAACCTTGAGCGATTGAAAATGAATGAGGAATACAGAAATCATTCCCACAGTCCCTTAAGAAGTAATGAAAGAAGAAATTAAGTCAGCGCTTTAAAGGCGGAGCAAGACACGATGTGAACTTTCCACTGTAAACACACACATGAGAAATCCATCAACCCTGAAGAGCTGCTAACATGGGCCAGATTCCCCCACCCTCTCTGTGTATCTAAGATTTCAGGAAAAAGATCTATAATCCTCCTGGGAACCGTCCGTCCCCCCCACCCCCAATCACTTTTCACCTCCCCATCCCACATGCAGAATGAAAGACGGGCCCTGCAGTGCTTCGGATGTGACCAAATTAGATTGTTCTAACATGAAGAAAGGGGAGCACGGCCAGGCTTCAACCCCATCCCTGCCTCAAAGCCAGCAGGATGTGGACAGCCACAGCCCAGCATCCCATGGGTCCCCCGGGATGTGAGCACAGCAATGGGGCTGGGAATGCAGCCAGTCCATGCACGGACAGTGCTCATCCCTGTGCTGCTGCTGGGTGTGTGCCTTCTCCATTGCAGGAAGCAGTGCTGCTCCTGGGCTGTCCAGTTTGGGATTCTCTGGACACGTGCACCAGCAGTGAGGCGTGGAGACACCTCCAGCACAAAGCCTGGGGCTTGCTAACAGTGCTGGAGAGCTTCTGTGAAATAAGCATCTCACTGACAGATTCATTGCTGACGATGCTGTTTTCCAACCTGCAGCACTAGTGACTGGATATTAAAGAAACAGACCCAAAGCGTTTTAGGTAAAGAGTCACAGACATTCAAGGTTGGATATTAGGAAATACGTATCCTAAGAAAGAGCAGTGATGCAGTGGCACAGCTGCCCAGGGAGTGGGGGCTCACCATCTCTGGGGGTGTCCCAGAGCCATGGGGATGTGGCACTGAGGGATGTGGGCACGGTGGGGTGGGCTGGGGTTGGCCCTGGGGATCTGAGTGCTTTTCCAGCCTGAACGACACTGTGATTTTCAATTGCAAAACATGAGGATTTAAAGCTCAGAAGACTGGAGAGAAAAAAAAAGCACACAGCTGTTTCCTACCAGCAGATCTTCTATCAGAACACAATAGGTCAGAGGATCCTATCGCTTCAGCTCAGGATGGAAAAGATGCGTTCAGAGAAGCGCAAGGGAGTGAACGCTGAAACACACAGCCTGGAATCTGAGACATCAAAGCTGCTTCCGCTCATTGTCTTCATTTCAGCCGTGGCAGCCCAGATCTCAGCAGCCACCCAGAGCCAGGCATGTGCCAGCAGCTTCAGGAGTACAGCTAAACTGAAAGCCACTGCCTGAGCCCCTGCCCACTGAATGCCTCCTGAAACAGACCCATGAATCCCTTTGGAATGACTCAGTGACTCACCCACGTAACACTCATCTCACAGGAATGATGATTTTGGATGTTGATGGCTAAAGCTGATCGAGCCAGCTACAAGTCTATGTATTAACATTCAGATTTTCAGAGGACTCCCTAAAGAACTGCAGCTATGCCACCCTGTGAGCAATACTCTTAAAGAGTGAAAATTCATCACAATGGTACAGAAATACCTATTTTTATGTATTTATTTATACAAGTACACACAGACCCACAGCCCATGTCTGACCCTGTCCATCCCAACACCAGTTCTGACCATGCTGGGGAGTAACAGCACAGCCCTGTGCTAACACACTGCACTGAGCCCATTGCTTTCAAGCAACAGCACTGTATAAGCACTCTCTCCTCCAGTTAATGCAGTCCTTCAGAGCTGCTGACGCTGATGTAAACCATCACAGCTTCACCTCAGTGCCATGTTTGTTATTTGCCCATTCATGCTCACTACTCCCAAACCTTACAGCTGGAGTCTGAGCTCATGCCTCCACTCCAATGAAACTCCACAGAGAAGGCTCTGCCCTGTTTTCCTGCAGGACAACTTCGGGCTTTCAATCAGACTAACAACCCATTATCTCCGCCACCACAAGAGGAGGAAGAAGAGATATCTTCTACTCAGGGACAAGAAAATAAACGTTTTGAAAACCTGCTGCTGTGAGAGTCCCTGTAACACTATAATGTGATGGAAAGTACAGCGATAACAGTGGGGTGGCAAAGTCTTTGGCTGCAGCACATGAGGACAAACCCAAATGCAGCAGCCATGGATGCAGAAATAAAGGAAAGAAAGGAGTTCACCTTTGGAAGGCCTCAGGTATGCAGCAATCTCCAGCAAGATACGCTCACCTCCACTGCCAACCCCTCAATGAGGGCTGGGAAGGGGTGGATCCCAGCTCCAGTCTCCATTCCCTTCCAGTCACTCAGCTGCATTGCATGCACCTGAGCTCCCCTTAATCAGCCTTGCCTTCCCACCAGGTGCTCAATCACTGCTTCAGGCCATGACTCAGTGTTTCTGCTACAGTCCCACACATGGAAGTCAGATACCAAAGCATCAGTATGAAGAATTACAGGCACTTCATCTCAATTAACTTTGCCCTCTCCCAATGCCATCAAACCAATCCAAAGAACAAAACCCACTGCTCAGTTTTGCAACTTGTTCATGGCTATCTGCATTCTCAGAGGAGGCTTTCCCAGCAGGACAGACCATTCCCTGTTGTATTAAAACCCACAGTGAGCTCTCCAGCCAAGACCTCACACTCCGTATCTCATTTGGCATGACTGAACTCCTTATACCTCAACAACTGAATAGGGGAGTAGAAAAGTGAAGAAACAAAGCCCCGCGTGCTTCTTGATGTGTTCTGGTGACATCCACTTGAAAGAGATGCAGCCAGTCTTTCTGCAGTGAAATCTCCAATCCAAATGAAAGTTTGGGAAAATCCTTACAGAGGTGCCCACAACTTAACAGCCCTGACCACCTACCAACAGATTACAGCTATCCGTTCTAAAATGTGTTCATCATTCCATTCCGAGGGGCACTGATGATCTGGAAAGCATTCAGCCCCATGTTAAGATCAAGCCAGTATTAGACAAGGGCTTCACCACAGCAGATGAGAAGCTCAGTAGCATGAGAAAACCCAAGTGCTCAAGCATTAATGCTTCAAAGACAGTTTGCCCTCTGGGTTATTTAATAGGAGCCTAATCATGCCGCCTTTTGCCATCCCTACTTACACTGAAGGCTATGTTAGCTCTGAAAGTGGATCTTAGTAAAGATACTAACAAGTATCAGCTGGGTTAATACTTTTGAGTCATACCGAGCTGAGCATGGCATTTTGCAGTTGTTTACAGTTACGCCTTACTTCACAGCAATACGAGTGTGCAAGAGACTTGTCCACATTCCTCTGTCTCAGCTAAGAGTTTATCAGTGTGAGTAAGAGGTGTAGAACGTTCAGGCCAAGGGTTTCTCCAACAGCCAGAGCCTTGTTTACAGCTACACAGCAAGGTGAGAATGTCCCTTTGGTAAGCAGCAAGTAGCCTTGCTCTGGTCAGGTATTTCTGAAGACCATCATCACCACCATCCATCAGGATGATAGATTTTTGAATAGCAGAAAAAGAGCAAACAAGCCCCAGCTCTCAGCAGGATTTCAGTTACGTTAACAGGAAGAAACTCTATTTCTTACCTTGCAGGCTCTGCAGCCGGAGGAGATTCCCTCCCATGAGGTTGCACAGCAGCAGGAAGACAATCTGAGATGTGTTGACCCTCAGCTTCTGCCACGTTGTTTTCCTGGGGGCTCCTCTGTGGGCTGTGCCCATCGCCCGGCAGTTGGCCTAATTCTGAGTCCTGTAGGGCACTCTGGAATGAAACAGGACAATTCAGATCAACATTGCTCTTTTGGAGTGCAGGAAATCCTGGAGAACCTGACAGAGTTCTGCTGTGCCCTCTGACAGGCAGCTCCTGTGGCACGTGGCACTGCTTTGATGGAACTCGCAGGTTCCAAAGACAAGCCTTTTTATTTTCATTTCTCCTAATGGCAGAAATAAGGAAGGAAGTGGTGAAGCCAAAATTAAATATAAGGGATAGAATGGGGAGAGAAGAATGCAGCAATTGTTCTAAAGCAGCTCAGGGCCTTCCTGACCCAAGGAGCATATCACTGCTCTATTCCCAAGCCTGGCAAACATTTACTTGCTCAGTATCTTTAGAGTCAATTTAGAAACGACGCCGATGTCAGACATTCCAACACTCAAATCCAAGCCCAGATTATTTCCCTCCCAGTTCACCAATGCTCAGAATGTCTCTGAAGTGAGGCAGGTGGCTGGATTCACTGCCACGCTGCATTGCTGTGATAGCAGCCGTAAGAAACTGTCACTTCTGTTGTGTGGCTATGGATTGCATTACATAAATCTGGTAATGCTAACTCTCTTCTCACAGGTAAACATTTACATAGGGTCATCACCCATAGAGGAAACATACAAATCCACAGGGGCAGGCTGTGCCCATGGGGTGCTACCACAGGGCCCAGGGGCTGCTCATAGCAGACAACCTATGGCTATTTTCGCTTTATTTCTTAGCAGAAGCATCTTTGGAAGGTAAAGAGAAGCCTTAGGTTTATTTTGTTCTTGATCCAGTCAGTAGATTTCCCATGGTGGAAAGTCATTGTTTCCAAAATTACATTTCTCTCTGTGAACCTGGCATGCCCTCACACAGCCAAAGGCCTCTGTTGATGAGAGCCAGGAATAGGAGACACCCAGCAGACAAGGAAAGCCCATGTAATCAGCAACTGAAAAGGTCAAGGCACTCTGAGTATGAAAAGATTTCCTTTAGATTTAAGGCAAATTTGATTAACTCTCATATCCTCTGCCTTTCCCCATAGGAATCCCCTCACTGCTGCTCTGTTTGCAGAAGTCCCCTTTATCACACTGCTTTCCGTTTGGACAGTCCAAGGGCTCTGGGCTGCATGATCGTTAAGCACTTACCCAGCATGTGCTGACATCTGGCATTTGGAGTATTTATCTAAGTATATACATTGGCCCCAAAAGCACAGCATATAGCAAAAAACTTCTTGTATGCTCAAGTACATTCGGTTTTTCCAGCCAGAAGAGAGAAAAATAGAGTTTAGTTAGCAGACGGGGTTTTGTTTTGATCTTCCAACGTTGTTTTAGGAAGATTTGCTATTGCTTGCATGAGAAAGTTGGCAGAGAATTCATTTCAGCATACAGAGATGTGTGCAGAGAGAACAGACTGACAAAAACACATTATTTATCATATGGATACTCAGAATGGCCTGGGTTGAAAAGGACCACAATGATCATCTGGTTTCAACCCCCTGCTATGTGCAGGGTCGCCAACCAGCAGACCAGGCTGCCCAGAGCCACATCCAGTCTGGCCTTGAATGCCTGCAGGGATGGGGCATCCACAGCCTCCTTGGGCAACCTGTTCAGTGCATCACCACTCTCTGGGTGAAAAACTTCCTCCTCATATCCAACCTAAACCTCCCCTGTCTCAGTTTAAAACCATTCCCCCTTGTCCTATCACAATCTACCCTCATGAACAGTCATTCCCCCTCCTGTTTATACACTCCATTCAATCAAGGTAAAAACAAATGGTGGAAATGGTATTTCTGGGGCCATACATGACCATGCTGGAACCAAACATTTATTTTTCTGCCCTTCTACCATCAGCACCTCTGATTTCCTCCAGCTGAAGAGCACTAAGATCTCAGTACCACACACTGCTTCCCAGTGACCACACTTCCACGAGATCAGCCACCTCCTCCCATCACAACCAGGGTGTATCCCTGTTAGGCAGCACCTACATGCCATGACTTACCTGCTGTCCTGCCAACTCTTACCATTAGAAGAAAAACAACGGGAGAGGCAGATTGAGAGGGTGAGAACAACTGCAACAAATCTCAGTTCAAGAGATAATTAAGTGTGCTACATTGAAGACTACATCTAACACTTCCCATGGATTGTCAAGGCAGTGGGCTTTCTAAAAATTATTCTATTACTATTATCTTGACAGTTTTGTGCTTCCAGGGATTTCCTGCTTAATTACTTACTGACCTCCCAACCCATCCCTAAACAACTGCAATCAGACACTGAAAGACCCAAACCTCGCTCAAGTTCCCAACATGACCAAATTCAGCAGATAATCAAAACAGTCTCCACCACACAGCTCCTGTTGGAGCAGTGCAGGCTCCAATCACTGACAGCCACTTTCTTTCTGCCCAAGCAGTTGGGCACTGGAACAACCAAAAAGCAAAACAGTCCTCTTGTCTTGTCACCAACAGCACACCTGGCCAGGAAATGATGTTCTCAAGGGAAGCTCAAGAGAGGATTTTAACAGTAACATGTAACAAAACTTACTGGCCTTCTACATTTAGCTTACTAATTAATTAATCACAAAAGCATATGCTCTGTGAATCTGTGCCAGCCAATAGGAAAATGGAATTCCATTTCTCTACCAAGCTTTAAGAGAGCTATGCAAATCAGGGACTGAACTTGCTTTACAGAGCATGTTTTTAGTTTTTAATGAACATCTGTGCAAACAATTAACAAGACCATGTTTTTGTTCAGAAGTACCATCAGAAAGCTGATGTTAAATAACTTATTTCTGATGTTTCAACACGCAGTCCCTGAAGTGATTTACTGCAGAAGATGGCAGCTAAATCCACCCCACAGTCAGCTGAAATGTGCTCCCATTCAAAAGGATTCTCACTACGAAAAAAATAATTCCGAGGCTTAATGAAACAATTATACTAAAAATCAGACTACATGGGCTCTCACGAGTTTTGCATCTAGCACAGTTTAAAAAACAACTGCGTTTGTCACAGAAAATATGCAAACAACAGAAGGAATGCTACACAGCCTACATCTGAAGTCACACTCCATGCAAGTGACCACCCCGCTGTCTCTCTCCCTCCCTCCAGCACAGCAGCAGCCCATTCCCCAGCTTCCCAGCACAGCATCCCTCCCGGCATGCTGCCCTTAGTGGCAGGCATGAGCCTGCCCAACTCTGGCTGCACCTGAAAGCAATCATGAAAGAATTACATGGAGTTTCCACTCTCAGCAGCTCCCTGTGTTTATGGATGGGGGTGGGGAGAAGCTGGAATAAGCCATAACAAGTCTCAATTGATAAACCAGAACCTACATTAATCCATGCCTTCCCCTATATGCTTTTTAAAGTTTAAAAGGTGAGGCTGTGGACCCTGCACATAGTAGGGGGGTTGAAACTCGATGATCATTATGGTTCTTTTCAACCCAGGCCATTCTATGATCCTGTATCAGCTCCAAGCATCCCCATCAGGACAGGCTGTTGCAGTTTTGAAAGCAGTCTTTGGAAGCTCCCTTTTGGTTCCTGTTTCTGGCTGCTCTGCCAGTACAGTTACTGAGTGCTGAATTCGATTTTTCAACATTTATATCCTTAATGGTCTGGAGAAATGGTACCGAATTACATAATGAATGCACATTGCTTTTAAAACCAGAACTTCAGTCAAGCCAACAAAAACACAACTCATAGGACAGGAACTAACTGGTAACTGATGTATCAGGGCAAACTGGAACTCCATTGGGGATATGAAGGATTACACTGAAACTTGGTTTTGTCACAGGGCAGTAGAGCCAAGTTGTGATTTTAATGAACAACCTGTGCAGCAACCTGCATGGCTCAGCATCTGCCCATTGCTGAGAGCAGCTGATAGGGACCATTTCTTGCTGTTTGTCCTTAAACTGACAGCATTCCAAACATTGACTATTTGGTTAGTTGGTTCTAAGTACTACATGATGAAGGAAGTCTCCGTCTGGGAACTCTTAATCCATATAGAATTGCACAATTAGAGTGGATTTTTTACTTTATCAGTAATGGTGTAATTTGCTGTTGCTTCTGGCTTGCTTAATTCATCCCTCTTGGGAGCAGTGTTTTATCTTCATGCCTTTTCTAATTAAAATCCTCAAAATGACTGGAATACAAAGAATTGGCTTTTGGTGGAAGGCTCATTTAATCTGCGTCCTACAAACACAGCATGCAAAGTGCAATATGGTAACAGCAGCATTTGAACTTTCTTGCATGGCAGGCACCTGTGAGCTTTTCCTAGAGAAAAAGAGCTGCTTTCCTCCTGAGAAATAAATCCAAACCTAAAGACTTTAGTTGCAAGCACAACCACAAACATTTGTGTGTGTGTGTATGTATATACATATATATATGCACATAAGTCTAGGCCACCATGCTTGGTTTGGCTTGCTTTACAGAATACACAACTTCCTCTGGGCTACAGCAAGAACAGTTCAGACCTTCAGGCTTCACAGCTCATGCTGTAACCTTTCCAGCCCACTGAGGGCACTAACTGCTTACCTTCAGGTCCTTGTAACATCAGTGTAAGTGCCTTCTCAACAACCTGCTCTTGTGTTTAAGTCATGCTCACAGCATGGCCCTGCACTGGGCTCAATGGAACATGCTACACAACTCGACTTGTAGTTCTTGTTAACCTCATCTTTCCATTTATGCCATTGAAGTTCAGCAGGCAAAGGAGAATTCATAGCTCTCCTCATAAGCCCATTTGCTTCTCCACAGCTTCTTTATCTTTTGTCCCACCGCTGACAACTGAATGAATACCTAGGTTATTTTCTTACAGACAACAGGTGTATGAGACATGCCAAGAGGGAGTCAAGTTGATGATCTTGGGAAAAAAATTCCATCTCAACATTTGCAATTTAAAGCTATTTTAGTTTCAATTATACCAGTTCCTAACAACTCATGAAAGATTTCGAGAAGGTGCAGGTGGGTTTATGTGAAGTACTGTGAGGAAAATCCTCTCCATGATGAGATCTGTCTTCTGCTGTGCTCACTAGCTGATAGCATTTGCTTGCCTAGTGATTTCTAACTACCCTATAAGAACTGGATAGATCAATACAATGAGAAAGGCATTACAACAGAAGTGTGATGACAGAAGGACCAGCACAATAGAAAGGTGCAACAAAAGAAGGGAAGAAGATTGCTCACCCATATATCAGAAGATTCCAGGTTCACAGGGAAAAGCTTCACCAGAGAGGGACCTCCAGAAAGAACCTTCCCCAGTGGCACTCAGCCCTTAAATGGGGGGGGTCTAAGAGAGGTGCAGCCAGGCTCCACCCCCTTCTGCTCACACAGCTGAATTGCCTTCACCTGTGCTCCCAGGGCTGACCGGGTCCTTTCCCCAGGTGCTCAATCAGTGGCTCAGGCCATGACTCAACAGTTCCCATACAACCCATAGTGGTGGAGAATGTTGGTTCTGCCATTTTCTCACTATTTCAAAGTGGAGAAATATAGGGAATAATTCTACAACTTCTTTATGGTTGTGTAATATATTTCTTTTCCATTGTACCCATAAATACACGTTTCCCATTAGAAATGGTGGTGGCTTTACAGATGTGAAGATAGCTCTAACCATTATTTCAGAAGGGAAGGAGCAGATTCCCAACTTCCTTTTCACAATGCCTTCAAATTAAGAACCCTTCTCCAACTCTGAGCCTTCATTCTTCTTTCATCTCCCCTCATTCATTTAAAGAGAAGATGAGAACAAGTACAATCATTCATTACAGCGAGAAGCGTCCCAGAATTTGCTGCACTTGTACATATGGATGTATAATTCTCAGAAAACAGACAGTGTTCTTTTTGTGTGAATTGGAACAAATGCTTGGCGTTACTCACCAAGAGCATCGGAGCAGTGGTAGTTATTGCAAGTAAGCATTAATGAATGACTGCACACAGACTGGAAGTATATAAGTACCAGCAATGGGCACATTGCCATTGCCACTCCGTGGAAGACAAATGCTGACTAAAAAGATGTGGAACAGGCCTGCTGTTTTGTGCACTCTTGATGTGCAATGGGTGAAAGGGAAGGAGTGGAAGGAAACGATAGCTTGGCGAGTAGAAGAAATGTATCCCACGTCGGGTGATTGTGTACCTCATTAAAATGCTATAGGCACAAGATTATGCAGAAAATTGGGAATGCGTGTTTGTTGCCAATTGAAAATAATGGAATGTATAGAGATGTTATTGCACTATCCGAGAAGTATGTAAACACACAGTATGAGCACCACAGCCCAGAGAAATCTGCCTAGTTAACCATGGGAATGGAGACTGAAGGCAGGGAAGCTGCTAGAGGGCTCACTGCATTCTGTGCTAATCCCATAATACTGGGATCTGCAAGAAGAACCGCGCCAATTAACTAGATCCACTGGCTTAAGTAAGTTGAAATATGGGAAAAGTTATAATGTGGCATACTGACTGCGGAACTGGGCAGCAGTCAGATTTGTTTATAACAATTAAACTGAGAGACTCTAGCAGGATCACAGCGTGACGCTTGAGACAAACAAATAAACCCTTCAGAAGTTACAGCCCCTCCAGCAAGTATGCGTGCGTTACCCGTCTCGCACATCTCACAGCAAAAAGCAAACAAGAGCACACAAAAAAGATAACCACACATTAGGATTTATGAGTGAAATGAAACGAACAACAACACGGATGAGTAACAGCCAGCTTTGTCTGGCTCCCTACTTGGAAAACAAGGAGAAGAAAGGATAAAGCAAAATAGACAGAAAGGACTTCTGTGGTGACTTTGAAATCCCCTCTCCCACTGTGGGGCAGAGCGCTGGCTGCCAGGAGCTCATTTCAGCAGCACCTTCAAAGGGCTTTACAAGAGCTGGGTGACCTGGGCTTTTCTGGAGTCGTGGGATGGGCTGTGAATGATGACGGCTCTCCTCCTCAGAACTCTGAGTAGAAAGAGCTAAAAGCCCTGGCTACCATCACTGCATAGTAGAAAATCTGTCCTGTAGTAGCTCTGGAAAGGTTCGTGGTGCCCAACTGCTGGTTAGTTTTGTTGTAGTAAGCTTGGCTTCCTTTATAAGTGGTGCTTAGAAGATGGCACCTGAGCCCATTCAAATGTCCAGGGCAGCAGTAATACATCAATCTCTATGAAAGTAGGAGCCTCATTCTGGTTGTGTAGGTGATTTTTGAAAGCTTGGCTTTCCAGAAAATTGGGATAAAACCTGAGGAATGACTGGCCTTGCCATTCCTAAGTACCAATGGGTGGCTGAAGAGAGATGTGTCTGATGGGCAGCATAACTGCTGGGGTCTTGAAGGGTCCCAGAAACTGCAGTACTTCTGAGAGCTTCCCACTAAAGAATACTTCCTTTCCTTCCCATATATTTCCTCTGCTAGAACAGGGAATCTCTGTTCTTCTGGCTTCCCTCTTTTTCAGTTTAAACATATTTATCTTCACATGGAGTTTTGCTTTCAAAGAGAATGCATCCTACAAAGCACTTACATTTAATTCAGCATAAGCCCAACATGCTTTGCCACTGACAGGTCCTTGTTCAGAAGCAAGAAGTGTCATGCTAATAGGGCAGAGCACAAGCCTAGAATCTCTCAGCAGTTCAGATTCTGTGCACTGCTGGAGCAAAACAGAGCATGGTTAGTGTATGTAAAGTCACTTTGTTAAATATACTGCTGGCCCCAGCCTCATTTTATCTGTTTATTATCTTTGCTCATTTCTACTAAATTTACATTATATTTTCCTTGGAATCTGGTCTTTAAAAGACAGATTGGGTATTTATTTTTCTGTAAGTGCCTACTACGTTCCTCATAGTAGCATATTTATCCCGCAGATCTTCCCTCTTATTAAATAAGCTCTAAACTTAGCACAGACTCTCTCATCTTTAATGCAAAACATGTGTATGGCTTCCAAAGGGCTCAGCTGAGAGCTAGAGCTGGGGAACGGTGTTCTCTGATAAATACATAAACAGAAACAACAACTCATGTTGAATGGTACTGCCTATAACAACATCCACTGCTCTACTTCAATTGTGGGAGAGTGGAAAGGGAAGACAGCATGCAAAGAGGGTCAAATACAGGCTGCTGCTCTTGAGCATAGATTGCTACCAAAGAAAAAAGTTAAAAGAAACCAGATATTTTTTTTTACAACTTGCTGAAAACTTAGATGTCACTGCCTAGCAAATTTGCAGTTAATGTCAAAAAACAAAAGCCAAAAGCAGACGTGTAAGAAAAAGAACAGCCAAGCCTGATGCTAACGTTTTGAAATGCAAACCATGCAAACCAGTTCCATCATACACTACCTGCTGTGTTCCTTGGCTTGGCGGCATAAGGATGACTCGATTTGCATTGGGGACTTCTGACTAAAAATAAATGCATTTTAGAATTCCAGTAACTATATCAACGTTGACTAATTTTAAGGGATTCTTTCTCAGTGAATGTTCAGCAGATTAAGTAGATTTTAAGATGCTATTATTACTTTCGGAGTTTCAAAAACATCCTAAGTGAAGGAGAAGAAATTCCCATTATTTATGTAGAATCATAGAAATCATAGAATCACCAAGGTTGGAAAAGACCTCTAAGGTCATCCAGTCACCAATCCTCCTATCACCAATGCATACAGATTACTTGTGTTGACTTGAATGAATACATCTTCCTGTCCCTGACTCTTGAAAAATGTTGGGACCAAACCCTATGATAACAATTCCACTTGGCCAGAACAGCCAACAGTTACGGCAGAACTCTATTTCAAATACCTCTCTATGACAAAATTTGGGTAACTTTTAGTACAGATTGCCAGGAGAGGGCCCGCTTTGCCATGCATGAGGTACAGTGGCTTTACTCAGACCTGGAGAGGAAACAAAATGAACCCAAATGCATTTTGCCATCTACCATAAGATCTGGACAAAGAGAGGATGAAACGTTCTGGTATTTTAAGTGCTGAAATTAACAAACCTCAACTTTTATTCAAATGCACAGCAACATAATATCTTCTGATACAATCGTACATGGCCAACCACAGCACGTGGCTACCCTTCAGTCCAACAATTCAAGGAGAGATGACCAAACAGCAACACACATTAACAAAGCGCCCTTCTTCTCATGTAGATATGAACTCCTGAATGCCAAGATCACATGGCTCCAAGAACTACTGTGTGTCAGAGCCCTGGGGGCACTCGGAGGCACTGTTGGCCCCCAGGGCCTCTCCCATCCTGCCATGGCCCTAGGGCCCACTTCAGGCCAAGATGGTGCGCTCCACATCAGGCCTGCACAGCCACGGGCTGACAGCCAGCACCCATCTTGGCCCATCCCCATCCCCTGGGATCACCAAATTGAAAAACAAACAAAGACAAAGTTGCCCTCAATTATCACCGACTGCAATTAAATATGAGTGTAAGCAGGAGCAGGAGATGAACACGAGGTAGATGGTTGGTGAAACAGATTTTCTCTGGCAGTAGGGAGGGAAAAGGCAATCATGCTGCCGCACTCACCTGATTTTCTGCACTACTGTTCTCATTGCCCATTCTGATGCTGACGTCCAGTATCACAGAGCAATTAAAAAGACCACTGGAAGAAAAGAAAAAGCTCTTAGTCTTCCATTAAAAAAAAATAAAGCAAAAAAGCAAACAGCTATACATTTTGGAGGAGCACCATCTCAGTCACCCTGTCAGCTGCCCCTCCTGACCCTCAGTTTTACAATGATTTTAAATCACAGATTAGGGACGAGAGCTCTTTTGTAATCCCTCCCTGCTGCCTTTCCCACACTGGCTCTGCTTATGCTGACAGACACTCCCTGAAACTCAGCCTTGTTGCTCTGCTTCTGGATTATCCCATGTCATTTGAGCAGAAAGGCATTTTCCTTGCCAAACCTCCTTTGGATGGACAGCCCATATGAAAACTTTATTGCGTTAACTGTATTCAAACCACTTTTCTTTCCTGGAGACTCTGGCCTGAGCTGCAGGCTCACTCTGCCTGGAACCACAACGTTATACCTGGCTGTTCCTGTAACAGAAACAATTTTCCATACGTGCACTCAACTTTAAAAGAGAACAAATGTATATATATATTTTTTATCCTAATTGCTGAAGTCGTACCACGCTTTTCCAAGGTAATCTTCCACTCACAATTTTATGACCTAAAACACACTTTCTTTACACTTGACAGGATCTGCCCACCTTAATTACTATTGGTTTTACACGAGTTCAACTCTAATTACTTAATTTCCAGAGCAGTCAGCAGCAGCTCTGCAGGCAGTGCCTCCCCAGGCTCCGTGCTTTCGCTGTGTTTTAAGGGCTGCTCTAAAGGAGTGCACACAACAGGGCTGCAGACATTTATGTCGTAGACATTTCATTTTGGAGCTCAGGCATTCAAATTCGCTGTATTTGTTGTTTCATCGGGTAGGTGGATATTACACACACTCTCCCTTCAATTTTTAACTTTTTTCCCTAAAGAATGTGAGATGGGTCTGTGGCACATGTCAAGGAAACCTCCATTACAGCCAGGCTGCCAGGGAAAGATTGCATGTTGTTAGCCAAGAAAACCGTATAAGCTTTTAAGGAATGTTATTACTTATTACTGCAGCACACATTTTTTAAACTTGAAAGATTATTCTTCTTCACGGGAGGTTTGGAGGGAGAGGAGTTCAGGGCTGTGCTTATAAGCTACGCTCTGTTTAAACTTGAGTGTCTGCAGGGGATATACCAGTGCTTGAACTTGCTCCTGTTGAAATCCCTGGGACCAGGACTGCACTTTTAGTGATTAATTAGCAGCCCTAGCTTTTATCTGCTATGACTACTGCCAAATCCTCTGCTGTTTTAAAGTAGTACAGGAACTACGTGGAAGGCCATAGACGATATTTTCACAGCCGCTGCTCTCCAAGCACATGGTGCTCCATCACCAAGTGTGCGTGTGCAAAGCTTTCCAGGTGAAACAACAGGTTAAGATTATAATATTTTAAGTATGCATTGTTATGGCAGCATTCTCACCCACTGAGCAGTTAACTAAGGTTACACTGCACAGGAGGGAAACAACTTCTCTACGACAACAAGCTTCCCCCAGCAGCCACGCGCTTCCCTAGGAGAGACCATACTGGCATTTCCACACCACTGACCCATCAGCTTTTCTTTTCCCAGATCCTTTTCTGCTCCCCCCGACGTAATGTGGAAACCAAAAGCTCTCACAGCATTCGCCCTACGAGCACTCACAGTAAGAACATAAGCTGGGGAAAGAACACAACTCTCCAAGTTCTCGTGTGTGCATCAGTGTGCAATGGGGTCTTGTATATTGATGGAAAGTGCAAATTCTACAGTGTGTCAAAGTTTCTCAAGTTCTTCAATGGATCAGGCAGCAAATGATATGGTGGTTCTCTGTTTACTTTAAATTTACCCCAGTGCATAATATGGTTTTAAGGCTTCTGCAGCAATGCCACGATACTGACTGTTAGCAACAACAGATAGAGGTTGAATTTGTCATATTCGCTTGAAAGTAAAACTACTTTATTTGTTGTTTTCTATTGAAATGCTCAGGCACTAAATATAAAATTACAAGAAAAGTGGCTCAAAGTAAAGCTGTTGAAAATTTCCACCAATACCTACTCTTTTCCCTGCTTAGAGAATGAAACTTCACAACAACCACACAACTGCACATTAAAACTTTCTCAATTGTGAAGATAAAAGTGATAAATAAGGGATAATGCATATATTCTCCATTAATCACAGAATCATGAGGTTGGAAAAGACCTCCAGGATCATCAAGTCCAACCATCATTGAGACAAGTGAGAATGATAACAGTGAGTGAACTGCACTACTGAGTAACAAAGATATTTCTTCAGGTTACAATCTTATTTCCATCCTTTTTACATACATTGTTTTTAACATAATTTCTCAGTGCAAAGCATTTCTTACATTGTAAAAGACGTGAGCTTTATCATATGTATGGAATTTCAAATCAACGTTATAAACATGCTAAAAATCCATTCATTAAATAAACATGGCTTCACCAAGAGATAATCTTTCTCATCTTTCTGCACTATCTTTTACAATTTACATGCCATCATTAGAATTCTTTTAGCACCACGTATCTCAGAAACGGCTCACTGGTACCAACGTGGGCATCAGCCTACAGAGACTTCTGTATATATGCAGCAGAAAGACCGCTTTCCTGACAATGAGAGAGAGAACGTTTGGCTTTACACTTACGTTGTGGCACAGCCTGGCAGTGCTGGGTGCAGCGATGCTTTCAGAGCATGTCTTCAAACCCCTTCTCCCATCTGAGAAGCGTTTTCACCTTATTTTCCTCCTGCCTCTCCTCGGCCCAGCATGAAATGTAGGCTTTCTTTCAGGGACCCACCTTCATAACCTGCTCAGCAACCAGCCTGCCTCCACCCCAGGCAAAAAAGCAAACGAGTTATTCCTCCTCCGCCCGGCCTCCCCCTGCTCCGCCAGGCTGCTGTGGCTCTGCGTTCCATAAATCCTCTGCTAATGGTTTTCAAATATGTCAGCCTGGAGAAAGAGGCCTTTGGTCAAACCATATTTCATTGCTGGTGTCCCTTGGCCTATGGTAGGAGCGGTGCTTCTTGCACTGCAGTGATGCATGTGTTGCCAAGGGAAAATTAGTACTGGGGGCAATACCTGCTCTGCATTTGGTTGTGTATTTCATGTAGCCCTTCATTTTATCCCAGTACTGTTGAAAGCTCCTCTTGACAGGACAAGGGGAAATGGTTTTGAACCAGAACGGGGGACATTTAGACTGGATATAAGGAAGAAGTCTTTGATGATAAGGGCAGTGAGGCAGTGGCACAGGCTGCCCAAAAAGGCAGTGATGCCCCTTCCCTGCAGATACCCGGGGTCAGGGGATGGGGCTCTGAGCACCTTATGGAGCTGTGGGCGTCCCTGCTCATTGCAGGGGGTTGGTTGGACCAGAAGGCCTTTAAATGTCCCTTCCAACTGAAATGATTCTGTGATGCTTTGAAAGATCTGTTAATAAGTGCTCCTGTTCAAGTTACGCTGAAATCACTTCCAATGCAATTGTCCTGAAGGGTGGAGATGTGACAAAAACCCTTTGAAATGTGATGTTGCAAGAAGTACTGGTTTATGGACAAGCTAATTGCTATTGTTGATGTGCATTGTCTGTTCAAGCACAGCTCCACTGAGGGCTTCTCAGAGAGACAGCTGATAAGAGAAGGCAGTGCAGCCATGTTCCATTAGTGGTAACTGCAAGGGATTAACGTGTTTCTGCCCTCACCAGTGGTATCTGATAGTGCACACAGCAAAGGAACAGCAAGCTGTTGGGTCACTGTACCTGGAAGAGCTGCAAGGAAGCATTCGTGAGTCCAGCACGCCCAATTCCTATCTGACATGAATAAGAGGCAGGAATTTCGTGTGGCATCTCTATGCTGGACCTGGCATTCCTGTGGTGGTTCTCTGCGTTGGTGTACAAACATCTGGCTGGAGAGCACAGGTATGTGAAGGGCTGGAATGAGCAGCTGCCAGAGGGCCCTGCCTTTACAAGCTCGTGTTTTTTAATGAAGTTGGTGAAGCCTCCAGTGCTATGATAGCACTTTAACCCACTGTTAATGGTCAGAATTCCTCAGGTCAGAAACAAATTATTTGTAATCCCTGAGCTTTTTCAGGTTTCATGCTAAGGTACGTGTGAGCAGTTTGGTGGCACGGGGCAAAGACAAGGTGTACCATGAATCTATGCTACATCTCAGAGAGCTCAAAATGCAAAAGTCACAGTCTGTAGCGAAGCTCTGGAGCTAAAATACGTGAAAGCAGCTGTCAGATCCCCTTCCCTCTGTTCTCCCCATCCTTCTTCATGATCCAGAAAATTGAAGTTTATCGAATTAAAGTTTTAGTATGTGCTTCCTTAGAAAACAAAACAGAGCCACGGTAATACTCACTGCCTATAGACAATCCATAATGAAATGTTTTTGTTTAGGCTCTCTGCCATCAATTTAAGAACAGGGATCCTGTGGGAGCTCAGGGAAACACAAGCCTGACAAATATCCTCACTTCTGCTAGTTGGATTATTTCCTCCGAGCAGCAACTGAGCTCATATTTGGTGCTATTCCATTTCTACAGCGAAGGCGAGAGAACGCCACAAGGTGGGAGCGAGGCAGCTGCCCTGAAAACAACGCCGTGGCACACATGTAGGGGAAAACGACCCTTTGGTAATCGCTCATGATCTCTGGTTGTCTATTTGTCTTTTTTTTTATCAACACGTGTGCCAGGGAGAAGCCCTCTGTCTGATGGGTGAGCCTTGTGTGAGTTTGCAGAGCCACGCAGACAGCTGCTCTGCTGCCAGCAGTGAGTCACGAGGGAGCGACAGACATGCTATGAGCTGCAACTGCTCCGAGCTCCGGGCCCAGAGCAGCTCTGTCAGACAACCCTGACATTACATTTTGGCCTTGGACAGAGACCAGGGCTTTGGCCTCCTCGGTCTTCTGACCCACTCCAGTGTCTCAGGCCCTGTCCCAACTATGCCAAGCAACCTCTACTCACTGCAAGCAGTTCCAACCTATGCAGATGCTGCTCATCTGCTCTGTGCCAGTAAGAAGTCAAATCAGTTTGCATAAACCATGACTTGTGAGAGCACTCTGATGTCTCAATTTATTCTTTTTGATTCCATGACAGAACAGGTGGGAGAAGCAGTACTCACACTGGGCTGCTTTCCTGTGACCTTTCATCCACGCTTCTTCCTGCAGGGAGCTCCAACTCTTCCTTGATCAAAAGAGGATCTAACCCAGGAGGACCGGAGGACTCCGAGTACGGGAAAGCACAGCTCAGTCTGAAAGGTGAGGCATGTATCGGGTTAACGAATTAAGCTCTTCAGTAAGATCCAAATAGTTTGGCATGAGTTATTAGATTTAATCCTATTATATACAATATTTGGCGTAATTACCACCCACACACTGTTCAGATACCTGTTTTATACGTAGAATATATGCTACCGAAAGTATTTATATGGGACAATTTAGTATAAGCTCAGTCTGTTCGATGGTAGAAGTGACAAGACAGAATGTTTTATGTTTCTTACTTGCACATGACGGATATGACACACCAAGCAAAGAGTGCTGGAGCACTGAGCATGAAGTCATGCAGCAGCTGTTCTTGCAGGTAGGAGGAAAGAAAAGGGGAGTGCTCAGAATTGTACTCTTCTCTGACCTTGCTATCACTGCTATAAAACAATTTGTACTTTCTGCATATCAGAATAAAATTGTAGAGACTTTTGAGACTGACTGACATCCCTCAGCCTTTGTTTCTTGCTCCATTCTAGAAGTGCAAACATCCATAGAATCACAAAGGTTCGAAAAGACCCACAGGGTCATGCAGTCCAAATAATCTGCTCATGACAGCTGGTGAGCACTTAATGATCGAAAAGTGCACAACGTGGTGCTGCTTAGCAACATCAGCAGCTGGATCCGCTGTAAAATGGTGCTGCTGCTTGGCAACAAAAAGCTGGGCTGGCCCTTGCTGAGGGTTGTGAAATGACGTTTTGCTGCTTGTCTCCCAAAGAGAACCAGCACTCACTCACTGGACTGCATGCTCAGGCAGAGGGTGGCTCTGTGGTTCTGGCTCTGCAGTGCAGCCTGGGCTGCTGGGTAGTCCGTGGTGTGCAGGAGGAGGAATGGGGGGACTCTGAGCACTGAGGAGGAACGGGGGGACTCTGACTTTTTTTTTTAAAACAAATTAAGAAAGTTAAAAACTATTCTTCCTGTTTCTATCTAATTGCCAGCAGTATAAGAAGCTGGCATGGAAAAAAATCTGATCTAGGGCACTCCACCACTGCTTCCCAACAGGCTGTCCAGATTAGCAGTACTTCTAAGCAGAAGTATTTCTAATTAGAAGTACTTCAGGACATTCCCACGCCATGGGTGCCAGTGCAGCAGGGATCTGCCTGGGGCACCGGCGGAGGTCAGGCTGCAGAGAGGGAGGGAAAGTCCTGTATTTTGCTGTGGCGTGAAAGCTGTAAAAGATATTGTGATCCAAAATGTTTTTGATGGGATTCAAGGTATTGGAAAGCTTAACTCATGCTCGGGGCTGTGAAGCGCTTCGCTAAGGCGGCAGTGACAGTTTATAAAGATGGGAAGGTGTCATTAGGCACAGCACCCTTCCTTAAGCAGCATGGAGACGACAATTAATTTTATTTACACTCTACCCAAGAATATTTCTTTCATGCTGAAAATAAGCCTTTCATTCCAGCTCTTAACAGAACTTGTAGTATGTAATTTGCTGCCTGAAGTAGGTATGTGGTGTCACATGGGACACTATGGGGTGTCCTGCTGTCCCCCAGCTGCTGCTCTGGAAGACATGGGACTCAGCTAAGCTGTGTGTGCTATGTGCAGTCACACAGAGATGGCAGGGCCACCTCAGGGTGCCTAAATTGGTGCTCATTGCCTATGTCTGCAGGTCTGGATCTCCCTTATCTACACATCCAGCATCAAATGCTCTAAGCGCACATATGTTCCCTTTTTTTCACACTGATTCCAGAGGACCTCATACTCAGAAGTGATGCCAAAAAAACACACTTATAACACCATTTTTTCACCAAGTTCCATGCACAGAACTGAAGTCAATGGGAAGGCTGATGGAGATGGGGAAATGTGGCCCTGCACTGTAGTACTGACTCTCCAACTGTCCACATCCAGATCTGGGCATGGAGAGGAGGATAAGGACTTCTCAGGTAGGTTCCCAGTGCCACAGGCAGAGAACAAGGCTTGGAGCTGCCCCACATAGCTCACCTGCTGGTCTGTGCCTATCATCGCACAGGGCTGCATGTGATTTCCTTGTTATTACTGCCTGCCTTTTGTAAACAGCCAATTATGATTGATGACAAATACCTCACCCGTATTTAATCACGAGACATGCATGACTGTATAACCCAGGTCCATAGCCAACTTGGCAGAGCGCACGTGTGTTTTCACACTAATGCACAGTCATTCACTCAAAGGGAAGGTTCCCAAACCTCAAAGATGAGGCAGAGGAACATTCCTCTGACTTGGGGTGAGTTCTGGATGGAGTGGTGGCACCTCTGGGGTGAAGGGAATGCTTTTGGAAGCGCTGACAGATGGCTGTCCTGCTGCAGGGCCCAGGCACAGCGCTGGGGTGGTGGTACACAGCTCAGACAAAAATCAACATTATTCTCACTCAAGATGTTCTGTGGTTTATCAGTCATGAGAACAAGCTATGAAAACAAGTCTTCTGGGAGACTGGTATGTCAAGATAATTTGTTAATAGCACGTCCTGGGCTTGGTTTCAGACTCTTGTCCAAGCAAGTGCACCAGGTCATGGCAGGGCTAATGCTGGGAACTGAGTCACTGGCCTCTGAAACACTCTTGCACTCAAGATAGTGTTGGGAAAGCCATGTGTCATTGTTTACAGATATGCTGAAGGCAGCTGAAAAAAGACTATTTACTTTGTAATGAAACTTGTGGAGTAAAACCAACCTTCTGTTCCATGAAGACTGTTACGTTACATACGCACAATGCTTGCAGGTAGGTAGGATTGGTGACAGAAGTTCTTTACTGACTTACAAAGCGGGGGGACAATGACAACACTTTGCAAAGGGGGAACTGAGGCACGGAGGGGTTGAGTGATGAAGGCATCAATACATTTTGTAATCCTGGACTAAGCTTGAAACCAGGGCTAGTGTTCAGCACTCAGAACAACACGCATGGACTGCATTAGGGACTTTTCTCAATGATGTTACATCGATTTAACCCTGCACAGAAAGACCCCATCGCATTTCAAGGCTATAGGACCTAAATACTTCCTTAGGCTCATTTGTAACAGAGGTATCGTCAAAGATATCACAAATAAATAAATAAAGTAAAGCAGTGAGGCTCAAATCCATTTGACATGCTAAAGATAATAGCAGCATAATAACAAATGCTTCCTTATTGGCCTTACCACTCCTCCATCATCTTTATAATGTTTTAAAATGAATGTAATGAGTGAATGCTTAAGGTGAATGCCAATTATATACTCATTTTCCCCCTTGACTCTTTTGACTCAACTAAGCAGGCATGCAAAACAAGACAATGAGGTCAGTTAAAGATGGTGCCCCAAATCTGTATGATGATCTGGTGACAGTGATCGGTGCCGAAGATGCACTCACTCTAAATTGGAGCTCTCGATGTTTGCTCCTGTGGTTGTGCCTTTTTTAAGAGATGACCTCACGGTGGGAAGCTGTCCTTGCAATGTTGGTGGAGATAAAGTTAACTAAGCCACTTGCTGTTGTTACAGATGGCACAACTCGTCATCCTTTTGACAGACATAAACCTAATCAGCAGCTCCTAACGACAGATTTAAACTCATATAACATATTGCCTTGTCCAGCTGGGCCTATGCTATTTATACTCATGTTATCATTTTCCAATAATATAAACAATATCCAGTTTCAGAATTTCACTCTTCATTTACAGGTGTATTTTCTGCATTAGTGTTTCCTCATCGTTAGCAAATACTCAGGGCTCAGGCTTTGCAGGACTTTAACTCAGTCTTGCTTTTGATTTGGGAGGGTTCCCTGGAGACCAGGCACAGAAAATAACTGTTGTTATGGATAACCAGGTGCTGAATTCACATTTTACATTTCTAAGCAAAGATTGCAATACCGAATGTAAAACTGGGAAGGAAATTCCCAGGAAATTCCCAATTCTTCATCTGCAACATTGGTTTCCTGAGTCTAGAAACAGCCCAGTTCAAGGTGTCAATTCCCCATTTAATCTCATTAAGATTTTAACACCAAAATCTAATTATGCATTTTGAGCATCAGCTGTAGTTATTTTGGTTTTGGTCATTATGACAGATGGAACTTGACAGATGAACAGATGAAACTTGATTCCACAGTTGGTTTCTGTTTATCTGCTATTTATCTATTTGTCATTGGGCTGTTCTTTCTGCACTGGGAAAATTTAAATAAAAAGGTAATAAAGTGAATGGAAATGAGCAACATTGGTCCAGCTTTCCTCCAACTGCACCAACGATGTCTGTAACCCAGCTTTGCCAATGATGTCTGTAACCCAGCTCTGTTGCTTCAGTCCTGTGACTGGACTCATATCTGGATGTGGGCTCCAAAATGAACATGAGAATTCTCCCAGTTGCAACAGCTGCTTTTAATGAATCACAAAGCACTTGGAGATACCACTAAATGAAAAAATAACAGCACTTCTGGTCCTAACATGAAACCATGATCGTCTCTGGTACCCACAGAGTGGATAGTATCTGTATCTTAAGTCAATGCGGTGAGCACAAAATAAGGCTCACAGCTGTTTGTCCAGTTTAAAGGTCACATAAGGTTGGAGGATATGCAATACCACCCTCTGCAGCTAATGGGATAAACTGATCTGAGATTGTATCTTCTTGTATCCAGATGTGACTATTCTTTTCTCACGTGATCAAACATACATACACTGGAATTCACCAAGTATGGTGAAGGAACAGCATGATTTCTGATAGGTGCAAGAGCACGTAGATTGACCTAAACCTCTTCAGATATAAGAACAGAACTTGCCATGGAAAAATATCCTGAGACTCCAGAACATATTAATGCAAAAGGCTTAAACATCCATTTCCAAAACTCTTGAAACATTGGAATAATGCTGGGCCTAAATACAAAGTGCATAACAACAAAGACAAGTTAAAGCTAGTTTATTACAGTGCAAGAACGTCATCTCTAGTACTAATACGTCAGTGCTCCATGCTCCTGATGTACATCACCTCTGATGGGAGCACTGAATTAAGGGCCCATCACAGAAACTGAGAAAAGACTTTAGGTGGCTCACGTATTTACATGTCCCCCATCCCACTGCATCGTGCAGAGACTTTCATATGGGTTCCATCAAATCGTGCAGTGCTCCAAATTTGTGGCTAACAGCAGCTTTTTCTCATAAAGAAAGTGGTGAAGTATAATTTTCAGTTTACAGTTGGAAATGGCATGGAAACTGTGAGTAATGGACAATGCAACAAGTAGGCATGCAGCCTCCTCCAGCAGCCAGTAGCAATTACTGTAGTTTCAGTTCAATATGCTGCATGTGTAGTACACACAAAGAAATATTAAGAAACCTCAAATCATGATAGACTAATCAAAAGCTTTCTCTGTGAGGATGAAAAATAGGACAACAGCTCACATTATCCTAGGATAATAATAACAAAAGTGAAAGACAGCTATGTATAATACATCACATAGTGTTAGAGAATTCAGAGCCCGTACCAAGGAAAAACCAAAATGGAGCTCATTAAAATCTAGGCATGCAAGGTCCATAACTGCAGATTTATTAAGCTGTGCTTTAACAGTTAGGATTTTGGCACTTGTGAGCTGCTGTTTTGTACTTTTCTTCTCTTTCTGCAGCAGTCTGTGCTTCTGGCTGCAGCAAGGAGGTGCTCACAATGCCTGAGTTTGATAGTATCAAAGATCAGTTGTGCTCCAGGAGACCTACACATATCGCTGCCTCTTTGAGAGGGTGAGTGAAAAGCTGACACTGAACCTTAAGAGCATGAGGTGGTGCTATTTGGCTGACAGCTCAACAGAGTCACAGAAAATAGGGTAAAGGAGGTGTATATCTCCCCCCAGTTGTTGTTTGTTTTTTTTCCAGGTTTTATAGGGGAAACATAGTTTGGGAATGGGAGAAAATGCCCTTAAGCTATCTTACCTGAAGGTCTGCTTAGCAAATCCTTGCCACTTGGTCTAATTTGATCACTTCAGTCAGATCTATTCTGCACACACAGCCATTGTGTTTCCTCCCCCCTGCAGGTTCCTGTTTTCCTTCATTATCACTACAGAGATGATCTTGCTTTCTTAATCACATTTATACTGCTCTTGTTTCCTTCTAAAACACTGCTGTTGAAAATACAGCAACTGCTCACAGCCAGAAGAATTATTAGCATGACACCTAACTCACTGTGGTTGGTAGCTAGGAAGAGTTTTTATGCTATACACCCAGCCCGCATGAATCAAGAGGATCTTTTCTGATTACTTACATTCAGAAAAGCAGATTTCATTTAGATAAATTAAATCATTCTTACCTTTCACTCATGCAGACAGACTATTGCTAGGAGTCCTGTACAGTTCCCCACAGCACACCGCTGCTCTGGATATGAAGCAAACAAACACAGCCTGATCCATTTGCAAGGACTCAGAGCTGGCTGAGTCTTGGTTTGCCCAAGCACCACGGGTGCTGGCTGGATCATATGCTTACTGTGAAACCAGAGAACTACATGAGTCTGTCAAGTCCTAACTAGCATTTTATGACAAATTTATTTTGGCAAGAATGTATAGTGCAGCACTGTGTCAGACTTGCTGAGCCTTGTATATTCCGTATCTGTCTTGATGACTGACGTATTCTCACAGCATCCCGTGTACAAGAGTGTCTCATGGAAAACGACACAAATTAACTCAGACTTTGTTTCCCCATGTGAAACCCATAGTTAAAAAGGATCATGTTAAGAAAAGCTACAGTCTGTGAAGTCTTTACTCTGAGACTGGCTGTCAGCAGTGCAACACTGCAGTCACTAATTGCGGTGGTTGAATGTAGGATCAATTGAATTTAAGCTCTTTAGTTGGGTTTAAGCTTAGATCAGAGACACGGGACAAAAGTTCACTCTCTTCAGACTTGTTCTGGAGTTGAGGGGCTTCTGTATGTTTTGTTCCACTGGCATCACAAAACACAGAAGCTGATCTGACAGTTTTCTGCAGTGACTCCACCTCCCCATCTCTCTTGAGAACGGGCAGCTGTCAGTAGGAAAGCTTGCTTTCACCTTCCTCATGGGGAGCAGCAGCACAACGCTGATTAAAAGCTGCCCAGAACTACAGGGCAGTCATTCTCTAATACTGCCACAAAAGATGAGAGGTGTAAGAGCATGTTACAGAAAGCCTCAGGTGACAAGAGGAACATCCTTGATATTCTTCACAAACACCACCCTCCTTCCTTCCCTCCAGAGGAATGGAAGCTGGAAATGAATGTAGGGAGCCCACCTCAATCTGGAGGTTGTTCTATGGTATGAACTCCCACGGAGATGTCTCTTGTTCCCTCTGCCATCCCCATCATCTGTAAGGTCTCCAAACGATTTCTTCTCTTTCTATTCCTGTTCCTCTCACTCCACATCATGCCACACAAACTAACCATCAATTTACAATATAAGTTGATTTTTTATAAGGGAGAAATGCTCTGCAGGCACATTCTGCAGGTGTGAAGGCCACTGCTGGACCTGGGGACGTTTGTTTCACTTCTTTTTTCTTTCCTTTTCTTTTTGTAGGCTGACAAGCTGCCTTTGGACAGGTGTCCTTTTAACCTGTCCCACAAACCAGTGCCAAGGTGACAACTGAAGCTCAGCCAGTCACTGACAACTTGCTTTACTGATAAATGACCAAGCTCTCAGATAACATGGACCAGCTAAGGCCTTTCTCCTCAATGAGGTCGCCTTCAGTTTCTTGCCACAGACTGCTTTGGGACTGTCAAAACGCCTGATGAAAAATGCTAACTAGCTGATTTGGGAGCACATGCAAACTGATAACTGGTCCACAGAGCTGAGCACCCAAACCTGTCATTCTCACAGATCTCTGTGTCAAAGATGGAAAAATGCATGCATGTGGGTATAGATGTAGATTCAGATGCAGATGTGGAGGGCAGGGTAAGGGAAACTAAGACAACGAGGCTTAGCTTTTCTGTCCATGGGCCCATCTGACCCCTCTAGCCAACTACCAGCCCTCTACCAAAACAGAATGGCAATATAAGCCCTGTTTATTAGAAACATGCAGAAATAATTGAAGCCACTCTGGCCTTACGTGTTAGCAACAATATTTCAACGTAATAACATAATGGTAAAAATCCTTGATAGTCTCAAACTGATGAAGTACTATTTTGATCTTAGTTCTCTTAGCAGGAAAGGCTAGAAGTATCTTTAGATACCCGAAGATCTATAAGAAAGAGGTTTGGGTCACCAGAGGTAGCTTTCCACCTATAGGTGTGGATGATGGTCAGCTCTCACTTAGGAACATGGTCAAACATCTGCATAGTCTGTCCAGAGAACAGCCAGCTAATTTTATCTCTGAAATCCTGCATATGAAACACATTCTGGTGGTTACATGGCAACGTAAAATCAACAAGCAGTCCTTTCTGAAACAAATCCTTACAACTATTTCTGAAAGAAAAAAAAAAAAGAAAAAAAAAAAGAACCATGGAACAGTGCCATAATAAAAAACTCCAGCATTTGCAAACAGCTCTTACAGTCTGTAATGCTGCAGCATGTTTTTACAATAGCTGTCTTAGGACACGCATGCTAATAGCAATCTGTTGGTCTTAGGAAGATACTATTAAATAGTCATCATCCTGTCGTCTACATTATAGGTTATGTGGATTGTAAAACAAGTTATACGAGAGATCATGAAACTATAGAACCTCAAAGGAACCACTGTGTTTTTTCTGGTAAGCAGAAAAGTTTCTTTTACTTATACAGACACTCCTTTCACCTTTTAGTAATGTCTAAAGCATAATTAGCAAACTGCTTTGAGTCTAGACATTTTCAACTTTAAAGAACTAATAAAATATTACTTACCAGTTTTCCTCTAGACTAAAAATGAAAATACACCATTCAATTTACCACTGATTTTTATAATCTTCTGCACTCCTTCTCTCCTAGCTGGTGTATGGATCCCCTTTCTGCCTGGATCACATGAAAGTGTTCTATTAATGTGAATTGGCTTATGTTTGAGAACACTATGCTGGAGAGCTATGAAGTGCAAGGAATCTGACCCAGGGATCTGCAGGGCTGTGACACATCAGTTCTTTACAGGAATTCTCAGTTGCTGGTTGAGAATAACACAAGATAGGTCCCGTACATGGCGTGCAGTCTGCTGTCATTGTTGATGTTAGTAAACCTTTTGCCTAAGGCAGTGAGACGAGCTCCTGATAGCCATTGTAACTGGAATTTCCCCCTCTGGCAGTCACTGCAGGACTATAAGTAGGCAGTGTCAGGCTGCCTCTCCACCCAGCTAACTCAGTAAGTTGGGAAAACCATTCCTCACTAACACACACAGCCACGGCATGGCTGGAAGTGATAGCTGCCTCAAGAAAAACACTGCAAGTCAGCACTGCTCGCCGTGTTTCCTGAGGAATGCTTTGCTGGAGTTCAGAACAAACATTCGAGGTCTGGGAACGCTACGAGAGTGCCTGGCAGAAGAAAAGCCTCCTGCCACCATTCCATTCGAAACCCCTTTGCCAGTGTTTAGTCTTCTCTCACCCACACGCTTGGCAAGGAGGGAGAGCAGCCCGTCTCTTCTCCCTGCCGATAAGATGGAGCTCTCAGCCCGCTTGTCTGAACGCAGCAGTTGAAGGAAGACGCACAACTGGGTTTTGTTTTGCTCCAGAGGGAGCAAGTCTGACCTATTTTACACACAGGCGCAACATCACCTTCGTGATTCTTTTAGGAAAATACATGCCACTGCAGCATAGGTGACTTAGCTATAAAATCCCACACCAGGGGTGGGAGAGAAAAGAAAGGAAGCCCACACCAATCACCAAAGTGACTTTAAGTAGAACACATCTTCTGTTCCATCATGCCCCTGAAAGATCCTCCCTTGGAATACGTTATTTCAGACAGGAAAAAGTCGTTCCTTTCTTCATAGATGAAGTTACGTGCCTTTAGCCACATGTAATAGAAACATAATGGGTTCAGTGCAACGGGCGAAGAAATGACTGAGTTGTTAGTATAAAGCCAATCACAGAAGCACTTCGGTCTCACTTCACTGTTTGCACAGTGTTGGCAACGTCTGAAGGGTGATAACTGCCAGAGACTGCTATAAGGAAAAGGGGATTCCTATGGATTTTCTGGGAAGAGAGGAATTACTGCCATACCAGAAGTTCAGCGTCGAAATAACTGCACAGTTATGCACCATATTGTGGTCACAACTCCACAGAGCACTAACTGCCTTCTTCTTGTTGTTGTTGTTGCAAAAACACGTTCTGCATTTGATTTTAATTCCTTTGCTTCTCCATTAGAAACGCATTGGCCGGACCACCAAGGCAGCAGCAGTCTGGCTATTCTCCACTCCGTTGCACCACTGACGTCTGTGTATATGTGTATGTGTATATGTGCATGTGTATATTTCATGTTCCTGCTTTCAAAGCTCTGTTCTGTATTTTTTATTTCAAAATAAATTGCTCCTTGAATGTAATGAGAAAGTGGAAGGCGTTGGGTGTTTTAGTCTGTGCCAAGCAGGACTCTCACGTGTTAATGGAGCAACAGGGCGTCACTCTTTCACTTAATGAAACATTCCAAATCAATGAAGAGCTCCTGATGCCAAAAAAGGTCTCATCCTGTCTGCTTTCTCCCCCTGACATCACAGCAGATTGGCTCCCGCATGTTTTTCACAGCTCTATTAATAATTGCTCCTCTGAAAATACCTTCTTGCACAGGCACCGCGTATGCTGTGATGTGATGGGCTGTAACCTAACCCACTGTGCTGGAAGGGCATCTGGTGCCAGATCTTTACCTCCCACAGCATTATCCGTACACATGGAAAGAAAAGCTCCTGTAAGAACCTCGTGTATAAATGTATAACCTATAAACGTGCACTTCTACGCTAATAAAATTCTTTTTATTATTATTATTATTATTTAAGTTAGCCACACTCATTGAATGAAAGTCCCCTCACCTGTATTTGCTTGCAGAGCTGGCAGCTGCATGGCAAGTATCTCAGACGTTGCATTCCTCATGTTTTCAGTTAGTCTAGCACCCGTTATGTTTGTTATCTTTATTTCAGGAGTAATTATCACTGTGCCACCGGTCTTATGTTGCAATTTGGTTAGATAATAATGAATGTCTTGCTTTCTCTCTTCACCCCGAGTAGGAGCACTTATGTTGGAGTATTCAAGGGAAATGCAAGAAGGTCGATGCTTTACAATCATATGCAACATTGCTATGCAGTGACCGCTGCCTCAGTTTAAGATGTGTCTCTTTCCCTTAAAGCAAGCAGATTGCAGACCTTGACCTACCCGAGACACACAGTTAACACCGCTGGTAATTAAGTACTCAGCACCACAATAGCATGATTTCTCTTTATTTTATGCCAATAGGGACTGCTTTGAGCTGCTTCCTGAAACACAGCATCTGTCTGAGCTTCTGTGTGTCATGAGTTATACAAAACATGTGTTGCTAAGAACAAGGATTCAATTGGAGGCTGTAGCTGAGTTCCACCTGCCGGATAATCAGTGCTGGCACAGTGGCTCTGTGTCACTCTCCAGTCATGAGACAACACACTGAGTTTGTGCTGGCTGACACCTCCACCCCTGAAGCCCTGTCCTCTTGGAAGTGTTGTACCTTCATGCTCAGCGCACACACATTTGGTTCCTCCAGGTGAGCCTGGAGGAGGAATGTGGCAGTAAATGCTGACAGTCTTTTATACCGCACAATATGTCTGCGTGTGTAGAGATAGGATTAGGAAGGCCAAGGCGCAGATAGAGCTGAACTTGGCGAGGGATGTGAAAGATAACAAAGGTTCTACAGGTACATAGGCAGCAGCAGACAAGCCGAGGAGAGTATTCCTCCTCTGATGAACGGCAATGGGGAGCTGGATTCCTCAGACATAGAAAAAGCTGAGGTACTCAGTGAGTGCTTTGCCTCAGTCTTCACTGGTGGTCAGGCTTCCCACGTCTGCCAGGACCACGAGCCTCTGGGTAAGGGTGTGGGGAGAGGATTCTGTCCCACTGTAGAGGTGAAACGTGTCTGAGACCTCCTCATGCAATTGAATGAATGTATATTTCGTATTAGAAGCAAGCTGTTGTGCTGCACAGTGCTTGCTGGGCTGTTACTGTGCTTTTTTTGTGTTGAATTTTTAATGCGTTGCCTCTTTTAGAATGCTTTGCCATTTTATTGCATGTTTGAGACAAAGAGCAATCTGTAGGACGTTTTGCTCTTGTGCCCGATGAATAAAAGGAGCCCCGAGGAAGGTCAGCCATGGATTCCAAGCAAGCAACCATCATCTTCTGAAGCACAACACTGCTGTTTGAAGCTGGATACAATGCATCTCCTCCGCCAGGCACTCAGCCCTGCACCTGGCACTGAACCACGCACTGCTTCACCTCCCACCCTGCTCTATACACAGCCCTTGGAAAGGGCCGTATCCCTCACTATCGCTGCGTGCTGTGCCGCACAACGGGCTCCGTCTCATTTGCTGCCCAGAAGCAGGTCAGCCAGGCCGCACGCACCGCACAGGCGCCGGCTGTTGGGCTGCTGCCCGACCCACCCAACGCTTCCACCTCCCCAGCTCCTCTCGTTAGAGGGGCTCGCCCTAAGACGCTTCGGATCGGCATCCCGGCAGCAGGTGAGCAGCCTTATTAACGCAGGAGATGAGCAGCCTTATTAACGCATGAGGCGCGCGGGCTCCCGGTCTGTGGCGCGGCTGCGCCCTCTCCCGGTCCCACCGGTTGGGCGGATGGCGACGCGCGCTTCGAGCGGAATTCGCTAGAAATAACCGCTGCAGGAGGTTTTATCAGCGGACGGGCTCGAGCTCCGCCCCGCCGAGGGACAGAAGCGCGGGCAGCGCCAGCGCACCCCCAATCCCAGCCCCGCAGCTCCCAGCCCCGCACCGCCCTCGGGCCGCGTTAACCCCGCGCGGGCTCCGCCGGCCCCGCCCCGCCGCTGCGCCGGGTGAGAGCGGCTCTGCCCCGCCCCGCCCCGCCCCGCCCGCTCCTCGTACGGCAGCCGCGCAGGCCCGGGCGCCGGCAGCGATGGCCGAGTCGGATGGAAGCGGCGATTTCTTCTCCCCGCGGGGCTCCGGCTCCGCCCGCAGCCGCCTCTCGCTGCCGTCCGCCTCTCGCAACGGCTCCGTCTCGCAGCGCAGGCAGCGGCGGCTCTCGGGCGGCCTGGGCCGCCCGCCGGCCTCCGAGAAAGGGGACGAGGAGGATGAAGAGGAAGAGGAGGACGAGGACGACGGAGAGGAGCCGGAGTCCGAGAGGCCGCGGCCGCCGGGGAGCTCCGAAGGCGGCGGCGACGAGCGCCACAGGAGGCTGATCCGCAACCAATACCGGGAGCTCATCTGCAGCGTGCAGCGTGAGACGGGGCTGCGGGGCCGGGGGGAGGGGAGGGTCGGGGGCTGCGAGTTGTGAGCGAGGCCGGCAGGTGCTCCTCCCGCTCTGCTCTGCGCTGGGACAGCTCACCTGGAGCGCTGCGTGCGGATGGGCTGAGCTCAGTGCGGGAGGGACGCGGAGCTGTGGGAGCGCCTGTAGAGGAGGCACGAAAGCGACCCAAGGGATGGAACCTCTCCGTGGGAGGACAGGGGATGAGGGGATGGGGCAGTGAGCACCTGATGGGGCTGTGGGTGTCTCCGTGCACTGCAGAGGGTTTTACCAGGTGGCCTTTAAGGCGCCCTGGCAGCTGAAGCGATTCTACGAGCAGCTCTCCAGATGAGTGCCTGTGTTTCTGCTGCTTCCACGGAGGTTTGCACTGTGTTGCTTTTCTCATTAAGGCCTTACAGCTGTGGTTTAGTAAGCAGTGCCAACCTTAGCGGGATCAAGTGCTGATTGCTTCCTGCAGGCTGAATGTGTAGAGCTGTTGTAAAAGGATACGGCCTTATTTATGGATGGGCCAGTCTGTGCTTCAGTAAGGAAAACAGTGCTGCCTATGCCAGGGCACTGAGCGTGTTCCTAAGAGAATGAGAGTAACTGAGAGCTGCACATCTGAAAGCCTTGTTAAATCATGTGTGTACTTTGCATGTACTGTGTTCGACCTGGAGACGTTCAGAAATCACCCAGCATGTATTTTTTTTTGCCTTTGTTTTCTGAAGTCCTTAATTTAAATGGATAAGGTGAGAGCACAGAAACCCCAGCAGTAATTAGTGGCTGCTTTGGCACAGATCTGGGCATTTAGCTGCAGCCAAGAGGAGTCTGGGATCTATCGATTTCAAGCTTTGCAGTAAAACTCATTGAATGTGTGTAATTAACACAGCTTCAGTAAGATGTGGTGTATGAACAGGACAGTTTTGATTAAGGTATGTGTGTGTATTTATTGATACTTCTGTATTTAAATAATTTAGGGTTCTGTTTGTGTCCTTTCCCCTAGAAAATCGTGAGGATATGCTGAGTTCCAAGAGCAACAGGCTGACAGAAGCTTTGGAGGAAGCCAATCAGCTATTCAGTGGAGGTAACAAATTCTGTAGTCCTTATCAGAGGTGATTGACAGTCAAATAAGTGTGAGGAGATGATGCTTTCATAAACAAAAAAGGGGCAAAGGAATGAAGCTGGCATCCAAGTATTATTTATCTTGACTGTGTAGGACAGAAGTAGTACACAAAAGATATAATTGTAGATGGGTTTGTTCCACTTGGAGGGGAAAAAAACTCTCAAATGTAGAATGAGATGCATTTTTCATTGTTACAAGGTGATGTGTGTGTTCTGTGCTTGCCCCTGTTCAGTCATCCCCTCCTTTTCTCTTTTCTAATGGAAATGTGAGTATTATGTAAGTAATTCCATTAGAGGTCATTGCCCTAAAATGGCTTATAAAGTTCCATGCTGAGGATCTCCTGTACGCTGAATTTGGTTTTTGACAATTGTGTGTTACTAACATACGGTCTTGTTCTTCTGTAACAGTTTCCCGTGCACGAGAAGCTGCTCTGGATGCCCAATTTCTTGTCTTGGCATCAAATCTAGGGAAGGAGAAAGCCAATGAGTTGCGCTCAGAGATCACAACGTTTGATTCACTAACATTTGCAGAAGATCTGGTAAGCTCCAGACTTAGGCTTTGCCCTATTTTTTTATAGAATGACTAAAGAAAAGCCTGAGATTGCCAGGCAGCACCTGCAAGTTCTGATGGGACAGAAGAGTTTTCCTCTGAATTTCTTTGATTAATGTTCTGGTTAGTTTTGTTAACTGCTTTAAACCACGTACTCAGCATTTCCAATTGGTGTAGGTAAAAATCTTAACTCTCAAATGTAGGCATTTCACTCTCCCCATGGTTGTACTGCTGCTGCTTTATCACAGGTTAGTCAGTGCATGCTTTTAAGGTAGTCTTAAACACTTTCTTGGATAGACATCGTTCTCTTGTTTCACACTAAGCAGTTTCTTTACCTAATCTATTGCTTTATGTGTTTTTGAATGGAGTTCTCAAGGTTCCATGGGTATTATTCAGATGTTTTTAGGGATGTCAGGTTTATCTGCTTTTGCTGTGGCCAGGTGGGAGAGTGGCTTCACAATACCATTGAAGCAGACTCTTTCCCAGTATTCCATGTCTTTATTAAAGCTGTTTCCTGGGGAAGGGCTGGGGATGCAAGGTTGGGCCAAATACGCTGCTGTATGATATTTGAAAAGATAGGCTTCCTGGAGGTATGTGGTGTTCAAAAACTGAGATCTAGTGCAAAATGCTTTGCTACTCCATACGTAATTTAAAGACTGTTACATATTGGTTTTATTTACTCATAGCTATCTTTTTCATGGCATTACTAATGCTGAGTAGTGATTACTGGAAACAAAAATGCTATGTGTAAGTGGATATCTACCATGTTAGTCTGTTATCAATGCAGCTATTGAAACAGTGGGGCTCATAATCATTGTTAGCTGAAAGCTTGGCTTAAGCTTATGGGAAGTTGCTGCTGCAATCAGTGGGGTTATAGCAGGAGTCAACTCTTGTTCTTGATTTCGTTGACTGGATAAGCACTGCACTCCAATTTTCTTCCACTAATAATTGGAGAGCAGAAACTCATGTGATGTTTGTCTAGGAGTGATGGGTAATCTAAGCAATGAAAAGCATAAAAGGCTGTGTGTATTCTCCAGTGTCTGCAGTCATTTGTAACATAAGAAAGAGAAGTTTGTTGAAGGGGGAAAAATACATTTCTTTGGATCCACTGAAGTGTTTGGAAATGCTAGATTGATTCATATTTGGAAGCTTAAGATCACTTGAAATGAGATTTAAGTTTAGGCTCCATTTTCTTACAGTCCATCCCATGGTTTTTCCATACAGTGGTTTGAGGAACTACAGGCCATTCATTTCTATATGAAATTGATTCTCTGCACAGCACTAGTTTTGGATTTTGTTGTCTAGTGTAGATGAAAATGTCTGATGTTAAATCCTCTATTTAGATACAGCATGACTTGTTCATATAAGTCACAAGTTTGTGCTTTTTCTATGTTGATTATATCTTCAGTAAAGTTAAATGTCTTTTGCTGTACTGTGACGTTAAATAGTAATTTAGTAGGTCAGACACTGTAATACAGTTTTTCACCATTGATCTGTCTACTAATCTTTCTTGATGGGAATTCTCATTGCAGTTTTCTTTTTCCTTTTGTAGCTGACATTCATGGGTATAAATCGCACAGAAACAGAGGGAAATGATAGTGATTCTGAGAGCATGTCAGGTGGCTATTTACCTAGTAATGCCTGGTATAAGCTGGGAGAAGAAGCAGAAAAGTACTTCAGGAGAGCACCTTCTTTTCATTACATGTAAGTTTATTGCAGCACAAGCTAATGACACCAAGTGGTGTTAATTCTGACTAATTACCTTTAATGCCCTGGGCTTGAGTAGAGTTTAATCTCAAGTCAGCCTGCCCAATGAGGTCTAAATAAGAGAGGTGCATCCAGGCTCCACCACTTCTGATCACACAGCTGAATTGCCTTCACCTGTGCTCCCAGGGCTGACTGGGTCCTTTCCCCAGGTATTCAAGCAGTGGCTCAGGCCGTGACTCAACAGTTCCCATACACATATGTTATTTTTATTCTGCCTAGGTTGGGATCTTTCAAGTCTGAGCCTCCCATGCCCAGGCAACGAATTGAGAGGCAGAGAAAGGCTCCAGGAGGAGAAGAAAAACGGGCAATGCCTGCTCAGGTTTGTGCACTGCTGTCTTTATTAATGATTTGTTATAACAGAATAATTTCAAGTGACATATAAATCTTTATTGTTTTGGGATTTGTAACTCTTATCTGTGTAGCACTAAAAGTTTCAGACTTTGCTATTATGCCTGCTAACCTTCCAAAATCATACAAAGATCTGGGGGACTTGTATGGCATTACTGCTTATGAAGAGGTGTCAAATGCCCAGTTATATCCACAGGACTGTGTCAAAATACAGCAGAGAATGGTGGGGTATTTTTTTTTTTGCTCAGTTTCAGAGACAAAGATGATAATAAATGTCTCATGAAGGGTTTCTGGCTTACTGTGATTTTGCAAGTCTGATAGTATATTTATGAAACATTTTTCTTAGATTCTTTAGTGTCTTTCTAAGATGTTGGTACAACTCAAAGAGGACAGAGGTTGAATTGATTGAAGAAAAAAGTAAAGAAAATAATCAGTATTCTGTTTGCCTACCAATTCATTTGCATGGTTGGCTGTATTCCAGACTGAAATGCCTGGAACAGTAATCATCAGAAGAGATCAAGGCAAGTTCAAATTAACTTATTTGCTCTGACTTTGAAAGAAAAGGCTGAAAACGCATCAACTGAAAGGTCACCACTTATATGGTACAATGGGAACTCATTTTAAATCACTTAGTAAGGTTTCAGATGCTTGCATAAGTGTCTGTAACTGTATGTGTGGTATGGAGAAAATGCTATCTGTTATGTAATGAGTTCATAAAAGGTCAATTTCATATTCTTGTCTTACGACAGCTAAAAAAAATGGAGGAGTCTCATCAAGAAGCTACAGCAAAAGAAGTGGAGAGGATCTTGGGATTGTTACAGACTCATTTTAGAAATGATCGTAAGTATGACTCAGCTTCTATGGCATTAATTTGAGAATATGAGTACTTTTCCACAGTTAAGAGCTGTTAAACTATAGAAGCAAAATGAAGTGGAGTTGATAAGTAGAAATGTTTATTCTGAAGGTCACGTGCTGGCTATGTATTCTTTATGAAATCTAATCAGTTGAGGTTTCATTTAGTCAAAGAAAGGTTGAGGTTGGAAGGGACCTCTAGAGGTCATCAGGTCCAAGCCCCTTGCTGATGTAAAGCCACCTGGAGCTGGTTGTCCAGGACCACATCCAGCTCTTAAATGTCTCCAAGGAGGGAGGTTCCACAACCTGTTTGATGGCAAAGTCAGTTTAAACTATTTATTTATTTTTAAGTGATAAATCAAATAGTAGTGTACCTAAAAACTGGCCTGTGTGCATGTGTGGGCCAAAAGATGGAATGAAATATTCTCAGGAAGCTTTCTTCCACATGCATACAGTTCTGAAGTCAGCGTTAGAGCAAGTCACTGTAAGCATTGACTTAGCTTTTTAAGTGAGTAGTGATGTTAGTTTGTGTTTGTGTATTAGCTCTGTGGGTATCACTTGTTTTTTAACTAAACCATTCTGACATTGCCAGCTTGTACTCCTATTTTCTTCTTTGATCTTGTGGTTGATCCAAACTCCTTTGCGCGCACTGTGGAAAACATCTTCCATGTGTCCTTCATACTAAGGGTAAGGGAAGACAAGTTCTTGCAATCTTACTTTAGATGCTAGAATTGTATGGAAATCTTGATTTGCTGTTTTTGTTTTGTGTGATATTGAAACAATAGGATTTAAATATTAGAATTCCTGATTAGCTTTCCCCAAACACTCTATGGTATTTTAGAAACAGAATAAAAAAGGAAATAGACTACTTTTGTTCTGATTTTTCTTGCTATTGCAGCCAGTTTCACACTGGGAAAATGTTTGCATTAATATTCTTTTCAAAAAAGTTCAAGCGTACACATTAGTGTAAAAGAATTTATTACTTGTCAGTTTAATATTTACTGCATTCTCCTATGTAAGCGCTGTAAATATATTCTTACTTCTCCCTAATTAGGGTTACTTATCAATGTATGTTCTTGTTTATGATGATGTAATGTATTAGTGGCTATTAAGACATACAGTGCATTATCTCATTTAGATCTAACATCTGAAATCTTTAATCCCACTGTGTTTTTAGGATGGTTTAGCAAGATTAAAGCTGGATGATGATAAATTGCCAGTAATAGGTATGTAAGTCTAGCTCTAAATAACTTTCTTTTCATAGCATTGAAAAGTAGCTATACCTTAATGTGTTCACAAAGCTTTACAGGTGGGTAGCTGAAAGAGCAGAGATATGGGGATAAGCAGTGAATGGCATGAAAAGATTTATAAGACTAATTGAAAAGTTTGATAGTCTTTAAATGTAGAAATATGGAAAACCTCTGTTATGGTGGCTTATACAAATTACTAGTAATAAAAGGTTGTTCTGTTACCTCAAGTGATATTTTGATTAATAAGTACAGCTGTGTTTTGAGGAAAATTATGTATTTTTCCATTGTTTATCCAAGATGAGAAGTGCTGCAACTTCAAAACAGTTGGAAAGGAAATGCTGTGTATGGGGTCTCCAGTTCTCCTTCTCACAGGGTATCAATGGGATTAAGACTTGGTGGGATTTGATAAAACACTCAGATCCTTCTGGTAATCTGGAAGAAGTTAGTTTCTAAATTTCAAAGAGGTAAGACTAGAGAAATTTCCTAGGCAGCTTATAGTACAGGCTACTGTTGGGCAGGAATTTAGTGGAGTACATGTTAGTGATATTGATCTTTGTGAAGGTTTTGTGTTCCTGAATGATGCTGCCTTTATAACTGTAAAGATAATGGAAATACAATATTTTGAACAGAGCCTGTACAGAATGTTGAAGAAAGAAATGATGACCACAGTGCTCGAGCACGGAACCAAGTTGTCATTTCCCTGAGCCATGAAGAATGGAGGGTATAATACTTGATAACTTCGATTCATTTATTTCCCCTGAAGCTTAAGAATACATCTGAGAGCTGTGTTGTTATGTACACAGATGAGGATGAATGTTCACAAATTACTATTATTGTTTCATATATTACTGCATTTAATTTCATGGATTTGAGAACAACCACAAATCTGATGAATGCTTTTAACCGGAAGAAAATGGGGAAGTGGGATGGCAATTTCATCTTTAACCCTTGAAGCCCTGTCAGTTTAAGTGCTTTTGACTTTAATGACTTGCTTTTACTACTTCGTGAGGACTGTGTAATCAATTATTTCCCCTTATATATGATATTTGCTCCTGGGGGGAAGAACATTTTCCTCATTGTCCTCTATTTTTGATCAAGTTTCTTTGCAGTTAAAGCTTTCTCCTCAGAATGTACAGAACAGACATTCAAAGTAGTGCTTTAGTATGAGGAAACTTCATTTAGCCCTGGTGGTTAGTGCATTTGTATTTAAATAGTTCAGCCCTGTAACTTACATACTTCTCTGTCCTTTCTAACTAGGAAATTGTAGAAACATATGAGATAACAGAACCTATGATCAGCCCTCCTAATAGCGATGAAATGGAGACAGCTTAATTCTTCAAGTAAGTTTTCTTAATACATCAAAATAAAGCTACAGTGCATGAGTTCCTTATGCATATGGAGGAATTGCAGAGAAATGTGTGATGTTACATGTAGCTAATTGTGTGACATCCTGGCTTTCTGTATTCTTGATCCCTTCCTGGGTCATCTAGTCATCCATAGGGTAATTAACTGACAAGCTCATATCTGATGGTAGTTCAATACAACATTCCACAGGTGAATTACATTCCTGGAACGTTTTGCTGTGAAGAATCACACTGTAGTTTCTGTACGGTTTCTTAAAATGTACTGACAGCTGAGCTGGTTAAGAGTAGTCTGAGGAAGGGCTTAACCTGTCTGGTTCCTTCCCAAATCCTCTAAGCAATAGGACTGAATTACTGTATTACCTCATCTGTGTGGTAAGCTTTAAATCTTCATTGTTACTTTCTTCTCTTTTTTTTTTTCCCTCTAGGTGCCTTAAAGAAAAATACTTAAAATCCTAACTGAAGAATACATTTTTATCTGTATATATTGTAATATTAAATTTATTTTTATTGAAACATTGGGGTATTTTAAAGCTGTCTTGTACACACATCACAGTTACCTTACTGTCTACTTACTACTGCTGTGCTGAAGCTCCTACCGTGGCCTCAGTCCATCCATCCGTCTGTTTGTTGGGTTTTGTTGGTAAACACGCCCAAACTAGCGGCTTCGTTTGGCTTCGTGGGAATAACAGTTCACCGTGAGGTGACTGAGGAACGCAGGGCGCTCATTGCGGTGATTAAAGGCGCTCGAGGACTGACGGTACCGCGGGGCTGAGCCGGGCGGGGCGGCGCTCCGGGCGGAGCAGGGCCGCCATGCGCCGCGCCGTGGTGGAGTACCGGGGCTGGAAGGAGGGCTACCGCTGCGGCTACTGCGCCTCGGCGCAGGGGAAGGTCTCCGCCGGTGAGCGGGGGGAGGCGGGACGGGTCCGGTGCCGGCAGCCGCGCCGCTGTGGGAGCGCGACCGCCCTCACTAAAGATGGAGGAGCTCGGCGGTCTGTGTGGGAAAGCGCGGTGAAGATGTCGGGGCCGCTCTTTCCGGCCGGCTCCGCCCGCGCCGTGCCCGCAGCAAAGATGGCGGCGGAGGCCGCTTCCGGGCGGCGCGGAGCGCGGTGTGAGGCGGCGGGTGGCAAGGAGCTGCCCTGAGCCGGGGAACATGGCGGCGGCCGGCAGCTCGCCGACCATCGTCGAGTACTTCGGGGGAGAGGACGGGTACCGCTGCGGCTACTGCAAGAACGAGAGCGGCAACCTCTCCCACGGTGCGGGCCGGGCGGGCGGGGAGCGGGCCGTGCCGGGCTCTGAGGGGGCCGCGGGAAGGGAGGGCCGTCCCTGCGGCTCCGTGCTCTGCCCTGGGGCAGGAGTGCACCGACAGGGCCGCGTCCAGCTCTTACGTGCTGGTAGTTATGCTCAGCCTTAGGACCTTCTCCTTAGGCTCCTTGCTGTGAGTCCCAAACGTGTTAGATGCCGCTGTTTGGTCCTCCAGCGGTAGGTAGCTGCCTGCAGAAGTTACAGGTTGTTGTGCTCTTTGAGTAACAGAGGTGAGCCTGCTTGCTTAGGCAAGGCTGTGTTTATAAGGCCAAAACCTCGTGTTTCCCAGGTGACTTTCTCAGAGAAAGTCAGCTTATCCTCACGGCAAGACTGGGAGCTTAAAGCATTTCTGTTTGGGCAGCCCAGGGAGAGCACCATCCCAGCCCCAAGGGAAGGAATGGGGGGAGAGGAAAACTGCACTTTTGTTGCTGTCTTTTTAATGTTGAACGTGGTGTTGAAATTAGTCACTAATGAGATTGATGAATATGCCATGTCCTTGAGAGACATCTATTTGTGTCCTGTTGGCTGTGTAACTGTTAGTTTTATGTAACTTCTGTAGAGTAACTTCTGTAGAACTTGTTACATCTTAATGTGTTAAAGTGTAGTTGTTGTTGCCAAGTGTGTTACTGTTTCTTTCAGGCATGTGGGCACATTCAATGACAGTTCAAGATTACCAGGACCTCATAGACAGGGGATGGCGAAGGTAAATTTGAAGTGATACCAAAATGTCCCTAGCTCAGATTCATTCTCCTTTTCTAATAGAATCCCTTGACCACAGAAAGTGCTACTTTTCCTAAAGTCTGTTTTTAGGGGTATGTGGATGGTTTTTTTTTTTGTTGTCAGTATTGGAGTTTATGCCTGCAGAAGTTGCTGAGCAAATAAGGAGGAGAAATTACAGAGTATAATGTGTGCAAGGGGAGTGTAGTGGTAGTAAGAAGTCACAGCCTGAAGCAGTGATTGAGCACCTGGTGGAAGGCAGGGCCAAGCCAGGGGAGCTCAGGTGCATGCAATGCAGCTGAGTGACTGGAAGGGCTGGAGCCAGGATCCACCTCTTCCCAGACCTCACTTAAGGGTTGGCAGTGGAGGTGAGGGTCTCTCTTGCTGGAGATCCCTGCCCACCTGAGGCCTTCCAAGAGAAGCACTCTCCTTTGTTTCTGTGTCCACTGGTGCTGCATTTCAGCATATCCTCACCTGCTGCAGCCTAGGACTTGGCTACTCTGCTATCATTGCTGCAGTTTCCATTGTGTTACAGTGTTATAGGGAGTTCTTGTCACCTTGCTTTTTTAGTTAGTTCCTGGGAATAATGTTCAGGTGGGAACGTACTGGAGATTAGGGTATTGTTCTGATACATGGAAAGCACACTAGATACGACATGCTTTTCTTAGTTGTGCTCTCTGGTGAACTTTTGTTAATTAAATTTATTTATTCTGGATGGATAATACTTTAATATAATGGCAAAAAGCTATAGAGCTTCCCTCTCAGCTTTTGATACTATTTGTGTAAGATTCTGTTGCTACTTAAACAAAAATGTTGGTTTATGTTGTAAGATAAGCAGTGATGAAAAACAGTATGTATTTATTATTATTTTTAGAAGTGGAAAATATGTCTACAAACCTATCATGAATCAAACATGTTGTCCTCAATACACAATAAGGTAAGAGACTTGGATTATAGTACCATAACTGATTTGACCACCTAAAGTGTGTCCAATCTTTGTTGGCTTAAACACATAGGACTTAAGTTCATCTACTTTTCATTATACCAAGTATATTCTAGTGAGTTTCTGCCCAGGCACGTTGGCAACTCTGTGCTGTTGTCATTGGCTCTGTAATGTTTTCCTGTATGCAGTCTGTACCCTTCCCCTTTGTTTTGCGCTGCAGTCCAAGACAAGAGTTCAATGACTGCTGTTTTGTTTGATGGTGCAGGTGAACCAGAATGCCTGTCTCTCCAAAACTCCTTTAGTAGCCTGAATAAGAGAGGTTGTCAGTTGAACAGATAAAAATGATTCTAGATATGCTTTTCTGTCCCTGGTGGTTAGATACAACGTTGTGTCTATAGATAAATAAGTGAAGAATTCTGGTGTGTTAGCCTCTTAGGGAGAACTTTTCTTTCTGCAGTGCTTCAGGTCACAGTGATATACTTTCGTGATTATTGAATGCGTGTGTATTGCTATAATAATGATATTATGAAGAGCAGGAGAGCATAATTTTATCAAATCAAGAGTGTTGATAAACTATTTGGCCACTTATTTCATAAATTTCCTTGTATTCTGAAGAAATATATGAAGCAGTCATAACTTTTTCTTCAAGATGCCAGGCACTGCGTTTTCAGACCTCCAAATCTCACAAGAAAGTTCTGAAGAAAATGTTGAAATTCATTTCGAAAGGAGATGTTTCAAAAGCAGTGAGTGAAGGTAAGAAACTCCTAGAGTTGGAAAAAGCAAGGCTGATGTTTGAAATGAAGATGATGTTGCTGACTGAATGATTGAATGCCATCAGTGTGATTTGTTTTGTTTTCTTTCTCCATGCAGTCCCCTTTGTAAAGGCCTGACTAGGTTATGTCTGCAGTATTTTGAATCAAAGGCTCAGTGTAGTGCAGAGAACAAATTGTGGCAGCTGCCTTGCTCCACTGAAGGATATTTTGTTGCTTTTTGCATGTACCGGCCTATTTTCACTCTTATCTCTAGACACAAGCTTGCTTTGTAGCTGACACTGTAGAGAAGCAGACTGTTATTAGCTGTCATAGAAGTGATAATCTGGAGAAGACCAAGCAGGGCAGTAAAAAGGAAGGAGAAACAAGAAGGGTTTTTCCTCCAGGTGGTTGAGAGGTGACAGACTTGGCTTAACCAAGACCAAAACCACCTACTTTTAGTTGTGGTGGAACCTGTTGTGTCAGTTCTAAGACCTAATTTCCCTCTTGTAACAAGACTTGTAGTGTGAAATTAGTGAAGACTGCCCCATTTTAATCGAAAGAAACAATCTCTTATCAATTATAAGATCATGCTAGTAAGACTGGCAAAAAAGCTTTCTGTTTTCAGACTATTCCAACAGATGTATCTGTTGGAAAAACAGTTCCAGAATTGGAAATAAGTTGATCTCAATGTTAATGGTGCAGGGTGTGAGCTGTGGTTACACAGAAATCAACTCAAGCAATTTTTGTTTGCAGAAGAGCCTATGGATTCCCATATAGAGGATGCGGTCTCATGCAGTTTTGTACATAGAAGTGAATCTCATGTCAGTGAGGCTGAACTGACTCCCTTAAATGAGGATCACGCAGACGTAGTGGAGAATGAAGATGAGGACAAAGGAGAAACAAAAGAAGAGGTGAATGTGAAGAAGGCAGAGTTGGATTCTCTTCAGATATGTGGAGATAAAGACGCAGCAGTCCCTGGAGAACCATCACCTTCTACAAAAACTGTTCATGCACCACCAAAGCCAGGTAGTTAAGTTTCTGGTAGTAATTGGAATATGTCTTCATTACTGGTTTTTAAAATCCTTTTTATCTTGCCTAGTAATTTGGGAAATTGTTGTTTCTTGTTCTTTATACCCTCGCCAATTTATGGAATTATAGCATATGTATTGATAGATGCTTCATGTTACTTGTTTTTATAGTTTTTCCTGGAGGTTGATTTCCATCATCTCAGCTTTTCAGTTTAGTAACTGAAAATACCTATGTACAACTCACAGTTGTGATGTTTGAAAGCTATGTAGATCGTGGTTATATATGTCAAGGTGATTGAATGTCATCAGATATTGGATCTATTTCCAGTTTGGAATACTTTTGTGTGCAGAAAGATATACAATCCAGCTTTCCTTTTTCCTATAGGGATGCTGTTGCTCAGACTTAGGTACCTTGAGGTGTGTTTGTGTAAGACAAAGAGCTGGTGCTGCAAGAGTGCTAGCTTCAGGGTTAGGTTAAGGCTTCACATTGTTTCTTGTGCAGCAGTGGGAAACCAGTTTGAGATCTAATAAGAGTACTGTAAGTATTGTTTGTATACTTCATCATATCTGTAGGCTGTCTTGTTATGCAAACTGTACAGCCTGTGAATATACTCCACTAATAACTTGCTTAAGGCTGTATTATGTTTTCATAGCCTGTTTGTCGCAGACCTGACTGGCTCTAGAAATACATCCAGTCTAAAGGTGTGTGCTTAAAGGCAATTAGATAACTTTCCAGGGGTAGGGGAGAAGAAAAGTACAGATACTGTTTTTCTGTAAGAAATAACCTCAACCAGGAAATGTCTTTCATCTGTTTGGGAGCTTGCCTTGTTTTAGACTTTGGATAACAGGCTTAGAAAAGCAATGTTGCAAGCAGCTATGAAATTGTAAAATCTGTAATAATTTATCCCTTTTTCTTATTGTGAACTTAGTGTCGCATTTCTGTAAGGAAGTATGGTAAGTGTGTGTACTAAGTAAGGCAACCTTGAACCTTAATCATCTTAACTGTTGACACAATATATTACAGCTGGTATTCTCTGTGTGCCATGGCCCTATCTGTTGCACTTGCAGAGAAGTCCTTGGGTAAAAAGGAAATGCTGAGAAGTTGTATGGTAACTGCTGAGTCATGGCCTGAGCCACTGACTGAGCACCTGGGGAAAGGACCCGGTCAGTCCTGGGAGCACAGGTGAAGGCAATTCAGCTGTGTGACCAGAAGGGCTGAAGCCTGGCTGCACCTCTCTTAGACCCCATTTAAAGGTTGACTGCCCCTGGGGAAGGATCTCTGGTTGGAGATCCCTGCTGTGTGTGGAGTCTTTCCTGCAAGCCTAGATCTTCAGAGATGGGTGAGCACCTTTACTTTTCCTTTGAAATACCATCCTATCTGCACTGGTCCCTTGGCTGTTGCATTCCTGTTTTGCCCTTCCACTGTGTTAATCTTTCTGATTGTAACAGAAGTTTTGCTGCTGGCACACTGATGTAGAGTTCTGTGGATTGCCACTCTTATAGCTCCTTGTATGCTCTGGTCTTGTGGGATGTGGTAAGAGGTAGATAGGTTATTGTCAGAAGTCATCTGAGTAACAGCCTGAGTGGGAAAAGGAAATGGCTGCATCTTGCAAATGCTTTGTGGCCCAAGGGTTGCAGATGAGGCGGCCTCATCTTACAGGTCACGTTTCCAGTTTTGTGCAGTTTCCGCAGTGTTACAGAGGCATAGAGGGTATTTTCTGGGTTTCAGTTACATGGTGGGTAACTTTGGTTGAAATCCTGGTGAGAACTGCATGCTTCGTTGTTTCTGAATATGTTGGGACATCATACTAATTCCTAATTTTCACCCATTATATATTGTGCTGGTGTTAATGAGAGCATCACAGTGCTTCTGTTTTCAAAAGGCTTTGCCTTCTCCTGTGGGTTGGCTACATTCAAGGTTGACACTTCAAAAGAACGTGAACGATCATTGATTCCACCAGCATCAGGCTTTCAGCAACGATTTTGCATCTGAACAAAAAGGAAAGCTCTGTCAGAAAACCAGCAGTGCTGCACAGAACTGGTACTGCTGCAAGTCCATAGGAAACTTGTCCGGAATCTTCAAGACTGTATTTTAGTTTGACCACGTAGGTGTGCTGTGCAAATTTCCAAGCCCCTCTTGTTTTTAAAAGAATCGGCTTTGAGTCATGTAAACTTTTTTGGAAACAAACTATGTGGAAATGGGCAGCAGGTGGCAGTGTTGGGTAATGAGAGCTGATTTGGAAAGGGTTGAAAAGTAGTCTTCAGTTACGTTAATAACACTGAGTAACATTAAACACTGCAAATGCAGATAAGGGGAGTTTGAAACGTTGTTTTTACTCAGTGTTTCAGAAAAAGAGGGTTAATTTTATAGGAGAGGAATATTCATTAAATGGGAATAATAAATTCATCAGGACTGTATTTTTTGTTTCGAGTAGGTGGTGTCCCGGGTCAAATGTAGTTCAAAATTTTCCACATAGACAGATGTTTACTTTTCATCTTGGAAAATGTAGACTTATTCTGTAATAAGATTGTTTAATTGCGTTTTTATTCTTTTATAAACAAAACAGGTCATTGTCCTATAGGAAAAAATGGTCTGTTTCTGCACAGTTTCAGATGGGAAAGGTTTGCTTATGTCTGCATGCACATCCATTGTTTTTAAAAGTTTTTCTAGCTAACTTATAGCTTATAGAAGATATGAGACATGAAGCAGAACCCAAGGCAGATGATGTGCTGTAACATTCTTCAGATTTATCATGAGTATTTTAAATAAACTCATCCACTGACTTGTTTACCCCTGGTGAGATGGCATAACATCTGTAATGGTCTCAGGATTTGTCCTGTCCTGGTGAATACTTCTGTCTGAATGAGACAAATATCCAAAGACTGTAGGTGAGAGGTAAGGATGCTCGGTTGTGCAATCTGCTTGTTCAGCTGTAGGAAGTCTGAGGGGTGCAGAAGTGGCATGAGCTCTGTTTCTGAGATCCTGAGATGCTCTCAGCACTTCAGCTTTCATGGACCCCACGTGGAACAACTGGACTGGGTGAGCCGTGAGGAGCTTGTACCAGCAGTGTACTTAAACTCTTGAAAACAGTTTGTTCCATGGTTCACATTGAGAAAGTCTTTAAATGAAAACCAGAAACACTGGTAAAAATGTATCCTGTAGGTTGCAGAAAGGGCGTACGTGTAGGGGGTCTTGTTGTTTGTTATAGCTCAGGTGTTATTCTTTGTCTTCCTGTTTTTATATGTCCGTATTCAAAACAGAATCTTGATGTTGTGTACTTGAGATAGCATTACTTTGAAAGTCTGATGGATCCTGTAAGTTCTGAGCAGTTCTCACTGCACTTTTGGTAATGGTAGCTATGTATTTTGAGATCACCATCCCTTTCCCTAGGTCTCCTTGTGGCCTTTACAAATCATAGAACCAAAAAATGGCCTGGGTTGAAAAGGTTCTTAAAGATCATCTAGCTTCAACCCCCCTGCTATGTGCAGGGTTGCCAACTATTGGACCAGGTTGCCCAGAGCCACATCCAGCCTGGCCTTGAATGCCTGCAGGGATGGGGCATCCACAGCCTCCTTGGGCAACCTGTTCAGTGGGTCACCACACTCTGTGTGGAAAAACTTCCTCCTCATATCCAACCTAAACCTCCCCTGTCTCAGTTTAAAACCATTCCCCCTTGTCCTATCACTATCCACCCTCATAAACAGCCTTTCCTTCTCCTGTTTATACGCTCCCTTCGGTATTGGAAGGCCACAATGAGGTCTCCTCAGAGCCTTCTCTTCTCCAAACAAAATCATGATTCTCTGTGGGCTGACCTGTTGGCTTGATGCAGCCAATCTCAGTGTGCTTTGTCTTAGAAAGTAGTTAGCAAGATGCTAACAAATAATTTTCAGTGGCTTAGGGAGTAAAATCTGCTTCCCTTACTCCAGTCACTGTTCCTTGTATCTTGTTCTCCTAAAACCGTTATCTCTGATTCCTCTAACTTTTGTTGCACCTCTAACTAGAGCTTGTGCATGGAGTTTAATTAAAATTTAATTAAAATAAATTTAATTAAAATTTATGTACATCTTGGAAAGAGACAGATGACCGTGATTTTTCTTCACTGTAAAATGAGCCAGGAAAAACAGAAGTGATAAAGTAGTGTTTTATTCTTTAAGTAAAATACTGCTTTTCAATATATTAGCATGAACCAAAACAAATATACCCAGAGTGAGTTAAGCCATCGCATTCTGTATGGTATGTGCATTAGAAAGAATAGTTTACAGCTTTACTGATGCTTGAAAGTTGGTTCCAGTAGAAAGTATTTGAACAGTATCTGTGGTGTATTGGTAACAATAGATGAAGCAGTGACTGTGAAGGCTGCAGTGCTATGCAGATGAAGTGAATCTAAGTTCATTGTGAGGCTTTCACCAGTGCTCTTACCATTTCTAGTCTGCAGGAGACCGCTGCTCGCCTGTGTCTGCGGGGAAGGTTAGAAGTGGGTAGAGGACAAAGGAAAGATGTCATTTTTGGCTGCTGTGTTACTGGTGAGAAGGAAAGAAAGCTCTAACCACACCTTCACAGGCCTACTGGAAGAAATGATTTCCAAGTAGTTTCCAGCCCTCCTAGAGAGTAAAGTGGGATAAGCCGTAGTTAAGTCTGGGTTTGGATTATTCTTTATTTCTCATAAATATTAGCTGAGTTGGAAATGCGTTGTCGTCTTAATGCTTCATATGAAAGTACCTCACCATTCTGGGTACATTCCCACTAAGTCTTTCAAAAGTTGCCAGTGTGTCCTTTGCGAATATATGGATTTCAGGAGAAAGCTAATGGCATAAAATACTGCTTCAACAGTTTGTCATAATATTTGTTACAGTTTTTGTTCTGTGCAAGATATATGACTCCATGCTTCCCTCTGTGGGCCTAGCTTGTTCCATTATTCCTCTCCTTTTGGAATCTTTAGTATTATGGATCATTTTTGGCCTCCAGCTCATCTACCATTGCATGTTAAAAAAAAAAAAGTACAGAATGAGAGTTAATTTTATATAAATTAACTGGGTTAACTGGCTGCTAATACAATTGTGAGTGCAGCTTTCCCTCTGTGTGGAAGTTTCTACAGCAGCTGCAAGTACCAGACAGGTATTCCCTGAAAATTCCTGAATCCTTCCACCACTGTTTCCAGAAATGCAGCAGCTTCATACGACTTTAACACAGCTTCTGGAATGAAGTATGATATTCAGTTACTTCTCTGTGCTTCTTGGAGTAGCTGATAACTGTGTGTAAAGGTGAAAGAACTGAGCGTTAGGGGGAAAAAAGTCTTGGTTTTGTAAACTTGTAGGAATCTGGATTTATGCATTTAGAATCAGTATCAATTAAAATTGTGCAATTTGGGGAAACTGCAGACTGGGATTGGATTATTTATTTGGTGACCGTCCTTTCAGTGCATTTTGTGGATAGAATGGACCACAGGCATCTTTTTCTCCTTGATTTAAATGGAGTATGAATTTTATAGTACTTGTGTCTTTAATGCAGTAGAATAATTCTTTATGAATTTGACAGTGAGGTTTTGTGGTTGTGGGTTTGGTTTTGTGCTTTTTCCTTTCAATATTTCAAGCTGATCCTGGTGCTGTTTGGATATGAGGCAGCATAATATCGTGTGTTAAACAGGAGCATTTTGTTTTTCTATGAGAGGGATTTAAGGACAGGCTTAAGAGGAATTCTTCTTGTACTACTTTTTAAATATATTCCTGAGTCTGGATTAGAAAGCTGTAGAGGGGAAAAAATCACTGCAACTTCACTTGGTACAGGGGATTATCACTAGCTCTAAGTGTAGAGGACTGTGTTATGTTCAGACCATGGTCTGCAATTACTGGTAATTTTAACCATTTCTTTTCAGTCATCGTGTGAGGGCTACTTGTTTCTTGCAAAACGTGGTGGTTAATTCTTTCCTTGTTTCCTTACAGGCAAAGGGGCTGATCTGAGCAAGCCACCGTGTCGAAAAGCAAAGGACATACGGAAAGAAAGAAAATTGCAGAAACTCCTTCAGAACCAGAGGTGCACACTTGAAGGCTCTCCACTTCAAGCAGAACATCAAGCTTTACTCTTGCAAAGCTCAAAGTCTACAACAAACCAACCAAAAAGCATTGAAGACTTCATTTTTGTCCCTTTACCTGATGATGCACCGCACAAATTGGAGGTAATGGCTCATTCACTGCTGTTGAAGGCAAATTACATAAAAGTCTTATTTTTGGAGCTCTACAAATGCTTACGTGTTTAGTTTCTGTGGCTTTATTAACTGGCTGTAGTTTAAATCTTAGAATATATGTGGTACGTGGTGATATTTGGTACAGCTGAGCTCTGTGTAACCACAAGGGGGTAATCTTGCACTTGCAGTCAGTTGTTCACTGTACTGCTCTCTTCTACAAAACACTTATAAATTGATTTCATACCGAGTGACTTGAAAATGAAAGACTTTGAATTAACTGAGTGTTAAACAATGAGAGACATTCAATATTTAGTTTTGCAGCATATAAATAGTTAAGCTATCTGTGCTACTGAATCTTGGCTAGAAAGCAGTAACTGTTGATAAAACTAACCAGATGAGAAGATAGCTCTTATTTATAAATGTCTGTGGTATGTGTTGATGTCTTTGGAAACTGTAGAAGTTATGGTCGAAACTAGCATAATATATTGGTTGCAATTAAATCTATTTTTACTATAGAAGTAGTTACCAGGAAGACTTTTGGACATGCTGACATTGGTTAATTGTAAACACAATGTTTTTTTTTCTCTGGAAGCTGAAGAGCTTTCTGAATATGTACGTTTTCCTTTAGCTACTGATGATATTAGAAATCGAATTTGAATAGTACTTCTGGTACTTATTTGAAATGGTGATGACTTAAAAGATGCATCCTAAATAACTGACAAGAAACCATAGAACTGATCTATAATTGCTAACTCTTCCAGGTTTATGATAAGTTATCTAACAAGTATAATGGCCTTGTATGAATGTTTTCATTAAGATGATGCAGGGAGAATTTAAAGGAGAATGATTCTAGCAGGTTTTTTTTTGAGATTTTTTCCTTTCTGTTGTTAACAGATTTTTCTTTGTAGATTAGAGCCAGTGATATCTGTGAGAATGACCATAGTGAAAATGCATTGTTCATCATGTAATAGCATGCCTTTGGTCAGGAAGCAATCGCTTTTACTAAAAACAGTTTAATACACAGATTCTTAAAATTTATTTTACGTTCTTGTATGTAAGGGTGGTGGTAGGAAGGGCACAATTTCCTACCTAAATTAGTTAGTAATTGAATAAGGGAACATTGTTTCCTCTTCCTCTTTTAATTTGAATAATACCTGGAAATCCTCTTAGGACCATTGCAATGCAAATGTCATCTTTATCCAAAGAGGACAGATATGAGTCTTCCAAATGCATGAATCCTTCAAGTATTTTTCAGTAGGATGAGAAAACACAGGAACTGAAGGTTTGAAGATGTATCAAAAATCTCTTTAAAATGTCAATCTGCTTACCATTTGTGGGTTTTAGTTCCCAAAAACCACTTATGTGGTTCTTCTGTAGGCACTTAGTTCATCATTTGAAAACCTTGTATGTAATTCAGTGTAAATACAAAAGCCTTCAATAATGTAAAGTGAGTAGAAGAATTGGAAGGCTATTCTCTGATAGTAATTGAAGTGATAGGGTTCTTTTTCAGGAAGTGAAAAATTCTCTCTGTTGTGATGCTTGTATGTGTATAAATGTGTAATTATTGCATGATACTGTAATAATAAATGTTTAACTTCTTCTGAAGGTGAGGGTGGTGAGATCATCTCCGCCAAGTTCACAGTTCAAAGCCACATTTCAGGAGTCTTACCAGGTCTATAAACGTTACCAGATGGTTATTCACAAGGACCCACCTGATAAACCAACTATAAATCAGGTCAGAAGGCCAAATGAATTTTATGCAAAGCTCAGCTTCCCCTTCATTTCATGTGTCTTGAATAGATTCTAGAAGAAAGAATTGTGGATTTTATATCCATCTTACACTCAGGAGCATGTAAAATACTGTATCAAGTACAATCAACATTCTGAAAGTGCAAACATTTGATATCTCTTTTTGAGTGCTACGAATATTTGGTCTTAATTGCAGGCAGTTAAGAATTAGATGGCTACGCTATTAAATAAGAGATGAAAGAGATGAGGCTTTGAAGGTAAAATATCATGGACCATATACATATAAATCTCCCAGGAACTGAAAATGACTGGATGCTTGCCCTGTTAAGTAGTCTCATCAGCTCTGGTTTGAATGCATCCATATGGGGGAGGAACAAGCATGATCAGGGCCAACATGTGAGTGAAGAAATTATCACTCATGCAAGTTGTTGGTTTGAGGTTCACTTAAATTATGTAAACCTCTTCATTTTTCATTTAAGCACATCAAGTAATGATCAACTCACTCTATTTAAATTACATGTTGTTACTGCCTCTTGTAATGACCAGGCAATGTGTAATAGTTACCTGTGTTGGACATATTACCTCTCAAATACTACCAAGAAAAAAATTTTAGAGTTTTGGAAGAGAAGTGTATGTAGCAAGAAAATGTAATTGTTAAACTGGGGTCAAGTGATGTGCCATTAGAAATTAATACATTTTAATAGTTCTTGGAGTTGTACATTGAAAAAATTGTTGTTGGTTTGTTAGATACTTGATCAAAAAATAGATTAAGCTGGTGCTTAGGAGTGTTCTGGTGTTATATAATTTTTATTTTTTGATAGAGGTATCAAGAGTCAGCTTAAGGTTAGCATTAGTTGCCATATAAATATACTTTCCCCCATAGAAGGTTTACTTTCATTTTATTTAAAGTAGAATGCTGACTTCAAAGGCTTTGAAATGGATAGGAGAAGATCTTCCACTAGCCTTACCTTCAGAAGCATATTATCTGATTATATGTACTCAAAACAGTATGCTTGTATTTTCCTTGCTCTGAAGGTGAGGTTAGTACCTGTCTCTTTTGAGGACCCACAGTTCAAATCATCCTTCAACCAGTCAGCCACTTTATTTGCCAAGTATCAGATGGCTATACACAAGGACACACCTTCTGAATGTGGCGAGAATGAGGTACAGTTCACTGCATGCACCTTTATGAAAACATTTTTACTGTGCAGTTAAATGGTGGGAAATGGTATCTGCTAGAATGATTCTGAATGTTGAAATATTGGAGTTTCAGTTTGGGAGGGAAAACACAGAAGCTCCTTATTTCTGTGTTTTTTGGTAAGCTTCTGCTCTAGGCTTTAATCGGGAGAAACTGAACCAAAGGGAAAGTGAGGATGCACTCATGCAACATAGTATGTTAAGTAGAACTGTTATCACAGGATTTTTAAAGAGGCTTGGAACTGAGATTTCTGTTGGAAGTGGGATAAGGGTATGGAAGTGCCTTTTTGATGACAAGTATCTTCTGCTTTAAAGTTGTTCGTTATTTGCATGCTTTTCCTTAATTTTTGCTTTGCTTTCTGTGATAGGTTAAGGTTTTAAAAATCTCAGTTTTATTTACACTTTACTGCCAAGCATAGCTCTTAACTAGAACCCAAGTTTGCAGTAGGAAGAGTGCAAAAATACTACTTGGGCTGGTTGCCTTCAATTCAGAGTGCACTGTGCATGAATAAGAGTCTTCTACAGTAGGAAAAGGTATTTGCTAATACCTAGGTAATGCTAATCCTAGTATAACAAGGCTTAAAACAAAAAGACAAGATGGCAAACAGCCATCTCCTGGTTCTTTGGCAGGTACCACAATGTTTCCATTAGCAAAATTAACAAAGCTGGGATCTCAGATTCATCATTTCTATCTACTGAAAATGTAAGGCTTGAGTATTGATCTGTCAGAGCCTTTGGTTCTTGAGAGCAAGACTTGCAGAAGTGGTACCTAGCAAACTGTGGCTGCTTTCCAGGTAGAATAATAAAACCACATAACCATTTTTGGCTGTAGTTCGAGAGAATGTAAGGGGAGTATGTTTGTAAGATCTCTGTAGTGCTACTGTGGAAAGCCATAAACTTTATTTCACTTTGTTTTGTAACACAGTAAGACTTACAGCAACAACAACAATTGCTGCCTTTTTCTCAATTTCTGATATAAATTGAGTTGATTATAACGTGGAAAAATTTGAAATATGTCAGGAAAATCTGATTTATTCAATAGCTTTGTAAGATGCATTACCTGGTCTGATCTGTGACTTCATTTGCTATGGTGAATGGATTTTAGCCATACTGTTTTGCAACACCACAATGCTAGTGTATCTTTGACAGGGTGGTAAGAACTCCCTATGTCTACTTATTTGTTCAGTTATGGATTTTTAAAATGCTTTTATCATGAATCGAGGACAGTATCAATGACTGCTTACAGCTCAGTTCTGAATGGCAGTTGGTGCCCTGTTCACCTAATCCCTTTTGGGGCACAGTATATACGGCTTGGTTTAGGCTTAGGTTTGATGGCCCCAATCACTCAATTTTTACTTTTTAAATTATGAGCTGAAGGAGTCTAGAGCAGGAAAACTGCTCTACAATGCATTACACGAAAAGTATTTTGAGCTGTCTTACAGGCCCTAATACTGAATCTTTGTGGGAGGAAAACTATTGGAGTCCCTTCTAAGAATGGGCAATGCAGAGTAGGGTGAAACTGCTCCAAGTTATTTAGAAGGACAGTGGGAAGTGCTATCTGAAAGCCCTCAATTTTTTTTTCTTGCTGTCTTTCAGACTTTATTATGTCATACAGACATTATGGAGCCAGGCATTTCTTTCAAGCATAGGTAAAATGAAATTCTGTCCTATGCACAGGGCTTTCTCAGAGTACTAACAGGTCTGCTTTGGGTCTTAAAATGGCAAATATCCAGGGTTTTTCTTTGGATCTGAAATCTAGCTTTTAACTTGTGCACATATATCTGTGTATGGTAGACGAACCTCCTGAGTTGTTGAGCTTCTTTCAGAGAGAGCCCTGCACTTTTTTATATATTTCTATATAGTTTAGAAAAAGTATTCAATTTTACATCTGGCTGAACATTTCATATTCAGAAACCAGCCTACATTTAAATTCAGCATCCAACACAGATTATTGTGGGATATATTAACAAGTTCTTTTTGGAATATATTCTTACACTGTTGGCATTACAACCGCCTGTGTTAGACTAGTTTTCATATTAACTATATTACATTAAAAAGCAATTTTAGGAACGGATTTATAATTTTGGTGATTATTTAGAAATAACACTAGTATGGAAAGTTATAAAATGGTTCACAGTATTAACATATGTGAACCATGAAGCTGATTCTTGCTCAGTGAATGTGGAAGGGAGGCCTTTTTGCACCAATGCAACATCCATCAGCTTTGCAGCAATGCAACTTTCCAGCAAGATTTTAAATGAGGAGGCAGACTAGATCTGGTAAAGCTTCTCTCTTCAAAGTGTAAATGTTTGGGAAGCAGGAAACACCTCTCCCAGGTTTGCAAATCCAACTTTCACTGTCAGCAAACCCTTAACAACCCCCTGCATCCTTCATTTTCATAGTGCTCCCTTCAAAGCCATATCTGGCTGTGATTTTACAGTGTGAGCTTGTCTGTGTGTGACAGAAAGAAGATGTTATGGTTGAGGATGTAAGGCAGTTTATTAACTGCTAAATGAAATGCTAGAAAACAAACATTCCGTGTAATTAAGGAGGCAAACTGCCTTCCCAATAAATAATTTCTGTAGTGGCCCATGGAAAGCACTTCTACCTCCTACTCTGTGAAGTGGCACCAAGTCCACCAGGCTGTCTCTATGAAGCATGCAGGTTTGTCCAGCCCAGCTATTTAACAGTATAAATGAAATAGAAAAGAGCTCTGTGACTGTGAGTTCATCTAATAGTGAAGATCTTCTGGATGAAGTTTATTTTTTATGCACACGGGGCTATTAGCTCTTGTAGAAATTATCAGCTTTGGAACTAATTCACAGCTGCAGCAGCTGTAAGATTGAGTTCCACTTGTGACTAAAGGTGTGCAGATTATAAGTTCTGTTCGTGCTGCTGTTAACATCTAGTTGGGTTCAGATGTTAGTCAACCTTCAGTAGGCCTATTAAAATACTTTCTGCAGCAAAATAACTAAATAAAAGTTATCTGCATTTTTTTGTACTCTTTTGCATGTTTTAAAGAAATGCAATTATTCTGCTACTGTTTCTGATTCAGCACCCTGTAATTTTGCCCCAGGCTTTCTATACTGAAAATGCATCTTCAAAAATGCATTTCTGGTTGTCTCCTTTTGCTCTTGTTGTATTCAGTCACTACAGTGTATGTTCTCATTCTGCAGTGGTGGTCTCATTTGAAGATGGTGGTTTCTGTAACATTCTGGCAGTGTTCTGTAGCACAGCTCATACTGATGCAATGATATCTACTTCTTATTTCTGAAACTGCCTTTCTTAATCTTAGTACAGCTGGTTCTTGTACCAAAATCCAACTATGCTATCTTCAGTACCTCCTTGCAGACTGTCTGTATTTAACTTTGGCCAGCCATACCCTGCTGAATGCTTTGGCTATCAAACAAAACAGTGTTTTGTCCCTTGTTAATTTAGGCCATACTCTCACAAAAAAAAAGCAAAAACATTTTACTTGTTTTACTACTCTGATAACCTTGTTGAAGGCACTGAGTAACTTAAGACAGTGCAGGATCGTGCATTTTAAATGCTTTGGTAAAAGCCAAAGCCTTATCTGTTTACTCTTTAACTTGAGTCATGCTCACCCTGATGTGGTGTTTGGATGCTATCCTTATCCTGGCAGAATGCAGGTGCTTGATAACGATCTTTAAAGCTGCTCTCAAGTTTGAGAAGGGTGGAATGAGAGAGACAATATGAGAATTCCTTCTAGTCTAGCTGCTTTGTGCTTGGGTGGTGAGTTCCAGCTTCTGTGATGGAGCTCCAGAAAATCAAGCTGGCTGAAAGGGCAGCACCCACTCACCTCTCTCTTGTGTCGATGTTACAAATTAATGATATTTTAATATAAATTAATGATATATAATTAGTAATTTATGTTATATAAGCTGCAATATACGGTCTTGTATGCGGGAACTCTTATAAAGACTAGTGAGAAGAATACAACCTGTTGCTTTACACAGACCAATAGTGGGCATATTTTACTACTTCACTCAGAAAAATATTCCAGTATACTTAATTCTTATCTTTAAATGGGCTATTGGGAAAATTTGAAAGATCTGGGGGAAACCTCAAGAGATTATTGCCCAAGGAGGTGGTGGAGTCACCATTCACTGGAGGTGTTCCAGAACTGTGGAGATGTGGCACTGAGAGACCTGGGCAGTGGAGATGGGTCAGTGGTTGGGCCTGGGGATCTTCATGGTCTTTTCCACACTTAAGGGTTCTACGATTCTATGACACTATTAAGTGGGAAAGTGTTAACAGTGAACGAGTAAATGAATGAGTGTTTCTGAATGAGTTAATATACAGGCATGGAAAAATAGGTGTGTTGCTGCCTATTGAACAAATTTGTCTGAGGATGCTCCTGGATGAGCCAAATCCCTGAAGTGCTCCTTTTTGGAAGAGATATAAATGTGCAAGGGAAGAGTTTGTTCCAGTGTTTGTCACACTGTGTGTGCTGCTTCTGTCTGGAGGCTGTGTACATAGATCTCTTTCTGCAGTCCAGGGCAGTAGTTCTTGTGCCCTGTTCCAAATAAAATAGAGCTATTGTTTGCTGGCATATAACTTTTTCTTGCTGAAGTAGTGGAAGATTATATTTAATGTTATATATACAATTCCACATATTGCACTTATAAAAATCCCCTATTGTAAACAATTACAAGAGTTTGTGTGTTTACAATTTACTTTCTTTTTTTTCTGCTTGGGTGGTAGAGTTGCATTTAATTTCTGGGAAAAAATATGAAGCTGTAATGGGGAAAAAGAATTACAATAATAAAACCTGGGAAAACCTGAAGAAGGACAACTTCTGTAATGAGCTGAGAGACAGTGGGCTGAGCATCCTTTCATTAAGCAAGCATTGTTTCCCTGTATTCTGGTGAAAGATCAGCTGGAGCACAAAGCTGATCAGCAGATCCAGAGTACCATGATTATGCAAATAAACTTAATGAATGGCACTTTGTCCCTTTTTTCATTCAACCGTTGTAAGAAATATAGAGAAACTTCATAATATAGCTTTGTCATTTTTCCATAATGAAATGGATACGTGCTGTTTTGTAACTGGTATTTTATTTTGGTTTTGAAATTTAGCAACAGGCATTTGAATAGCATTGGATTATATTATGGGTGGCATAGTAAAATATGGCCTGCGTTTTTGTCAGTAGTCTTTATAAGAGTTCCTGCATACAAGACTGCATATTGCAGTTAGTTTATGTTAAAACATCATTAGTTTATAGCAGAGGTATCAAAGTTGTTCTTTGTATTTAGAAATCAAGTTTGGTTCATCCCAAGTTGCCTTCTCCTGATGCGTATATATGAACTATAGTGTTATTGTTTCCTTGTGGCTTCTTTCTTCCATCTGGCAGAGCTTGCTCTGTCTGTGTTGAATGTGATACAGTATATAGAAGAAAAAAGCTGTAATGTTATTGCAAACATTTATTCTTAGCTATTTAGTACCATTAGTGTTGTAAAAATAGTGATATGCTGGCTATTTATTTGCTATAATAGTGAGACTTGATTTATGCATGCAGTGAACTTCATCAGCTCTGACAGCTTGTATTTTCCTTGGGTCTTGCTCCTACAAGCAATCAGTTAAATCAACTCTTATCCCCAAACAAAGCACAATTGAAACACATTTTTCTTTCCAGTTTAATATGAAATAATAATATTTTTTGCTTGCAGGCTTGATGGCTACTGCTGTAACTTTCACTGAAGAAACCATAGTATATAGCTCAGCATATAGCTTCCATTGTTCAGCATAGCTCTGACTCCAGTGTGAAGGGCTGTGATCGGTGACAGAGCCATACCTGTATCAGCTGCTCAGGTTGAGTCAGATGTGGTTTCCTTACATTGTATAGCTGCTATATGGAGGGAGCCTGCAGACAGGGCTTGGGAGGTGAGGGGCTGTGGGAGCTGAGAAGAATCAGAAGTTAGGAGTAGGTCTTGTTGGCGTCTGGATTTAGCTTTACAACCTGGATTTAAGGATTTAACACCCTGATCTGTAGATGTCTATGCTTATCACAGGGGAGTTGGACCAGGTGGCATATGAAGGACCATGACATCTCAAACATTTCTATGATTCTGTGACTTTCCATGAAAATTAAATAAAGAAAAACTATAGATTATTCCAATGATCCATAGACTTGTGTCTGGTGTAGAAGATCACACAGCTGGTGTGCTTAAACAGCGCCAATGAAATCTGTCTGAGCTTGAGCACTGATCTTCATTAATTATAGACTAAATCAAATTGCTGCTTTCTTGTCATGTGGGTAAGAAAAATGCTTTTCTTACATGCTCTCAAATAATGGGAGTAAGGAACATGAACGTATGATTCTATCATTTACCACAAATTCTTATTTAAAGGACTGTTTGCAGATAGTGTTCCAGGTACTTTGGGTCCAAATTCCTTTCTAACACCCCTGGTGCAGCTGTATAACCAACTGTGCAATGGTTGTATTTCATGCTTTGTGGGGCTGCGCTGTTCTGATGGTACTCTTTTTTTGTCCACTTTAAGAAAATGTACAGATGAATGTTAACAAACAATATTCCAAGAATAAGGTAAAGTGTGAGTTTTGTGTGTGTGTTCGTACAGTCCCTGAGACAGAAATGCTTCCTTGATTGGATCAAGCATTGGTGTTAAGCAGTGCTACTGGGGCAGCTTTCTCCATTGATGTGTCACTGCCTGGAAGTTTGGTAACAGATCTGGCTTGTCTTCTGCTGTGCTAAGAGAAAGCTGTGTTTGCATATATTTCTTCTTTTGTATGACAGCCTCATACCTGGCTTTCCCTGGAGCAGTTGCAGGGAGGGCTTTGCAGAGTGTCTGTGTGGAAGATTCTGTGATACAACATAACCCAGCTTTAGAATGGTTAACAGAAATGGTTCAGACCGTTTTGCTATCAGCTTCAGTGTTTTATATACGTGAAGTGTTAAAATACTTTTCTTGGTTTTTGAATGGTAGATGCAGATGTGGAGCTGGCTAGCCCCAGAGGAAAAGTCTGTAAACAAAACAAATACACTGAGAACTTCTTGGCCCTTCTGTGACAAGAAAGAGAAGTTCTGATTGCAGTGATGTAATCCTTGGCTAATTTGGGCAGAATGGGGGATCTCTCTTTTTAAGTATCTATCTCAACAGAAGCACTGCATTTCTGTCCCAATCTTTTCCTTCTTAACATCCTTGGAGTATAAGTTGTCAACATAATATGTACTTTATAGTACATATGCACTAAAAAATATACATGCAAATGAGCTGTTGGCTACTTTTGCTCTTAAGCTGTATTCAGTTCTTGTGCTTAAAAAAAAAGTGTGCCTATAATTCTAAACAGAGTTTTTACATGATATTTTGCCATGTAAATGTTTGAAATGCAACATTTTTTTTCTCCCTGCCTCTTCTCGGGCACACACAGCCTTTTAATGGCTGTTATGAGTGGTTTGAAACAATGACAATATATGCCTACTTCATCAATGTGATTTTTTCAGTCTTGTTATGGTAGCGTTTGCCTTTAAGGGAAAGGGCTGAAGTGTGACCGAAACAAGCTGTGTGCAGCAATACAAGTTAGAAAACGTTTCCATAAATAATCATAAAAAAATCTACAGTAGTTTCTAGAAAGAGCCAGAGAGAACAGTTTATTGCTGTTTGGACCTACTGAAGCAAGCAAGTTATTTAACTTTTCATGGGTGTTTTATAATGACAAGCTTGCAGAAGAACAGTGTATGTGTGTCAGTTCCCTCTGCAAAGCTGGCTGGACACTCGCTTTACTTTGTGCTTAACCAAATATTTGTCTTGGAAGAAAAGAATTTAGCAACACACAAAAGATACACTGTTTGAAAAGGTGCAAAAAATTACTGAAATAGGTATGTTTGTTTTTTTTTCTTTTCCAGTTTCTTTAATTGCCTCCCAGAAATACTCTTGAACTACTATAGGAAACCGAGCAAGGAGCCTCGGAAATGCCAAGGAGCGTATGCTGATCAACTCCAAGTTGGTATCAGCAGCCAACTCCAAACCCTAAGGTCACTCTAACCTAGTCTCCCATTTCTTTGGCTAGTGAGAGAATGTCTAGAAGACAAACCAAGTCTTTGTGGTTATTGTAGCCTCCTTAGCATGCCTAGGCAGCGGCTCGCTTTTAGAATGCTCTTGAATGAGTTCTTTTGTCAGCAGAGTTAATGGCAGTGCTCACTGGTGACTGGCTCCTCTTGGTGGGCCCAGTCCCTTTGCCATTGGGATCTCTTACTGTGCTGACTTACAGAGCTGGTGCTGCTCTGTCTGCCCCGTTCGCTGTGTGGCCTTCTGCTGTGGATCCACTGATTTTATTCTTTAAATGCCTATAAGAGCCCAAACATTTAGGTGTCCAGCCAACTAAGCCATTTGTCCATACTGATTCGTTTCAGTTTTTGCATCCCAGTTTACATGGTTTTCCTTATTTTGACACTGAGTTTTCTATATAGGCACTTTACTATAACAGATCTCCATTATTTTAAGAATGATATTCTCCTAGGTGACAAAGCTGGAGTGATTTTAGTCACTCTGTAATGAACTGAAATTGTAATTCTGAAACGTAAATTTTGTCCCATCAGCAATTGTTTCATCACTCTGATCCTTGCTATGAAAACTGCACTTAAGACAAACGGTCAAAATGTAAATTGACTCTCCCTATTGACTGCGTTTCAAATGCTCCTTTTTCAGCTTTGGGTCTGTGCTTACTAAAGGCGTTGTTTTTAACTGTGTATTTCTTACTTTTGTCACTCTGTGAGTGAAGATGAACAAAGTTAATGTTTGACAGCAAAGATGTATTTATTTGAACTTGTAAGTTACTGAGCTACCAGGTGAAACCCATGCTGGGTTGGCATCCAAAGCGTCAGAATGGATTCCTTTGCCTGTACAGCCTTCCAGTTTTATTGCAGCTTTGTAAAGGTGTGCATGTGCTTTTACTCAGTTATCTTTCTGCCCTCTCCTTCCAGTTCTAATCCTTAGCAGTGTCGTCTTCTCTCAGTTTTATTTGAACTTATTTCCTGGTGTTCTGGTTGCTGCGATGACTTCTATATGGTAACTGAAATTAATCTGCACCAAAGAAAGAATCTTGGGGGCTTCATATATATAGCTTTTAAAAGACTGAAGCTTATGTAATTAAATTTGAAATTAAAATTAGGCAAGTATGACTGTGAAAGGAATTTCAGTTGTGCCCGTGTGACAGGTTGATTTATTTTACATAAACACCAGCTTTTGACTGCATTTCTTTCATGGTTTGTCGGATCGTTTTTTTGGGTTGTGTTCATAATAATCCCGCAGTCATAAAAATGAGTTTGTCACTCAAGAAAATGAATCGTATGTATAGTTGGACTTAACTACATGTGTAGACAAGGTGTATTCCTGGGTTACGATGGGTGTTGTGATTTTGGTGGTGTGCGGGGAGGGGATGGGTTGAGATGGCAACAACAAAGGTTAGTGCATCTAAAGTATCTGTTACTTTCCCACTCTGTGCGTGAATTAAATTCTTCCTTATCAAATGGAAGGCTTCATTTGATTCACAATTTCCTGAAGTTTTCTTGAGCTTGATTAAGAAACCGATCTGACCTGAGGACTTCAGCAGACATAAAGGGATGAACTAATCTGTAATAAAACTTGCAGTGTTTCATTCCGCTAAGTCTGCGGTACAAATTCAAGTGCAGTAAATTTTTTTTCTAGCCACCAGTGGAGACGATTGCAAGCAGAAGTTATGCTTGGAACACTTGGAACGTCTCCCCCACCCAACGTGGGGCCTGGAGAATCCATACAGCTATTTGAAAAGTGTTGTTGGCTCGGTGCTCTCACCCATAGGGTTTGACTCGCACTATAAAGCTAAAGTTACAGATTAAGAACTATTGGGGGTCTTCTGACATCAAAATTAATAACACATGGTTTATTCTTCTGGTGCCTGCACATTCTAAAGGCATTGGCTGTAGTGACTGATGCACGAGCACCGGAGGAATTTGTAAATGTCTGTTCTCTATTTATGGGAGCATAACTCGATAAGTCAAATTTTGAGTTACTTTTGTTCTCCTCAAATCCTGTCTGTGGTTTTTTCCCATCGTGCTCTCTGTCCCTATCCAGCAAATCATAACCATTTTGGAACTGAATTAAGATATCACAATAACTTGTTTTTCTAAACTCAGTAATTTGGGGTATCCACTGCTCCAGTGATGAGAGCATCTAAAATTGCTAATGATGGAAAATGAACATTGCATTGTTTTCAGTAGCAGCTCAGCAGAAATTCAGTGTTTATCCCAGAGGTTTATCGTTCATTCATAGATCAGCTAGAATATTGCTGAGTGTTTGAGGGGGGAAAAGTGTCTGAAGTCTGACTTTGTGAAGCCCTGATTCTTTTAGCATCAGCACTGGAATACCTTTCAGTCCATCTTAGAGGACACTGAAGTTCACTATGAAATACATTGAGAGTGGTCCACTTAACGTCTGCAGATCCATATATATCCCAGAGGCTGTGGTTTTGTTAATAAAATCCAATTTATAGCATTTTTGGAAGAAAAGTAGTTTTAACTACTTAGGCTCTATATGGGACTTGATCCTAAGTCAGCCATTTGTAGTATTGGCACTTCTTAATGTTGCCTGTTTCCTCTTGTCCCCTGCCTGGGGAGAAGTGAGCAGTCTGGGTGGCTGAGGCTGACAGGGGGGTCCAGGGCCACATCCAGGTGGGTTTGGAGATCTGCAAAGAGGAGACCCCACCCATAGCCTCTCTGGGTACCCGTGCCAGGGCTCCAGTGCCCACACAGCGCAGCTTCCTGGTGATCAAATGCTTTGCAAGTAGTCGCCTGCCTTTTGATGCATCTCCCTTTAAGAAGAAAACACTTCTCCCATTTAGCTGAAGAATTCGTAAGATTCTTGACCAAAAAAACTTGTCAGTGATTAGTTTTCTTGTGGGGATTGTTATATTCTTTTTATCAATCCTAACATTTCAAGTTCCTGTTTATTATTCTTTACAGTTTGTTAACCACTGACTTATTAAATCACTCAGCTCATTACAGGAGGGGAGGGAGCTGTGTAACACAAACTTAGCTGTTTAACAAAGGCATGTTTTGGGGTTGAATACATACCAGAACCTTGTAATATCTTTTAATATGTTTTATGTGGAGTCTACTGGTAAGGAAGTATTTGTATCAAATAAGTAAATGTTGGTGAGTAAACAGCTATTATATTTTACTGCTCTTAGAATCTTGAGCAAGCTCCAGCTCATTAAAGGCTTGCATATTGTTTGATTATCTGTAGCACAACATTTCATATTGAGTAAAGAATCTGGTCTTGAAAATATTTGCACTTTCAGGAAGTTGATTTCTTTTTTCCCCTTCTATCTTTAAATTCGACCAGGCTTGCTTCTGATTGTGATTGCAAATAGCCTTGATTAATTTATATCGAGAGACATGATGGCCCTAAGCCCCATCCTTTAGTGATGGGACGTGCACAATGGAACTATGGGAAAGGGCTTCCTGTTGCAGGAGGTCCCATAGAAAAGCAATGTGTAATTTAGAATGAAAGGCAGATCTGTGTTACAGGGTGCTAATTCTCTCATCTCATGTTAAATATCTTCTATTTTATAGGAGTTACTTAGATAATTAGTTATCGTATTTTCTTGTTCACAAAACAAAGTGGGAATTTATTGGGAAATCTTATTTCAACTTCTGTTGTTTTTTTTCCAATTGTAGTGCTTTGAGAGCATATGTTTGTCTGAGCTGTAATGTATCCTGAAGTATTAGTAATATTATTCTTGTTTTTCTACTTTGCATATTTGGACCGTCTTCTGGGACATGTTTCTGATGTATCTACCTTGATGCAGTTCACACGATTCCTCTGTGATTCTCCCCTTGAGGTATGCATTAATTCTAGACACAAGTTGTGAAATGAATGTTTTCTTTCCTTTTTATTTTCTGTAGTTTGGTATATTATGGGTATAGATGGCACAGATGGGTGTCACGGTGTTGTGTCATCGCCAGCCAGTAAGGAAGGTAACACTGAATCTGTAAAGGAGTCTGAGGAGCTGGATAATGAGCTACCCCTGAATTTCATATCACTGCATTAGAGGAAAAAAAAAAAACAACAAAAAGGCAGAAATTCATGTGCTCTTGACTTGTTTCTCTTAAAGAAAACAGTATATTACTAAATAATTTACTGACCTTGTATTTGACTCTAGTCTGAGTTAAAAGTTGAGGAGAGATGCTGCTGTTTCTTTTCCAATAAGCAAACTGTTGTAGATTTGTTTCACTGTCTTTCTTGTTAGTCTTAAAGAGTTAAGCACCGCGTGACTGTAATGAAATTGTCAGGTTATAGTAATTATGTTGGTAATGTGATATGTCGCAGTTTGAATGAATCCATGTGTGGAGAGTTTGTTGCTTTTACTCTGCTGAGTCCACTGGCCTTTGCATTCCTGAAAGCTGAAGAGTAATAGAGCTCGTTAGGCTTTATAGGAAAAGGGCTTTTATCACCTCGTCAACTCAGGCAGCAGACTGCTATTATATTCTTAATTTTGTATGGCTACGTAGATGTTGATGCACACTTCCCTGCCAGGTTTATACCAGTATTGTTTCTTACAGACACTTTTTATTGACATTTTGAAGCTTGAATTAAATTCTGTGTGGCACCACTACAGATGTCTTCAATTAGATGAAGTTAAATAAAAGGGGTTGTGTATCAGAGGCCAAGAGATTCTTGAAATTCTTTATTCTGAAACAGTTGCCACAAGAAAATCTAGTAGTGAGCAGTCTGTTTACTCTTTGGAACAAAAATAATTTAAAATCAATTTTAAGCCTTACACGTTTTCAATTTGTACTTTTTTTAAAATTTTTAATATCACTTATTAACTGCAAATAAGCATCAACGCCCAAACTCTTCCTGTCTTTATTTCTTTATTTTACTGCTGTTTGGTTTCAGTTTTGGCTACGGGCTCTGGCACAAATATAAAGAATAGTTTAAAAAATGATACAGTATGTAGTAGCAGAAAACTAGGCAATTTTCTAGCAGTAAACAGGGTACAGTAGAGAACTGATTTTTGGTTTTTGTTCAGTGTTCCTTTCCTCTTAGAAGCTGTATCTGAATATTCGTCACTTTACCCCAGTAGCTCAGCACAGGAGACTGGCTTACCATTGGAATCGCAGGATGGTTGGGTTGGAAGGGACCTTTGAGTCCATCCAGTTTCAACCCTCTGGATGGTTTTCTGGAGGTTGGTGGCCCTGCCTGTGGCAGGGGAGGTTGGTACTTGATGATCCTTAGGGTCCCTTCTAACCCAAGCCATTCTATGATTCCCTGCCATGGGCTGTCTGCCCCTCACTACACCAGGCTGCCCAGGCCCTGTCCAGCCTGGCCTTGAGCACCTTGCAGGGCTCCCCCCCAAAAAACCAGCATGGCTAATTGCCCTTTGTTTTGGATGTGCATATAGCAACATTTTTAATGCACTTCATGTGGCATTTATGAACTCTTGGTATTTCTATTGTCTCTTTAATCACTCAGTATTATGGGATCTTTCTGTGCATCTTTGCACTCACTTCTTGCTGGCACAGTCTGTGGCAGTGTTGAATCATGCTTGTAATAGAAAAGTGTTTTCTTGTGTTCAGAGTGAATTTCATACATTTTTTAAGTAGTGCCCATTGCTTCCTGTCAGTGGTCACTACTAAGAAGAATTTGTCTCCCTCATCTTTATTCCCTTCTGTCAGGTGTTAAACAAAACCTTCCCCAGGTCATCTGATTTTGATGCTGAAGGATTTCAGGTTTCTCCTTGTACATCAGATGCTTCAGTCCTTAATCACGTTTGTGGACCTTCATGAGTCAGTCTTATTTCCCTGTACAGGACCTGGTGTTCCAGTTGTATCCTTACCAGTGTGGCATAGAGAGGGAAGTATGCAACAGAGCTACTAACACCTCCCTTGACCTGCTGGCAATGCTCTGCCTAGTGCAGCCAGGTGCTGTTGGTGCTATTTTGATGTGAGGGTGCATTGCTGGTTTTTGTCTTTTTTTCTTTCATTTTTTTTCCCTCTTGGATGGAAACCTGTAGTGCTACATGTCTGCTGACAAAACCTTTATTTGTAGGCTGCATCTCCACTACTCTCTAATGAAAGGAGGAGATGGTAGTGAACAGAAGATATGTTACTAACCAAGATAGAAATCTACCATATGGTAGGTTTTGTGTGTTTGCCTTTGGGAGAAGAACTGCTGGAATTAATCACTTCACGTTGGCAAATAATTTCCACTAGAGGTAGAAATCAAGAGTTTCCTGGTTGTTTTTCTTTATTTTGTGCAAGGTAGCATGGATTTTCATATTTTATTCCTTCTTCCATCCACAGCAGAGGGTAAAACAGAAATGTTCAAAGTAGGAGATTTCATGTAAGCTTCCAGAGAAAAACAATCATGCAGTTATCAGAGTTGAGACACATTTTCACGGGGGATGGTATAGTGCTTCTGTAGTTGCATACCAGACTGGGTTAAGGGTTAACTAGTCTAATTTCTATCTTAATAACAACACTAAAATGTGTTAGAAGTAAAGTGAGTGACCAATCTGCTTTGAAGAAAATTGAGTGCTCTCACCATCACTGAAGTTTCATTATAAGCACTTATTACACTGAATTGTAATTAGGGCAACGTGTAATGCCAGATAGTATTAAATATGTAAGTGTTAATAATGTATTATAAATTACGACCAATCACCCATTCATGAAGAAAACATGGGGCAGACGTAGCTATGAAAACTAGGGAGCATTAATAGTTCCTAATTGTAGCACATTTAATTGTGACTCTCACAGCCTGAGTTTTAGTGTTTCATTCCTTTCATATAACTTATTTAATGAATATAATATAAACAAAGCACAGTTAATTTTAAAAGTTTTTTTTACATATGTTCTGTAGGATAGTGGGGCTTTTGTTTAAGATGACTAGCAGCACCTTTCATTTGAACGTTAATTGTGTAAGGACGTAAGAGGATATTGGTTTTGATTTCTCTCTTTCCATGTAACGTCTTTCACATTACATTTGTTGATTCATTACTCAGAGAAATGGTGATGTTCTCAGTGGTAAGAGCAGCTCGTGTTTTTGTAGCATAAAGGCTAGTGTGTTATTTTGTGTTGATAAGGGTTCCCCTCTCTGGTGGGACTCAACTGCGTGATGTCCCATGTATATTTTACATAGCCTTTGACAAACATGGTCCCGTGTGGCTGTATCAGCAATGTGAAATGGTATAACTTGCCCAAAGAGAGGGTTTCCTATGCTGGGCCTGTTACACATCTAATGGTCTGGATGGTATGTGAGAAATCAAGGCAAAGGAGCCAAGTATTCATTGAGAAATTGGAGAAAACATAGTACTTACAAATGCTACAAAGGATTATATTGTATGAAAACTTTTCGAGGAGGAGAATGTGCTTTTTAAAAATGTTATTTACTTTATGTAACAGATCCCTGAACATTTTGCCTGAAATGAGTACTGTGCTTGTTATCCTTTTTAAAGAACACAGCCTCTTTTATGTCTGTAGATTTCTTTGTAATTGAGTTAGTGGAATAACGCCGTAGTTCATGCCTCACTAAAAGCTCTTAACTGAGCTGATGCTGCAGTTGGCAGATGTGACTGAACCCATGCTATGTCATTCCAAGGTAGGGCTCCCTTACACACAGCAGTCTTTTTACCTGCAGAAGAAAATCTTTCCCATGTTGTTGCAAATGATCTTTTATAACATGTATTAATATCTATACAATACCTTTTTGAAGAAGAAATGAAATCTGTTTTGTCTGGTTACTTAAATCAGTCTGTGTTAAATTACAAATCACATTTCCCCTTAAATTGTTTCCTTTTTTGTCACTTGCTGCACCATGGTGGTTAAGAATTTAACCTGGTCTTTTAGGGTTACCCTTAAAGAAAATCTTTATTCCAAACTCTCAAACTTTGACCATGTCCCAACTTAAAAGTTTTGATACTGGCCATGTGATTTCATTTGGCTCTACTGAAAAGGTGAGGTTATTGCATGAAACCAAATGCGTAGGCTTCTCCTAAATAAAAAGAACCTCAGCTTCATGTATCATTATCCCCCTCTAATATCCTCATATTCTGCAGATTGAGCTTTTGAGTATTTGATCATTTGACTTTTACAGTATCTTCAGCCTCATACCTAGTTTTATGCAACTGAATAAAAATGTAAATGCTTTAATGTACAGCCTTTATTTTGGGTCTTATTGGTTGGGTGAGTCTGTTGAAATGATTTTTGTCCAAGTGATTGATTTCCTTTGACACACGTGGTAACAATTAGAATAACTTCTACTGCCCGTCATCTCTTCAGTCTACGCTACTGTATCAAAATACTTGATTAAACCCTCCTTCTGCTGTTGTAATGCAAAACAGTTGGTAATAGCAGGTAGTATTGTCAGATTTATTGAGTGAGAAGCTGCTTTCTGAAGATCTGGCAGTACAGTGAAAAACACAACTAGATGGATAATTAAATTGAGCACTGTGAAATTCAGGATTAAAGTAACTTTATGTTGGAGGACAAGGCATGCTGGAGTTGATTGCACAATACCATTTAAATTAGGAGATAATTTTCTTTGTAATTTGAGGTATCCTGTCTTAGGTGCTTTTACCTGGAGTGGAAGTGTACTTCGCTGTGTGTTTGAAGCACAGTGCACATCAGCAGTGGTTTTGCAGTTGCTGCTCTTTGTGGGCTGACAGCAAGGAGTTCCACAAGTTCTGAGGCAACAGAGAGCTTCAGGTTTTTAGATAAAAGTTCTTTAGTTGGTCATAAAGAGTAAACCCTACATAGTGAGCTGATAAGTGCTTTTTATAAACCTATTCTCAAAGAATCTCAGTGGCTGCACTCATGAGAAACTGAACTTCTGTGACCAAAGGCTGCTGATCATGGTAATGCAACCAGGATGGTGAAGGGCCCAGAGGGCAAGATGTGTGAGCAGCTGAGCTCCATGGGTCTGCTGGGCATGGAGCAGAGCAGGCTGAGAGGAGCCCTTATGGCAGCTCACAGCTCCTCATGGGGAAATGAGGAGCAGCACTGAGCTCTGCTCCCTGGGGTCTGGGACAGGGCCTGAGGGAACGGCGTGGAGCTGCATCAGGTAGGGGTTAAGGAAAAGCTCTGCCCCAGAGGGCAGTGGGCACAGCCCTGAGCTGCCGGAGCTCAGGGGAGTGCTGGGAAACCACTCTGAGACACTGGGTTTGGGTGATGCTATGTGGAACTGGGGTTGGACTCGATGGTCATTATGGGTCCCCGCCAACTTGGGATACTCTGTGATTCTACAGTTCTATTCTACAGTGAAAATCAAAAATGATGTAGAGAATTAATATTGTTTCCCCTGTTTCTCAAATTCCTGTTTTCCTTTCTCTCAATGTGTATAGCAGGAAGGATTTCTCACAGTATTTTCTTTTAAAATCCCTTTCTAAAATTGTTTTTATACTGGAAATCTACCAGTCTGATAATGATATCCTGTTTCTCCTCAGCCAGAGAATCCACCAAATGGACCAGAATGTGGCTATGGTTCTTTTCACCAGCAGTATTGGCTGGATGGGAAGATAATTGCTGTGGGTGTCATTGATATCCTGCCCTACTGTGTGTCCTCTGTCTATCTGTACTACGATCCAGACTATTCCTTCTTATCTTTGGGAGTCTACTCTGCATTACGGTAAGAGGATTTTTGTTTTCTGGTTAGACGTAATAGTGAGAATTGATACTTGTTTCTAAATTGAGACTTTATTTCCACTCTAAACATATGCTGCTAACACTGCTTCTAGCAAAAAAAAAAATTTTTTTTAAATTCTCAACAGTTGGATGCATACCTAAATATATTCCACATTTTCTAATCTTCCTAATTAGCTAAATACTTTTAAAGATTAAAAAAAAGTCTGAAAAACTCAGAGAGGAAATACCTGGTCTTTATTCCCCAGAAAATAATTTAGTATTGCTTGGTTTTAGCAGAGAAAAGCCTCTTTTTTGTTTGGATGGAAATAATTCTTCCTTTAGCTTAGTCACCAAATGAAATTAATCACTTTTATACTTGTGTGCACAGTGAGATCGTAAAAGCTGTCTTCTGAATTAGTAGTTTCCTGCTATACTAGTGCTGGGTATATTTTCAGGTATGTTAATCTCATTACTACTTGTTTGACAAAGTAATCCTGTGAATTTTAAAGCCTTAGGTTAACTATCAACCTTTTTGAGTGTACTCCTCTCTTTGTAGAGGTGAATTTCGTGATTTGTGAATAATCTACTTAAAAATTACACAAATGCATCTGTCAGGAGCATTCTCACTAAGTTCACTGCTACGTTGCTGACATCAGTCTAGAGGTTTGTTTCTGCTGAAATGAGTCACTGCAGTCACTCCTCCAATATCTACCATGTGCTGGGCTTCTGGCAATCGCACCTTTAGCCAGGTTAGTTTACTGAGTAGAAGACTGTTTGCTTCAGCAACCTGGTTAGTAAGCTGAGCTCTTAGCGAAGAAGCTGTTAGTACTGGGGCTGGTGCAAGAGCCATGGTGGTGCCGTGCAGTTAGAAATGGCTGGACAGAGTGCAGAACCTCCCACTCTGGTAAGCTTCTAGATCAGTTAAGCTCTACGAGCAGTTTCTCTTGTTGCTTTTGGCAAGAGCTGATAACACTGCCTTCCTGTTGGCTTTCCTCACCTTGTTCTAGAGATTTTCCTTATGAAGGAGAAACTGTAGGATCATAGAAAAGTTTATGCAGGAAAGGGCCTCTGGGCATCTCAGGTCCGGTTCTGGCTCAGATCAGCATTAACTTCCAAGTTACCGTGTGCATTAATGTAACTGTCAGTGTAGCATCTCATTTGATCTGTAGTGAAGAGTCTGAGTTACCATTTTTCTGAATCAGAAGGAATTGAAAATAACAAGTAGAAAAACATTGGAATGACTGTGATGTAGAAGTGATCTTTGTTTCTATTAGTGGTCTGGGTTTTAATACAAACACTTGATATTTAAAATTAGACTTCTCTCTTTAATGCAAATTGCCATAAGCAAATTCTAAGTTGTTTTTCAGTACCTTTATATATCACGTTATTTTAGGTAATAATAGACTGACATAATCCATGCTTATGAATTCTTGAAATGATTTAAAATTCTCTACCTAATAAATTTAAAACTTTGTCATGGCAGCATGCTTGTGTGGCTCAACTCGTGAAAAAGCAGCTTGTAAATTCTGCTGCATTTAAGTCAGTAAAAATGAGTTCTCAGTAGGCTTGGGGGGGGGGGGGGGGGGGGCAGCCTTGTTCTCTTTTCAAAAAAGGGGGAAAAAAGCCCTTAAGAGTTGGGGAGGATTTAGGAAGTTGCAGAGGAATCTGATACCTTAAAAGCTGTTGCCAATTTTGCACTGAGGAGGTTAAACTGCACTGCAATGCTATCACTTCCACTTCATGCTATTCTGAGAACTTTTGCTCCTGAGTCATAGAAAGGGTGCAACTTGAATATCTTTTGAAATAAGAAGGCATTTGAGTACAGAATGAGGGGAGAAGAGGCTACATGTAATATATGTGTCTGAGAAAGGGCTGGGGGAAGCTGACCAGGACATACTGAGTGATTCTTATTGTCATTTTTTGTAAAATGTTCAACATTCCCTCTGCTACCTACAATCAGTAGTAGTAGGTAACCATAATATTCATAATCTAGCTTTTGTAAGAAGAAAAAAATGCTTCTTTTGGAGTTGGTAATTTAACACTGAAATACTGAGCTCTGTATTGATGAAATTGTGTACATATTGCTCACTAGTTGCCTATCTTGCCAAGTGTTAACAGCCTTTATAATTCCTTAAATATGCACCTTAACTGAAAGCCTTATTTAAAAAAGAATCAGGTTCAAGTCTATAACCTCTTTACCGGGAGAATGATTTAGACAGAAAACACAGGTAGGTGTGAGTTGTGCAATGTAGTGCTGTGTTGCTGCTGCCAGGTTGGTGTGAGGGAAGAGACTTTTCTTGTGTTGGGTCTCAGCTTGGGCTGCAGTGACACACTCCTCACTCCTGTGCAGCACTGCAGTTCCCTCCTGGTTTTGGGAACCATAGTTTTACATGTGGTCAGTTGGTCAGTGAACTAGAGAGCTAGAAAGGAAGGAATCTGGAAAGAAGGTACAATTGGTACTCCATGAAGCCCTGAAGGTGAGAGACAGAAGGATGCTTTTTTCTGCCATTCCCAGGGTGTATTTCTGCACTGCTGTTGATGTGAAGACACCTGTAGTGATTCTAAGCATGGCATCACTGCTATTGTGCATTAATTTGCTGTGACCCCCCCCCAGCAAACCTGGAACAGGCAACAGAGCTGCCTGTAGGACTGCTATTGCAGCCCAACCTCATTGCCTTATGGTCATAAAAAGTTTACTTGTTCTTCACTTTAAGTCTTTTTGTTTTATTAAATCAGCCAATGAAGACCAATTACAAATAGCACTGAAGGTATGTACAAATGCAAAGAATGTTCTTTTCCTGTAGTTTTCCAGGATTGTATAAATGCACAAAGGTATATATTTAATTACATCCAGGATAATCAGCTTGGAATGGTAAGCATGTTTGACTTCGTGCTATGTGTTAAAGATGCTGTGTGTGATGTGCATGTCGGTACACTTTGGTAGTATAGGAACCTCCCTTCTGGAGCCTGTTCAACTTACCTGGATTTTCAGATAGGAAGTAACTTGGAGATATTTTCCTTTTTCAGCAGGTACAGTATAGAATTATAATGTACTCTGATGGTCTCAGAAAAGTACATGGAACTAAAATGTCAGATTTTGAGCATATTTAAACATTCTCATTGCTATCGTAATTTTGAAGCAATTAAGAAAACCCAACAAACCCCAAATAGGTTTTGTGCGTGCTTCCTATAGGACCATGCTCATATCTTCTTTTCCTTTCAATGCTGAAAGCAAAAACCAGCATCCAGGTTCCATCAAATTTGATGCAAATGTGAACTACAATGTTATAAATGCTGTAAAAATGAGCGTTGTAGTAGAAATGCTGGCAGACTCATTTTGAAAACACTGCTTTCTTCTTGCAAGCAAAATAACAAGGAAACTTATTTTGGAATACACTCATGGTTCTCTTTCAGGATAAATGAGAAAGTCATACAAACAAACACGAGATAAGTGAAAAATCACTGTTGCTGCACAAGGACGGATGTTTTTAGGTGTAAATTACTGGAATGCAAAGAACAAACAGAACAAACAAGAGGCTTATCCTTGAAGCTTGTTTTTTAAAAACACTGTTTTTTCTGAGCTGCATTTTCTGAGCTGCCTGCCTGTGTACAATAGCTGGGTCAGATTGCTGCAGAATTCCAACCTGCATGAATATTAACAGGGGACATGTTCAAGAAAGGCTTTTAGTCACTTTCTCTCTGAATTTCAAGTTGGTCACACGGCAAGGCAGAAGGCAAAAATGAGTGTTTTTAAGCCTCACACAATGTTTTGTTTGTGATCTTCACTGTTTGGTAGAAGTCTCGTCCTTTGAGTAAGTCAAAAGCCAGGTGGTTGCAAAGCGTTTCTTTGAATGATGAAATGAATGTAGGAATTGTATTCATAAATAATTAGTCCTTTTTGTTTTCCTTTCATAGGGAAATTGCTTTTACTAGGCAACTTCACGAGAAAGCTCCTGATCTCTGTTTTTATTATATGGGTTTCTACATTCATTCGTGCCCCAAAATGCGCTACAAGGTAAAGTGTGTTTTTACTTCTCTCTTTCGTGTACAATTATTCAAAGCATTTGACAGTTCTCGTAGTAGCATAATATTTTTGTAAGTGTCACTCTGGATTTCAGGGTAGACTTTACATGGTTAAATGTGGACGCTGGTTACTCTTCAACTTGACTTGGGATTATTTATCTATTTTTTTAAAGTTTTGCTGCATGTGGTATTTATTACAAGTTGGCTTAAAAGCTGTTCACTTGGAGAGATTTTCAAGGCTGACAGATAATAGTTTGTCATTTGGTTACCTGGGTGTCTCATGTTTACTGTATATCTGGCAATAGACTGAAATTCTCCCTTTTTTGGGTTCGACTGAATATTTGTGGAACTGTTGCTTAGTGACTGTAGGCAGAGATAGCGTGACTTCCTGGGGCTTATTCTGCAGATAGAACTATGAGAAGCCAGATTGTTAGGAATTTTTGGAACAAGTAGCAGAAAGGGTCAGGACAATCCCAGAACATTTGGGACAACCAGTCCGTCACTGAATCTCCTTTGTAGTCCCTGTTAGCCTCAACTTTGTTTAGACCTACATAGAATGGCCTGGGTTGAAAAGGATCACAATGATCATTGAGTTTCAACCTCCCTGCTACATGCAGGGTCAGCAACCACTAGACCAGGCTGCCCAGAGCCACATCCAGCCTGGCCTATATGCCCAAGGGTCCATCTCTTCTCTGTTAGATCCCATCTTTTCTTTACAAAGATATCATTGCATTTTCAATATTGCTGCATGATATCAGAATAGTGAAAACTTAGTGAAAACTGATAGGAATTTGCTGAGTGTTTACAAATAATGATGTATGTTAATAATATGGAAATGCTGAGAAAGCAAATGAAATATAGATCAAGAGCTCTTAGTGTTTTTCTTTTTTTCATCCACAAAGCATGCTAAAAACCTGCATTTTCAGCTTGTTTTTAAATAGCTGAGAAGCGGTGATGCTTATTGAAGTGATGGTTGTGAAAGAAAAGTCAAACACTGAAATAAATTGTAAAGCTAAGCAATGAAATGCTTCTGGATAGTGCTGTTGCCATTGTGAAGTGTTTGGTAGAGCAGAGTGGGGAAGAACTGAGTTGGCAGATGAAATAATTTAAGCAATGCCTGCTTGGCTTAGTGGCATTACATACTGAAGGCCTTGCCTGGTTCTGGTTTCAAGAGGTGTTGGAGGCTCCCTTTCCTTAGTGACTTCAGTCTGGGGGAAGGAAAGGCTGTAGATAAGTGTTATTGAACAGGTGCCATATATACAAATAAAATGGGCTGAAGAGCTAACCACTGTTTATTTTCTGCTTGTTGTTTTCTCTGCAACTTGTCTGTGCTAGGATGTTTGGCAATGGAGGCTAGGGACAGCATCTTTCTATAAACAATGTCTAGGAATGCACACATGTTACATTTCTTTACAGTGCAATCACAGGATTTTGGAAATCTTATCCTTCAAGCCACAGGTTATGATCAGTAGAAATGCCTAAGCTGACTTTTATATTTGATTTTCTTTTTATAAAGAAAACATAGAATGCTTCTGGCAAAAACACCTGAGCCTGAGTACTGGTTTGCACCATACTGTCTTTTGGAGCTCACATTTGTCAGTCTGAATGCTTTTGAAGCTGCCTTTTTTTTTTCCTGCTGACAGGGGATGCATGAAGAACAGCAACTTGGTGATGCTGAGTTAAGTAAGGAGTTTGACAGTTCCACTTAGTTCCACTTTGCATTAAGTCAATCTCAGTCTTCTGCACAAGAGCTGGCTGAAATAATTGGGGATCTGTGCAACGGACTGTTCTGCTCATTTATGTTATAATCCAAGAGTGATGAATTAATGTTGTCTGCACAAGAACATAGCAGAATGTTTTAGTTTTAAATACACCACTCTAAGCTTGGAGGTATAGATATCTAACAGCAAATGTCAATCTTGTTCTACATGGGTACCTCCTTGGAATGCAAATCGTAGACATCTCTTCTACAATCAGCAGTGCAGCTGTTGGATGGGTGGCTGCTGCTAAGCATGTTGGTGCAGAACATGCTTGTTTTTGGTGGTCAGCCTGTGACATTTTCATCATCTGCTTCTACAAATGATACCATTTTTGGTGTAAATGGTATGTGATGTGATATCCAGTGAAGATCACAGGCCTGATTGTCATGGAAAAGGATCCTCAAGGGGGGATTCCAGTGGCTCAGGAGTAGGGCTGAGAAATCCTGAATTATCAACAGCAAGCTAAATGGGTAAAGAGCATCATCCACCACAATTTTTTTTTTTCTGTAATGGCAGAGTGCCAGGGAAACTGCAGATGGGGAAGGGAGTATATCACAGTTTTAGGGTATTTTTTTAGTTCCCAGCTCTTCCTAGACTTGTTCCCATCTATGGACCAGTACAATAAAATCTACATTAAATTGAGACAAAAGGATTTCTGTAGTTCTACTAACTATATTAATATGGAAAAATATGATGGAAAACACAAAGCAATGGCTTTATTCCATTTTTCTGAGGGGGGAAGGGTGGGGATAGATCAGCTACATACGAGACTAAAATGGTTCTCTGTTAAAATTCACGACCCTGTGGGTAAACTCTTCAGGCTTTGTTAGATGTGGTAGTTCTTATGTTGGAAAAATAGTATCCCAGAAAAATTTCCAGCACTTGTAAGATGCAAAGTCTTTTTCCTAATGTGTTCTGGAGCCTGTGATAAAACTTGAAGTACAAGGAGGTGTTTTATTTTAGGTTAATGTTGGACTCGGGCTTGCTTCTCAAGTGTTTACATTCTGTATCTATAATTGTAAATTTCAGCTAAAGGCATTTGTTTACAAACATATATTTATAGCATTTCAGAACTAAACCAATGGCCACATCAGAGAGATACTTGAGAGTTCTTGGATTGTTTTTATTGTGCCAAGCTTCTGTCTGATTTATCCCACAAGACTTTTTTCTGTGGTTCGCTGTTATTAAACTTGCATTCTCTCAGTTGCTGCTGAGCTCACTGTGATGCTAACCTAATTTCTGTTCTTTCCGTCGTAGCTCTTTGATACCCATTTTGAGTCTGTTGGTAGGTGACACCAAATAGATTTTGGTTTTGTGCTTCTGGTGTAAATAAGTGCACTTGCTGCCCAGCTTTTGCCATTTAGATCTGCTGACTTTAAATCCTATTCTCCTCTGAGTTCTTATATTGGGAAGGGAGTGTTGATGAAGTTTGCTACCTGAGTTTCTTTACTTCAGGTTGTGGCTTTTTTGTGATTTTTTTTAATGATTTTTCAGTGTCAATATTTGCATGCAAACAGTGCAACTAGAGCACCCATTGTCTCTGGGTTTGGCCAACCATCCCCATGCCTTGACACCGCTCCATGAAGTCAGTAAATAAATAACATCAGCAAGCTTTGAACAGACCCAGTGCCTCCTTGCCTCACTATCTGTGTGCTATTTGAGGACCATTCTGTGATTTGAAGAGATGTTTTGACTGAAATCTTTATCCAGACTTGTATGCGGGCCAAAGTAAATGGAATTATTTCAAACAGTCTACTTTGGTATCAAGGCATGGCCAGACTTCAGATAGATGGAATACTAGAAAGGGTTCTGAAATGTCAAAAAAGAAACAAAAGGCTGATTCATCTGTGATTAATCTTTCTTGAACTGAATACCTCAGGCTGACTGCGGTCGTAAGCGGTGCCCCTGGAATTTTATAGAGCTCCAGAGCCAATTTCTTTGGCTGATTTTAGGAATTTCAGCACCACTCCTCCAGCAGCAGCGCGATGCAGCAGCAGCCTGCAGCTCCAGCTCCCATGTTTGTCTGCCTCCCACTTGGGCCTTTTTCACCCTTCCTGGGCATGGAACTCAGATAACCTTTACAAAAAGTTGCTTGGGTTTCCTGCATAGGCTAAAATGTGTGAAGGAAAGTGACTTACTGCAGCGTGCCTCAATACAAACCTCTATGATTTTTGGTTATAAGCACGTGCTACCACAGTTCTGCCACTGAAATAGCTTCGGAAGGCGTCACATAGAAAAAGCTGGTGTAGGTATACCTCTGTGCTTTACTGTTTTATTTAGCATGTATTAAAGCTGCCACCAGCTGTAAGGCTGTTTTTCTCCATGCTGTTACCCTTAACAGTGGGAATAGATGATGAACCAAATTAGGGGATTGGACTTGCTCTGCTCAGGTCTGTTTCCATTGGTACTAGAGGCTTCGCCAGGGTTAATTTTGTTGGTTTATAGGAATACCATACATTGAAATAAATTCAAAATGCGTTTACAAATAGGTCATATATAGTCAACTACATATTCTGACAAGGCAATATTTATTACAGTCTATCAAGTTGTTGTGAGCAGTGCTACTTTTTGGTGAAGAATTGTAAATATGTAGGTTGAAAAGCTGATGCATACTCATAGAACGCCATGCCGGTTTTGACAGTGCAGTGGTTTTGGGGTGGCTTTTTTTTTGCAAAACTGTTCAAAAACAAGATAACAAAAAGCAAATACTAAAACATACTAAAACAACTGTAAAATAAAAAAAAATCTGAAAATGATGAATTGCAAAACAGTGGAAAATCTCCCTGCTTTTCAATGGCATCTAGCTTTCTGCATGGCTTGTTAACATAGCTTTTAGCCACGTTACTTGTACTTTCCTTCCACTTCTTCATGGGACTTCCTCTGTGGTCAAGTTACTGCTCTGTGTTGGTATCAGCAGCTGAAACCAAGCTCCCATTTTCTTGGAGCCATGAATGTGCTCTGTGTTCCTTCTAATGGTTTGGGTTAGTGACTGTGGCGGAAAAAGACCACTCTGAGTTATGACTTGGCTTTTGGCATTCAAACCCAAAGGGATTCTCTAGAACTCCTTTAAAATGGCTGGCCAAGACTTGCAATGGTATTTCAGATGATGGACTCAGCTGCAAGGGAAGCATTTTAAAGGGATTTATCTTCCACTGTATGTGTGTTGAATGCTTTTGAAAATCAAATTGCTACAGTATTCCTTCAGGATGTAACTAGAGGGGAAAAAATCATCTTCTACATATATTTTACCCAAGGTGTTGACTTGAAGATTGGTGGTCTTTTTTAACCAATACGTTATGTTATATTCACAATGCAGTGTCTCTTAGAGCTTGCTTCCCCTCCCCCCTTCCTTATTATTTTTTCATGCGTTGCTTTCTTTCATAAAAGCTTTCTCCTTGCACCTTTCATTGCCCAGAAGACCCCTCCTAGCTGCTTACAGCACACAGTGAGTAAATGGTACTGAGCGTGTTGGAGTGAACAGCCATGGGAACGTGGGGCAGGGTGGAAAGTACCATAGGAAGACAAAAATCAGTTCATCATAGAATATCCTGACTTGGGGGGGACCCACAGGGATCACGTAATGCTAGTGGTAAATATTTTCAAGTATTTCCTCTTGACTTTGGATGGTATATAACACAGTGTTTGAGGCTGCTCTGTTTTGTTTCTTTCTTAATCCTTTAAGCTATTTCTCTCCAGGTTGTGAAAACTGGGACAACGTGTTGTTATGAGCATTGAAAGCCTCTGTTCTGAATAGCAACAACTATTACTGAGTGCTGACAGTGGATTTCCAATGCAAATGAAATTGCTTAAAAGTTAGAGTATCCATTTACCTGTTGTTTTTTATGGCAGTTCATGATAATGAATGCAATTACTATTATTTCCTCTAAGCTGCTGCGTTCTGTACGGTATGTAATTGGTAAATGATTATGGCTTTTCCTTTGTGCCTGTGTTGAAGCTGTGCTGAGTCTCATGCAAGATTTGCAGGGCTAAAACCAGTCAGAATCCACTTTAAATCCACTTTACCACTGGAAACAAATGCAGAGCTCAGCCAAGTCTTTGAAGTTAAGAAACTTTAGTTTTCCTTTTCTTAAATATTTGCAATGAAGACTTTTGTCAGTCATTCCTTTGGGGAAAAAATGCGAAAATAGTTCCTCTGGTTTTATTATCCTAATTTTGGAAGTGTGGATTCTTTTTCAGTTGTTTACTTCAAGCTTTAGATGATTGAGCCATAGCAGAACTCAGGTGCAAGCATGGCGTGTATTTATGGCTGCCTGCCTTACCTGTGGGCTTCTATCAGGACAGAATGAAATGGCTGTTGCGTAGAGCTCAGCAGATCTCTGAAACCTTTCTCATTACTGTGCTGCCCCTTGAGGGTATAAGCATGTGCAGACACTGGGGGTGTACACTATACAAACTTTGGAACTGTATCGGGAAGTCATTCTGTAGAGTAAAGCGGTACGTGCAGAATACGGCCTTCCTGAAGTTTCACTTGTACATGTGTAACTTTTTATTTGATATGGCTCCAATTACAAAACCATTTCCTCCAATTTAGTAAACCTCTCTTTTTAATGTTTAAATTTGTAACTTTTCTATACTGGATAAATAAATACTATTAAAATACCCCCCTAAACCACACTGTTTGTTATCTGCAGCTTGGTGCTTGGATCCCCTTACACTGTTTTCACCCAGTCCTTAAAAACCAACCTCCCCCAGCTGAAATCAATAAGAAAATACAAATCAAGCTGAAACATCCCAAGAGAACAAGATCCCACATAGCTAATTTCAGAGAAATGTTCCGAATCTTTTAAGTAACTCATAGTGTTCACAGTAAATCATATGACATGATTTAAAATACCAATATAAAAAAATGATGATGATAATATTGATTCTATTAATGATTTTAATATCAGTAAAGAGTTCCTATTTTGTGTACAACAAGATCACATCTGTGTGTAAATAGATGTAAAAACATGTATATAGTTCAGAAGTTCTGAAGAATAAAAATATGGTAGAGGTGGTATTAATCACCCATGTGTGTACATCAGTAGCAATATGCTCTATGTGTTTCACTTGCTGCATTAGTTTTTTCTATTTTAGTTTTTCTATACTGTTTTTTGGATAAATATAATTTTGCTGTTTGTATGAGGCCTAAGTAAGCAAAAATCTAAGCCTACCTTAATGAAGGCACCCAAGGAAGGGTACGGTTTATTCCATGTAGGCTAATTCTGTACCACTGGATGTTTTCAGAGTTATTAGAGGTAACCTGACTGCCTCTGTCAAAAAGAGCTGCTGAAAAGATTTGTTGAAGATTGTGTTAATAAAGCTGACACAAACCATCTTCTGCATGCTAATAGCTGCTGGAAGCATATCATGTCTAATTCATGGCTCTGCATGGTCATAAATTCACTGCTTGTTACTGCCTTGGGCTGAATTTGAAGGGGGCATGTAGCGACTATTAGCAATTGAAGTGAGAACTGTTGACTGTGAAATATATAGACAAAAGTCATGTGGGTTTTATTTGTTTTATTTTGGTTTGGGGGGGGGGCAGAATAATTTCTTCACAATTCACATCATTAATTTCTCTCCTTCATCCAAGGAATGAGGTCATGGCTCGCGTTTCAGAGTTTTCCATTTACAATTCTATAAATCTACTGGTCAGTGCTAGTAAATGTCAGATACACGCAAGTCAATGTGCTTTTTCCAAGTCTCTAACAACAAGTGAGTTAATGAAGTGCTGCTTTGTTGGCTTTGCTGCGTATTTTGTTGACTTAATTATTCTTGGATGCTCTTGAGATGCTGGTTAGCATCCTGAATTTGGTTGGTCTGTCTCTCTTTGGCTGTTCCCAAAGATGAGTGATTTTAGCATATGCTGAGGCAGCCACCTTACAATGCCCTGATGCAAAGGGCTCAGTGAGTGCAGTGCCTTCATTTCCCACGCAGCCACGTCGCTGTGTGATGCTGCTCAGAGCATGCAGGTTTTCAAGCTCTGGGCAAAATATCAAAGATGTTGTGTCCTGGAGAACAAACAGCCCTTTAAATCTATCACTGAAGCCACTGAAACATAGATCAGCGTTATCTCTGCACCAGGTCTGCTGAACCTGGTGACACCTGCAATATTGGAACGCTCACCAAATTTGGTTGTTCTTACTGTCTTCTGTCTGACTTTTGCTTTTCGCTGATGAAATTTGCTTTAATTAGGCAGTATTATCAAGTAGGATTTATTTGGTCTGGAAGCCAGGAACTCCTGCTCCTCCTGGCTCTGCCGTATTTCACCTTGCAGCCCTTACAGTAGGAGCTGGCTGACAGGTCACTTAATCCACACAGATTTTTTTTTCCAATTTTACAGGAAAGATTTAATGGTAGATACTCTAATGAGGTCTGGTTTTACTAAGAGTCTACATTTTACAGAATTATCTCAGTATGTTTCTCTGAAGTGTTACATTTAATCTAGACGACTATTCTTTATTTTGAATGATTATTTTCTTTGAGTTTGTTTAGCTGCTCACTGTACTGAGTAGGAGTATATTAATGAGGTTCTATTATTTGTCCTCGATCCTCATATTACCCACAGTGCCTCCAACAGTCCAGTTTGTAAAAAGCTTCCTATATTTTATGACAGTGATTGCTCATACATCAGTGTTGCTTGGGTAGGAATTGGAGTCCCAGATTGCTGTAGAGGGGAATGATTTGGAACCTGGAAGAAATAGAAAAATAGACTTGTCAGGGTCCATAAGGGATTTTGTAGTCTGTATCCTTGCTCCAAGGCAGGTCCAGTTACACTTGTGTTAACTTTTAAGATTCACTGGGGCATGTATCTGCCAAAGGTTTCCTTTGACATGTCTTTATATGTTGGCAGTTATATCCTTATATATTTTTGTGCGTTGTCTTTCATTGAATTGTCTGACATGAACTTCCTAAACAATATGATTTCCAACCACCCACCCACTCACCAAAATAAACCCCTCAGTTACTTTTAATGTTTTCTCCAAGTCACGTTTTTTTAATCCTCTTGTCATTCCTTATGATGTCCACTGGATTTTCTTCAGCAGATCCATTTCTTTCCTACAGAACAATGTCTAAAATTAGGCCTTCAAATGCTGAGGGCATACATTATTCACAATGAGCTTAACAATCCTTGTTATATAAGAAGATGCATAGACTCTGGAGACAAGGAGGAAAAAATGGGAATGAGTACAAAGTTTTCAGAATGGGCTGAATTGGGACTTGGCTGAGGTTTTTTTGGTGCTAAAGTTGTGGCTGAATGTGAGAGCACATTGTATATGACCTTGAATCTCACTTCTGTCCATTCTGTTTTAACTCAGTATCTGTTACAAGATCCTGTTTTCTTCGTTTAGGAGAGAATATTGCATTAAACAAAGTAACAAAGCATTGAGGGGTTTTATAGTTGTTCCCTACAGGATCTATGGGAATTTTTAGGATGAGTTTTATCATCCTTATTATACTAAGTGCTGGAAGTGGTTGTTCAAAGAAAGGAACAAATTAAGAATAAACTCCAGAGCAAATAGCTTTAATACTGGATTGCAGATGACAGTCCTTAATTGTTTTGTGTTGGGTTTTTTTCACAACACAGGTATGAGCAGTAGAGGAGGAGGAGCTTACTTCATGCTATCCTGATAGCCACCAACATTTTTCAGATACATGTTGCTTAAAAATAAATCTTCATTCTCTTTAATTGAGTCCAGGTGGGGCCCACTAGCAGAACAGCCAATGGAGAAGTTAAATATATTTGTTGCTGCTCCTTTAAAGGTTTTCCTTAATTGGATAGAATCAATTCCCAAAGGCTTTCAAGGTTACCCTACTGGGGGAGGCCTCATGAGCTGTTGTCTTCTGAGTGTAAGACAGCAACCAAACCAAAACCTCCTGCATTTTCCTGATAGTGCCAGGAGGTTTCAAAGTATCATGTGAGAGAGTTAACCATGGGATGAAAACTTTGTTTAGTTGGTTTCAGCTGAGGAACTGAACTGTCCTAAAAGGAATGAAATTGTTTCGGTACTTGGGAGATGTAAATAGCAGTTATTTGCAACGTTATATGTATAGGATGACTGTGAGATTCTGACTAGAAGGCTTTCAAAGGACCAGATCATCTTTTTTTAATAGCATGTTAGCTGTTTGCTTCCCTTCCCATTCTCACTCTGAATGAAAATGGTAATTTGAAAATGTTTTCGCAAGTAAAACTGAGCTAGAATGACACAGAAGAAAGGGCATGAAAACGATCCCACTGTTAACTAATTGAAGAAGAATGGGTTCATGGAGCAAAAGTACACAGGAACCAAATGCTTTGTTTGATACCAGCACAAATGCACTATTGTTCCATGAATGGACAGAAGACAAGATGAGCTTTTTGTTCCACTAATCTATTGATTTTATTTAAGATACTGAGGCTAGTGTTCTGCAGGGCTACTTAGTGCTAATGTGTTCAGTAAAGTTTATTCATCATTTGTGAATGCTTTTTTTTTTTTACGTTCTTTTCATTTTATTCTTTACTGGTTGGCGTTGTGTGGCTTGCTATTAATCCTTCTTAATTATCTTCCATTCGGGGTGGAGCAGAGGGACTGGCAGCCAGTTTCGTGCTATAGTCCATTTGGGTGGACTTTGTTCTTTGCATCCTCAGGTCATGTCTCCCAGTGGCAGTGAAGGATGCTGAGTAAAAATGCTGCATGTATCTCATGAATTATTTGGTTTTGTTAAAGCTTGTTTTGGAAGCCCAGACTGATGCCTTAGTTTGGAAGATTAATTGCTTTCCTTCACAGAATTTTATCTGGTTCACTGTTTGGTGGTTTAATGAATTCGTCATCACAAAACTGTTCTCAATCACTGAGTGATGGTAAAGGCATTCTGTGTGTTAAATGTTGTTTCCCTCACACTGATGGCTGAATTGGTAGTCCCCAGGTATTGACAACCCCACCTTCTTATGAGGCTTTATTATTTTCACTTTGAAAAGTGGGAATGACAAACTGCTAAGGTCAAGCACTTGACATTCTCTAAATGCAGTTTTATTTTTAATATGTCCCTAATCCAGTGTTTAGGCTTACCTTTAGTATGCCCTTGAATTACCAGATTTTGGTACAATCAGGACATACGTGGTGTATGGTATAGTTACTGATTCCAGCCTTCAAACTTGTTTGGAAACTGAATCCTTTATAATTGCCTTACTAGAAGAAAACATCTGGCTATGAAAGAAAACTGAAGCGATGGTATTTCAACTCAGATACTTTGGGGATACATTAATGTTAAGCAGTGTGTTTTCCTTAACATGCAAGTGGACACATCTGTACTTTTTAACCTGAATTATTGCCATGAAAGCATAATAGCAAATCTGTTCTAACCAGCTATGAGAATAATGTTGAACTGGGGCAGTTTTACAGAGCTAGAAGTGCACATGCATGCATTTACATAGCTAGTAGATACAAAATCTGTGGGCACAATGACTGCTACCAAGTTTGGTGCTGTGTAATTTCATTGTGTTCAGTGTTGAATACTTCATAAAAATGGACTTGACAAGAAATCCACTACTTGAAGGTTAATATTTTGTTTCTAATAAGGGAGAAATAATTTGTTAACACAAGGAGGGATTTGAAAGCAAGTCAACGTGGAAAAAGTGCATGTTGGAAGAATTCTGTTATTGTAGAGTATGTTTGCAGTTACCATTCCCTGTGAATAACTTGACAAAAATTCAATGCATCAGTTGATCTGGACATATTTTCTGTGTTATCCCTACGCTTGTTCAGTGTTCCTGTATTTGGATTCCTTCCCATTTATTATGATTTGCCCAGTTCTGGAGAGGCTCAAGAGCACTGAGGATACGACGAGTCTTAGTATAGCGTTTCTTCTGGCAAAGAATGGAGCTCTCACCTGTTCTTCAGTTTTGAGTCTGAAGGTTGAGCAGACGAACAGAAGCTTGTATAGACAGTCACGTCAGCATGGATTTGGCTTTCTGCAGAGCTGGATTTTTTGGTTTGCCTGATATCAGATCAGGTATGTTTGTGTTCTGTAGGGGGGCGTGGTGCCTAGCTGCTTTGTACCTTTTCATTTGTGGGGACCACAAACATCTCTATGGTGACAAAATGTACTTTTTGGCGGTGCAGATTTGTGTCTTGTTGAGACTGCTCCATTGTTATCAAGGATGGTTCAGTTCAGATGTTGGCTTACAGGTGTTGAGATGGGTGCAAGGTGAGGCACTAAAGGTGCTCCTGGGGAGCACAGAGAACTTTGTGCATGGATGCTCCCCTCTCAGCAAACAAAGCAGCCTTGCTTAACAAACACTTGACGAGCTCAGTTGACCTAAAGTTAGAATGCCTATCTCAGGAATGAAAACTTAGTGAAAATAAACGTTTTTATGGGCAACAGAAGAAAGTTCTTTAAAAGAGTACTTCTTTGATGGTCTGACTTTTTGTACAGATACTTTTTTTTTTCTGTAGTGTTATTTACTGTTAAGTTCTAATACATGGTTGGAATACTCTGGCAAAGCAAACCTCATTTTTTGTTTGTGGATGGAGAGGCAGTGTGACAGTGTCTGACAGTGGTGTGTACCTTTGTCATTCCTGATAAAGAGTTGTGGGCACTTAAACACTGGTCACAATTCTTTTTCTTTTGAGTTTTAGTGTAATTGACATTTTTGTGTGCAGTATGAATGCATTAATTTGATTTTCACAATGTTATTTAGACAATATCCCACAGAAAGTTATTTTTTACTAATTAACTTTGCTGTGCTATATTGTCTTCCCGTTTGCTCAGAGCTCTGTAGGTTTTATTTGTGATGCACGTTTGTTTTCCTGTGGTCAGTTTGACTAAACATCTGTGGTAGAGTGTAGATTAAAATGCTTCATTTCCAAATATAATGACTTGCACCTCAATTTTATCAAAACTAAAACTCATCTGCCGTGGCAGCTGTGTGAAGTGCTACCAAAATGTTGAGGCAGAAGCACATATAAGGCCATCAAAATGTCCTTGCAATGATATAGAATGCTAAACCAAATGTATCGGGTTTTGACACAACTTGTTTTTTGGATAATCTTGATCAGTATAGCAAAAATGTGTGATGTATGTACACCTTTGAGATTTCAAAGTATTGAAATGTAGATTGTTTGAATACTTGGGAAAGCAGCTGCCCTAGCTATTGTACGTGTTTCAGTGTTGAGTAGTTGAAGGTTAAGTATTTGTCTCTTATTGGGTTATTCTTTCTACTGGTGATGTTTCAAAAACTTGACAAGTGTACCAAACATAAATAGAAAGCTCCAAAGTTAAAAATCCTTTCCAGTTCCGGCATATTGATTCAGAGGATAATTTCTTGTTCTTAAATGCATGCAAGCAAGTAGAAATTGAAGCTGGAGTACTAGTTTTTAAAGTCTCATAGTTTTTCAATGTGATATCGTTGCACGAGCACTGTAAATGGTTTTTAAAATCATGCTTTGTGTGCATCGCATAGCTTAATCTAAAGCAAGCTTCCCTCATCTGAATTCTTAACTGGGAGTGTATTTCAACTCGTTGAACATCGGCAAGCCACAATTTTGAAGAGCTGTCAACTAGTCCTCTAATTTATTATGTCTTCAAATAATGCACAGAGTGAGTCAGTAGCTGGGCATGGAGGTGAAATATGGAATGACTCAGTGCATGGCGACCAGCAGGCACGGACTTTCTTGGGCACGCCTTGTTTTCTTGCCCTTGGAGCCTGGAGAGAATTTTGGCAAGTTCTGTGCATTACTGGCTGAGGTTTTGGAAACCCCATTAAAGGCAGAAACAGGGCTTTGGGAAAGTCTTGTACAGAGGCATTATTCCTATTGATGATGTGAGTTTGGCCAGCGATAAAAAGCAGAGGTGAGGCTGTGATGGGTGTAGGAGGTAATGCAGAGTGGATCTTATGGGACACTGAGGGGCTTTGGGGTGGGTGGTTGGGCTTGGAGGGTTGGGTCTGGAGCTGAAAGAAGAGAAAGCTGTCTGAGGAGAGCAGCTTGAGGGATGTTGGGAAAGTTGGGGAAGGCTTGGAGCTGCTGAGCATGAGCGAATGCCAGGGAAAACAGCAGAGGGCTTGGAAGTAACCACAGAACCAGCAGCTATAATGAGGAGTTGGGTTTGAGGCCAGACATAAGGGCAAAGCATGCTCCGAAGGGTTAGATTTGGAGAAATCCTTGGGCAGGAGGTACTGGGGGACTCTGCACCTAGCAGCAGGAAGGTGTATTTGCAGGCAGAGGGGCTGCAGCTGCGTAAGCTGGAGAGCAATGTGTGCGCTGAAAAGTGAATGCTGGTCTTGTTGGAGAATACACATGCTTTTCTCTTGTGTAGTCCTTCAGAGTTGTTAAGGGTCTTACTGGCTTAAAAGGAGGAAAAAGAAAGAGAATGGAGTTGAAGTGAATTGTGAGGGTAAGGATACGGGGCTTAGTCTCTGCTTTTGCAAGCATCGCAAAAGATTCAAAAGTTGATTTGCATAGTTTTACTTCTTGGCACGTTGTAATTCCATTCAGTGGTTTAAAAATATATGAATAAAAATAAAAGTTGTGCAGAATGCCTTCACACCTACTTGTGTTGTACTGGTGTTAATGCAACACACACTAGGATGTGTATGTCCTTCTTTTAATTATTTGACTTTATGGTGAATATAAGAAAATGTACAAAATAAAGTACTTAATAATTACAAGAAGTAATGTGAGCTCGTGGCAGCTCTTAAAGGGAATGGTATGGGATCCCCATGATTGAAATGCTCACCTTTTTTTTCTTTTTTGCCACTTCTCACAGCTGCCAAAATAAACTCCTTTTAAGATAGACTGAAGTCAGCATAGCTGGTGTGTTTCTAATGGAGCATTCCTCCTGAGGCCCTGACTTGGGTTTTATCTTTTGTCATAGCTTTTCCTAATCTCTTGTTCCAAGTTTATTGCTTGGGTCTCCTTAAGAATTTCTGCAGCAGAATTAAAGTAAACCAGCTCCATTTCGGTAATCAGATGATTTGTGTTCTGACCACGTATGAGCTTAACTTCTTTTTTTTTCCATTGGTTTCCCATAAATTTTCTCTTTAACCGTGCTGCTTTTTCTAGGATTCTTGAGTAGCTTCTCTATGGTGTAATATAGGATGGGTACTGGCTTTCAGCTTCCAGCTTCAGCTTTGACATTTCAGTCTTATGTTGATGTCACTATTCTGCCAGCTCAGTATCACTGACATTGCTTAAAGCGTTAGTAAGCAGGAGAGATTAAATGGCAGTGTTTGAAGATGTGCAACATTTTGATAGTGGTGTCAGTCTGTAGAACTTGTCAGGAGTTTACAGTGGGCAGCATCCCTTATCAGCAGCTCATATTTTTGTATGCCAAAGACAAAGATTCTATGAAATGTTTGTTTTCATGTAGATAAAATGTAAACGGGGTAGGTGAGCAACTCCTCTGAATTTCTGCGTGAGATGCATTGCAAAGAATAGAACTAAAGGTATGATCTTTTACATCATACCTTTTATGATCTTTTAGGAAAGGAAGGAGAACACACTGGGGATATTCAGGCTGGATCTTAGGATAAATTTCTTCTGCAAAACAGTGGTCAGGCTCTGGAACGGGTTTCCCAGGGAGGTGGCGGAGTCACCGACCCTGGAGGTCTTCAAGAAGCGTTTAGATGTTGTACAGAGGGACATGGTTTAGTGGGGAGATATTGGTGGTAGGGTGGACAGTTGGACTGGGTGATCTTGGAGGTCTTTTCCAACCTTGGTGATTCTGTGAATAATTCCCTTACATGCTGTCCATTTCTCAAAAGTGGTGTGAGATTTATGGGCTGCAAGGTCAATTTTAGATACTATGAATATTGTTTGGGGATTACAGCATGTTGTTCTTTGATAACGGAAGGTAGCTGAGCTTCCAAGAGTATACAGTTGGGCCCTAAAAGCTCTGATTGCATTATGAATGCCAAGTTTAGACAAAATCACTCATGTCTTTGTTACTAGAGTGTCAGGCAAGCATTTGCACACGGGGCAACTGTGGATTCTGTGGTTAAATCCAAATTGTTGTTTATTCATCAAATTATCTGCAATCAATCCATTGAATCCATGATTCAACTCCTTTCTGAGATGCACTTCCTTGTAAGTGGAATACTTTTGATGATAAATCTGAAGCATCCCACCATCTTTAGTTGAGAAAGTTTTGTTGTTCTTTCTGTGTTTATTAATCTTTTGAGGGCTTGTTTGTTTGTTCAAAAAGAACAAAAATATGGCAACTGTGAGGTGGGAGAGAACTGTGCGGGTTGCTTTTGTTTCCTCCTTTCCTCCTCCCCTTAGACACACGGGGCACACAGGAGTGACACGAAGGGCTGGAAGCACAAATGGATTCAGATGTCCAGCTCAGTCCTGCTGGCTGTGAAAGCAGGGCGTTGGGGTTACTCTTCTGGGGTCAGCAGGGACCTTTTCTGTTTGTGGAATGAAGTCAGGGAGCAAGGGTCTGCTGGAGAACTGAGCTGCTGGGATTCCGGTGGGGTTGTCTTTCAGTGGAAGGACTGAATTTAATAAACCTGATGCACTCTGTCTCGTGTTGTGCTGCTTAGCTCAAACTGGTTGCTGTTGATGATTTGGAATTATTTTGTTTACGTAGCCTGAGAGCTTTGGTTTAAGCAGCTGGGTGGAAATTGAGATGAAGGCAGTCTTAATTCGCTTTTAATAAAAGATCAATGGGTTTATTGTGAAGAAATAGGATACAGATGTAAACTGCTCTTGATAAAAGAATTAAATGTGTGTTTAACCTTCCCTCTTTGTTTTTTCAGTGCTACTGGTGCTCGACCTTTTTTGTTTTCCAGACTATTCTCTTTCTTGGTAGTTTTACATTTTAAGTTCTACTTAGACTACAAAAACAAACTCTGCTGATGTTTTCCATCTCAAATGCTTACCAAATCCCTCAGATTTTACAAAATATTCAAGAAGTAATCTCCAGACTTAAGTCTCATTAAAACCTTTGCCCTTCCTGTGGGACAAAAGTTCAGAGAAGTTCTGGTTGATTTTGATTTGGAAACAGTAAAACAAAAAATATCACGGTGTGAAGTATTAATTTAGGCAGCTTCACTGTAAAATGTGTTTCCAGAAGCTTGCAATTAAAATGCAGCATATCTAGTAGTATGAGGGGAAAAGCACCTTAAGAGGTTTTTTTTTTGTTTATATGAGGGAAGGTGCCCCAGACTTCTCTGAAAGTGAAGTCTTGTAGCTATTTTTATTAAATAGATGGTTATGTTTATATTGCAGTGAGTTGACTTGGTAGAAGGAACCGCATACTCAGGATTTCCTTAGCTATACTACTTTTCAGTACTGCTTTTTAATCAAGTTATTTGACAGATGCTTGTATCTGTGTGTCCGTCCCCCCTGTGCCCCTTTCCTTATATTTCGAAGGAGATAAAGCAAAATTAGAGAGATCAGACTGCTGAGAAGGATTAAATGTATGGAGCAGCCTATGTTGGAACAACAAGTTAAAAAAAAAAAAAATCATGTCCTTTCAGAGTTGTGTGTCTGTAAAATCATGGGCAGCACTTCAATAACACAATGACTGCACATGCATGTATATATCACAGAGGTAGTAATGGTCATCGAGGGAAACTACTGCTCAAAGGCTGCAGTAATTAAAAGCAGTTGTTCAGGGTTGTGAAAAGACTGTCAAAATGCATTGTTTTCAAAGTTAGCTGGTTATGGAAGCGTCTGTATAGCAACCTGTTGGACGTAAGTGCAGTTGTATCTTGACAGAGTGCATTGTATCAGCAGGGGGTTACTGGGTTTATGAAGCTGAACCAGAAGAGAAGTACTATGGGATGGTCTGCAAGGTGGTCGTTTTTGTTGAAAACCTTGTAGTTGAATATTCCCAGGATGGTTCGGGCAGTACAAACAGTGCTATAGGGACTCGTATACTGTGAGAAAAAATAAATGCTTTCAGTTGTTGTTTTTTACTGTAGACTGACTTGTGAAATGTATGTTAATTCAATCTGAAGCCAAAGAGAAATATTTGAAGAGCAAATTCTGAAAATCTTTACAAAGTCCTACTGTGATAAGCAGCTCTGCAGTAGGAGATCCCCTTTCGCTTATTGATATATATTGGGTGTATGCTGCAAACTGGTGGTATTAAGAGTAAGAAGGAATATGAATAGTACTCTTACAGACAGGGCTTTTTTAGACAGTGTTAATATTTGAGTCAATAATGATTTTGAACATGTGCCTTTTTCTTGAATACAGGTCCTCCTGTACATGACATCTAATCTGGCTGGGTTCTCAGGTGGAAATTTCTCACAGTCCAGAAATAAGAGAAAAGAGGGGAAAAAAAAAGATTGGTCTATTATAATTTCATACTGAGTATTTAACATTTTTAAGAAGAAAATAAATTGGTTGTAATCACTTGAAGAATGGGAAAAAAAAAAAAAGAGTAGGAGTGCTTAGAAGTCACTCCATTTGATTTAGCAGTTCCTGTGGATTGCCTTTTTAATTATGTTAATATAAAAAGAGTGCCAACATTTGACTGGGAAACTCACCCTTGTGTGTCCCTGGGTTCCCACTTCCTCTGCTGAGTGATTCATGGGATGTGGGTTTAACTGGTAGGGGAAATAAAATACCTTTGAGGGAGAAAATCTTACCTCTATCATGTTTGGAAATAGTTTTAAAAAGCAAGCAAGGATACTGAAGAACATCAATAGTTTGTTTAACTTTTAGCTCTAACTCTGTTTTATGTCTCTGGTTGGTGAGACCTCTCTGTGTCATCGCTTCCGTTTCACTCATCTTCAGCGAAACTTATAGACACGATTCTAAATTTGAAAGAAGAGGAAACCTCAGAACTATTTATTCATTTTTGCCTCCTAAGTTAGGTATTATGACCCCCCAAATAAATACGGAATTTACAGTGATGGTTTGGGAGTTGGAACCATTTGGCACTGCTGAAGTGTACCACTCACTCGTCACTGTGCTCACATCTGCTGGTTGGTCTCTATACACGTTTGGCAAGTGTTGATGAATGTCAGTGGGTGCCTTTCTTCCACGTTTAGGAATTCAGATCCACACCTTTGCTCCTTACACGCTTCCACGTCAGATGCCATTGTGTCAGACTGCCCCTCTGGTGCCGTCTGTAAACCACTGCCATACCACCACCATCTGCCTCTGACACTGTGGGCCAAGGTAATAAAATGGGAGGCATTACTTTTGGATCAGCCCTTGTAATTTACTATCTAGTGGCAAGATCGTGTAGAAGGACAATAAGTCAGCAGTCTACGTATGTAGGAGCCTATCCATGCTCGTGGGAGAGGCATCCCCACCACCCTGTGCTTGTGCTTTGATGAGAGATGCTTACTTGGCTATTTCTGCCTCTGGCCAGCTGAGAAAATGTCTTCAAATCCCCAAGTAACTATGCTTAATTTTTTGCCTGTTAATGAAAAGGCATACTTTTCCCCTAATCCTTAATTAGTTTCATCTGAATAACAGTGACCAAACATGTTCTTTAGGCATTGCATTCCCATCCTTTTCAATTTTTAGATAGTTTAACAGTTCAGTGCTAGTTCCATTCTCTGGGTTTAGAGAATTTTCTAATGCCATGAAGTTTAGGCTCCTCTGTGGAACTGAAGGAATGTTATTTTCACTTTAGATAGAAATGGGAACAAAGTTATTTTTTTATTCATGTGGACAGTTGTGACTTCCATCAGACAGAACATTTGTATTTCTGACTCAACAGTTTAAACTTGATAGGGCATACGTAATGAAAAAGTTCATCTTTTACTCTAAATATTGCTGAGAGTTGAACAGAAAGAGAATTAAAAGAAGCTGATATCTCTGTAAACAACCAGAAAACGGCCTCCAAAGCCACGTGTTGTTGCACTGGGGGGTGCATCTACAAAGGAACAGCAGAGCTTGTGAATGTGACTTCTTATAGGATTATGTTCATTCAACTAGTTCAAAATCAACTATTAGTCTTTAGTACTTGGCAAAAATATGAATTGTTCTTTCCAAAACCATCATCATCGTTACCTATTTAATTCAAATAAAGAGCTCTTAATTGCATTAAGGGCAGTATGATGAAATCCTTAGATGTTTGCAATCTATTTACTGTATATCTGTTTTTCCAAGCTGATAAATGTAGTGGATTTCCAGTTTGAAAATTAAATATTGTCACCATATGGCCATGGGGACTGAGAGTAAATGGATTAAATGAATAATGGCTCAAAGGTAGATCTTTGTTTTAATTTATAGGCCAATGAATAATCTTATTCGAAATAATTAAAAAAAGATTTGATTAGGTTATTATTGCTGAGGTGGTGATTTTCTGTGTAGCAGAAGGGAAAATAAATATCACTTTTAAGTTTTGGGAATGTCTGCAAAGAATATCTTTTAAATCGAGTAAAATAGTAGAATTTCATAATGGTTACCTGTAACCTATTGCAGGAAAAATTTCATGCATTGAAAAGACAGTATTGCCATTTAATGGGCAACGAACCAAATGCTCTATCACTACTGCAGTAAAAATAAAATCCTACTTACTGTGAAGCGTTCTTTTTCTATTGAAGTATTTTTTGACACTGTTACTTTGCGTGAATGAGGAACATTTGAGACAAGCTGCTTTCTGAGGTGCTGAGTTTTTTAGTGTCAGCACCAGCTCAACAGATCACTAGAGGATAACTTAAACACAGACTTTCAGTAAGGAGAGCCAAAATTTCTCAAGTTCATCTTGGATAACATAAAATATACTGTGTTAATTTTACTTTTTTTCAAGTGCCAAGGTTAAGTCTGTATTCCTGAGCTAATGCAGAAATTACTAAAGGAGTAAGCTTGTGTTTACAGTGAAGCTGTTTCTTACTCAGTTTGTTTAGGTTAGATTAAAACTCTCCCTTGCTCATAGGAAAGTCTGGAAACGTGTAGCCAGACTGTACTTGTGCAACTGATCTGACTCTTCTTTTTCTCCTTTCCTCCTATGTAGGGTCAGTATAGACCCTCTGACTTGTTGTGTCCGGAGACGTATGTTTGGACCCCTATTGAGCAATGTCTCCCGCTGCTCGAGCTTTCCAAATACTCTCGTTTCAACCAGGATGCAAAAGCAGGTAAGGCCACAACTAATGATAAATGATGTAAATTGTCTCTCTCATATTTACTGCATATTGGTATCGTTATAGAAATGTTGCCTTTAATGGGGAAGAAAGTCTAAAATCCACACCTCCTCCTGCAAGCATTAGCAAGTAGATTGTTTTATCTCTGAACACATGCAACACAAGTCCATTGCTTTACAGGTGGTACGTAGTTCAGAACTGACAGATTTTGGTGTTTTTCAGGTAATCTTCTATGCTACTTTGTGAACAAAAACGAATATCTATTCCTTCCTTAGATTCTAGTCTGATGAGCGCATAAAGAGACGAAATTAGAATCAGTGCAGGAAAGTGAAGTGCAAAGGCATCAGGTGTAAAGAAAAACTGCTAATTTAGCTTTTCAATCTAGCAGAGATTGTGAAGAATACAACAGTAGGAACACCTCACGCATCTTGAATGATGTGTAACATAAGTTGTACATTCTGTAAAAGAATTACTTATTGATCTGCATCGAATGGTCAAAAATACTTCAAAAAAATCAGATCAGATACACTGCTAAACACAGATACTGATTGACAAGTTTGAATAGAATTTAAATGGGGTGTACTGTACAAATAGAGAATGACGGCGGGTAGCCATGTGGTGTGGTGGGAAATAGCCTTGGGAATATGGTTGGATGCACTTTGAAAACAAACATTTATAACCATTGGAAAGCTCTGTGTTTAAGGTACGTCGTGTCCTTACCAACCAGATATGTTGTTAGATTGGTGAAAGGAAATAGGAAAAAAAAAGAGAGGTGAAATGAGGAACGGTTTTGGAGGCTAGTGGTGTTAAAGATATTTTTGTTATGCAGAAGGAAAAGAAGTGTATTCATTTAAGCCCAGGATTGACAACTAAGTTACTCTGCCTCTGACGATGTTAACCCCATGCAAATGAAGGGGCATCATCTTCTCAATTCTGTGAAATTCCTGTGGGACACCATGCTTTTGGAAACTGCAGGGTATAAAACATCGCATCGTTATCAGCACAGAATATCTCACTCCAGGCATTACTGGAGCTGTGACTTACATCCCGTGGTTAAAGGAAATTAAAACATAGCTACGTGTTGAAGTATATTAGGCCTGCTGAGAGCTTATAGCCATTTGAGGTTTCAAGATTTGCTAGCTTTAAGGAAGCTATTGCTCAACAGCAGAATCAGTTTCCTCCTCCTTTTCTTTCCTCTCCACAATAGTCAGCAATATGAGTTTAATTAAGTTACAGCAAATTACAAAATGAGCAATAGAAACGATGATGTGCTTTATTCCTTGTGAATAGCTTTCTATAACACAGCTCTCAGTTATGTCAGTTAAGTAGGTCATGATTTATCAGCAGTAGGACTTCCTACTTACAAACTGAGGGTGATAACCAGACCCAGTAAACAACTGGGAGGAATGGTGTGGCCTGCGTTGTTCCCTGTGGTGATAAAACAGTCACTGCAAATGGTCATCTTTCAATATGATCCGTAATGCCGAAGATTTCTGAAACATTACCTCACACCAGTTTGTTCATCGTATTTGGCAATTTTCAAACTTCTTTTCCCTCCCATAACAACAACAAAAAAAAGCTAATAAATGTGCTAGTTGCAGGTTATGAAAGTGCTACTTCAGGAAAGTGCTGCATGCTCTGACCTGTCAAGTCTCTGCAATGGGAGAAGGGTTGCTGAGTATTCGTGCCCATTGCCCTGCAGAGCTCTTTACTATCATCAGGTATTTTGCTTTTCTGAAAAAAGCCTGAGATATTCACAAAAAAATAGTAGAAATTTTCTGAACTATCAGGAAATATTCTTCATTATTTACGGAGGATTGTGCCTGTTTTACATTACTGGGTTGTCCCGTGCTTCAACATTTTTAAATGGTTTTGAAGTATTGTTTTCCATGCCCTTGTCTGACGTCTAATACTTTTGTTAATAGTTGGAGAATGAGGAGAGGAGAGGCGAGCTGAACAAAGTTGTTAACTCTTTATACCTCAGAGATTATACCTCAGAGATGAGTCTAGAAAAGTGTTTAGCAGTTAACTGAGTAAAGCAACCACAGGCACTGTAATAACTCACCTTCTTATTACTTAGGGTGGCAAATCATGGGTGCCCAACAGCTGAAATAGATCCAGCTCTTGACTTCTGGCCGGTGTGCTGAGATTCAGCCTCATTTAACCCAAAAACACTCCTGTGTTTTCATGAAGAGAAAACGATGAGTTGTGCCAGCAAACTCTCAGATTTTATATTTAATAAACCATGCTGGTAGCCTCTTCATATACAGTTCCTAGCTTGTATTGGAAAACACCAGTGACTTTAGGGGGAAAAAAACTGCATAGCAATGCTAATACAACATTCGTGGCTAAAAAGGTCATACCTTTGTCAAATGTTCTTGCTTTTCCAAACTATCAATTTTACCTAGATTACACAAGCCTTATGCTGAACAGATTTTTCATTTCTGTTGTCTGGTATCATTTTATAAATGAAAGAGGCTCATTAAGGTTCCAATGTATTTATTATTAAGTAGTAACCAGTCATTTACATGCAAATAAATCAGAAGTAAGTGAGGCAGGGCAGTAATTGTGGGTTTGGATAGTGATGAGCTCTGAAAATAGAGGCTATGCTAAACTGCATTTTCTTGAGGTGATGTACAGGCCATGTGCTCCTACTTTGTAAAGATGAAATATATATGGAACGGAGCTGCCAATACTGATGGAGCTGTACTGAAGAAAGTAGAAATGAATTCAAGATTACTCTTCAGGAAAGTACTCGTCTGTGACTTGGACAATACATTGAAAGTGGTGTCCAAAATTCAGCCACGTGATAGTGCGGTGCTAAAATATTTGTGGCCATGGTCAGCCTTTCATGCTAGTCCACTACCTCTTTGCAGAACTGGTCTTCAGGGTTTTGCTTCATTGGTACTTTCACTAGCAGTTATGCCTATGGAATAAGTACAGTATGAAAAGTATTATAAATAATTTACTCGGTATCTCAACATACTGTTATCCTTCTGCTTCCCATTTTTCCAACTCTAACCCACTGACGTCCTCTTCTCAAACATCTGTTGAGAATTTCAGTTTCTTGCGCCTGAGACAAGACTGTGAAAATAGTTTTTGTGAAGTAAAATCTTCCTGATAATCTGCTTTGGGGATGGTAATTAAATTACTGGGAAACTGCAAATCTTTCTTCCTATCACCACTGGACTGTCAACACCTTCAAGAAGCAACTCCAGATAAGAACAGATCCAGTCTCGGTGTAACGTAGTGGTTTCAAAGCCTTCAGCGTGTTGTGTAAGTTGGGGTGTGTGTGTGCAAACCACTGTAAGCAGGGTGGTTTGTTTTTTCTTTTTATTTTTTTAACACAAGCAAAAGGCAGTATTTGATCAGGGTCAATGGACACGGTCCACAGAAGTCTCATTTGTAATCTGCTTCCCATCTTCAGTGTCCAATACTTGGAGCAAAGTCTATGAGTAGTGCAGATCAAAAATGATTTTTATCTTGACACATTTGCTTAGTGATATTAATAATTGTTATAGCTAGTACACATCTGTTCAGTGTTCTCGATAACTAATAATAGAACCAAATCAAAATGCAAATGTAATATGTCAATTAAAACTGAAGTCCCTGTTTTTGCATTGAAACACACGTGGCAGAGACATAGACTCCTCTGTATAAGCTTTGCAAATTCATGGACAGAAGGCATTCTGCTCCAGAGAGTATAGTCTAACACAAAGCACAGGGGGGCTAAAAGATGGTATAAGGAAATGAAGAAACAACTCAAGTTCTTGTGGTAGATCTTTCCCACATAACTGTTAACTCCATTTTCTTTGCTATGTACAAAATTGAAGTTTTAATAGATTGGCTGCATTGTTCTGCTGCTTGTAACAAGTTAGAGCAGTAAAAGGCAAACAACATTCCAAAGATTTAATAACTTCTGAATCCTGATCCTCTTGATTATGCATATTAATGCTGCTTGAAAGGAACCAGGGGTTATTAGTTCATTAGTAAATAAAACTTAAAGCTCTTACCCAGAAATCTGCAGGCTTGAGTGGTTATACAAAAGTATATTTATTTTAAATATGTATTTGTATACATGATGTTTTCGCTAGAAAAATAATCTGTTGCAACTATGTCAATAGCCTTGGTTTCCAGTGACAACCTTCAACACATTTCATCTACAGTTTAGCTACTATTCTTTGCTAATAAAAAGGGCTTATCTCAAACATGTTTTCATTTATTACATCTATGATCTACATCTTTTTGCTGGTTGTTCACTTCTGGTGGCCTATGTCATTGGTAAAGTAATGCATCCGAGTAGTGTCACATCTTTAAATCTGATCAGCTGAATTAATACAAATGCCAGTATGCACGAATGTTTGTAAGCATCGTGTTGTACAGGTTAATGAGCAAGTGGATCAGTGCATGAAAGTTCTTGACATTATGAAAATGTGGTCACAAAGATATCACAGATGGAAAACCTTAAGCCAATTGTTTAGAACATCATCTGATTTCTGGAGAAACTGCTGGTCTCCTCAAAACAACATCTGTTAAAGTTATGGGACAGAGTTTTGAAAATGTGTTAGTACATTCTCTTGGATTAGTAACTGAATTATACCCGGTAACTAACTCTTTGATTTCTTATAACAGCAATAGGCAATGTAGACAGTGCCAATAAGGTGTAGCCAGGCAAATTTTCACTCATTTTTTATTATACTTGGGTTAAATTGAAATGACTGGCATGGGATTTTGGTCTAATGTGCAAAAATACACTCAAATACTCCAGTGATTCTGTAATAAAAAGGTAACGAACTTTATTCACTTGGTTAATTTGTGGAACTAAACAGCTGGCACTGCAGCTTTGAAAATGGTTCAGAACCATCAGAAGCAGTGCATGAATTGGACTAAGCACTGGAAGTTAGAGTGAATCATCAGCTCTGGAGTATCACAAAACAATTGCCAAGAAAGAAAGGACTCTAAACTGTGACTTGAAGTACAATCACAGTATGAACTCCATTTAGTGTGGTTAGCAAATCTCAAAGTTTGGTAAATATTTGTTTAAAAGTCAGTGTTTAATGTTATGCTAAATGTGTCTGCATCTGACATTGATAGAGTAAGCCAACACTCCTCAGGAAGCACCATCATCTGGCTCATGAAAACAAGCTTTAACCCAAAGTTACCATCATAAAGATTGTGTAATAGACAGGCACATCTTGAAATTATGTAATTTTTGAGGACTTCGACAGCGTATCCTTATTTTTCATGCATATACATAGAAATGATGAATCTTGGTTGTGTGCCTGTTTGCTTGTACTGTGGTACTGTTATCCTGGCCTTGCATGTGGAGCTGCTGGGAACATAATTGATTCCATGCCTTAATTAATTTAGCCAGTAAATTGATTGCCGGAATCTGATTTCCTTAGCTGATAAGCTGCTGCCAGTTGCTTCAGTTTTGCCTGTTTCATGGAAAAGCTTGTGTTTGTAGTTCTCTGCTTGACTTTTGTCAAGCAATTGACAAAGCAGGCTTAATGAGGACCTTTTCTTGCCCTTCCTTTGAAAAGTCCTCTTATCGCTCCCTGCCATTTTCACTTGAATACAATTCAAATATTTTAGTAAGTAGTTTTTAACAATTACACCTCTTCAAGAGCTTTCCTGTTCCCATCCTGTTGTTTGGAGCTGTGATTCTCAAACTCATAATCCTATAACTTTTCATCTAGGAGATGAGGTTGAAGTCAGGTGGGAGTCGACCCCCAAGTGACAGCAGTAGGCTGGGAAGTTGTGGCCTTCAGTTGCACAAGGGGAGGCTTAGGTTGGATATTTGGAAGTATCAGAAAGAGTGGTGATGCACTGCCATACACTACCCACTACCCAGGGAGGTGTTCACCATCCTTGGAGGTGTCCCAGAACTGCAGAGATGTGGCACTGAGGGACATGGGCAGTGAGCATGGTGGGCTGGGCTGGGGTTGGGCTTGGGGATCTTAGAGGTCTTTTCCAGCCTGAATGATTCTACGATTCTCTCTTTTGTATTGTCTTAATTCCTTTGCTTTTGCTGTCATTGCAAGCTTGACAGCTCAGTACTCCATTGTGTTGGAGGATCTTGAGGTATCATTAAAGCTGTGATTAAAAATCTTTGGAAGTCTGGTTGAAAATGGTCAGCTCTGCAGCTGGCAGCGAAGCCTTCATCTGAAGGTCTGAAGTCCTCAGTCATCAGATGGCTCAGGGTCAGTCCCATCAGAAGATTTTGCTTTGGAAGAAAAAATAAAGCTGTCAGAATGTATTATTCTTGCACAAATATGATGAAAGTAAGTATATGGAAAAATATTTATGAAGTAGACTGGAAGAAAGCAACATACTGGATTGCTGAAATTCACTGTAATTAGTCTAATATTTCTGTCTCTGCCACAAGCAAATTTTCAGTTCCATGGAAGTGAGTTCACAATCCAGAGTGTCACAGTGGCCTGTTAAAATTGCCTAGCGTGTTTTCTGATTTTTATTGTGCAATGCAGAATAACTCAGACATGTAAGAAATGAGGCAACAACTCTGTTCCTGCGTTGTCAGCCCTTGTAAAATTGATTGGACCTTAAAAATGAAGTCTAAAACATATTAATGTGTCATAAATGTAAGGTAGGTTTGCAATGCGTGGAAGTTGCTGAAATTCAGATAATTGGCATGACAGTCATGATTTGCTCTCATTAAGGTCACTCTGGCCTTTTAGGCACTGGTCATGATACAAAACATGGACTGATTAGCATTGTTTTGTAGTTAGAATATTACTGCTTACAGTAGAGTTGAGCATTTGGCTTTTCTTGGTCAATTGTACTGGTTTACAAGATATTTTAGTTAACTGTTGAAATGAAAATGCAGCTTACATAGTGTTTTTGTCTTTAAAATCTGCAGTAGCTTGAAGAATGTATTCTTATGCAAAATATATTCAGGGAATAGGTGGAATAATCTGTTTGAGACGTCAGTTTACTTAATAGCTTTAAATTTCTAGTAGACTTAGTAATAACATATTATGCTTTTTTGAAGAAAAATATTTATTCACGTTTTGTATAAGGAATGATGAAACATTTCATTTGCCCCTAATGTAACATGCTTGTGTAGCAGTTTGTTTCCATAGCTTGTCTTTCTTTCTAAGATTCATCCCTAACTGAGTCTTCTCTAACTTCAGTTCATGGTTGCATGTTAAAGTGCCTCTCCCAGCAGTACCTGAGCTGCTTTCTCTACCTGCTGCGGTTCTGCTTCTAGCCTTGGTATGCGTGGTGCATTTCAACAGCGCGTAATTAAAAGTTGCCTGCATGACCAAACGGGGTATTTGAGACAGCCCAGAAGCATACTGGTTATGCACTTAATAGTCCTAATTGTCAATTCACATTCTGACTTCTTGGACCTGAAGCAGTCAAGAATTGCATCATGTTCAGAGATGCAACTTGAAAAGAATTACGTAGCTCATTTTGTCTTCTGGAAGAGCATCCAAAAGCGAAATAATATCTCTGTTGCCATACCATCTTTAGGATTATATTCCATTTTGCATAGTTTTAGCATCTTTACTTTGGGGACAAACTGGATATTGCTACGGGAAGGTGTTTCAGTGTCATTTAACTAACATTTTGCCAGGTACTACTAGCTTTGTTTGTATTGCAACCCTGAAAAGCAAGTCTTTGGAGAATTATCACTATCATTTAAACCTATCCATTTGGTAGGTAGCTCTCTGTCATAATATTTCAGGATAATAAACTGAAGTAGATTAGAATAATCAAATTTTATGAGAGCTTAGAAATTCTCTAAGATTTTATAGTTGCTGTTTTATGTGCCTCTTCCTCAAATGTTTCCAGAACAGTGCGCCATGCTCAGATTTCAGCATTGCTAATATAGACAATGTATTTAAAGGACTGCATTTGCAGGCAAGCAGAAGATTTTGCAGGTTGCTGTGAATTATGGCTGAAAACCTATGAATTGCTGTATGCACAGGAATGGTTTTCCATTGGCCCCTATTCATGTTTACTACTAGAATAGTAAGAGTCAAAACACAATGAGGTATTGTTTCCGCATGGCACAGCAGGGTTAGCAGATTTTGAATGCATTTGTCAAGTGATTAGGCTGCTTGTTTCTAAAAGCTGAATTGCAGATCAGAAGCCAGTGGAGTGATTTCAGGCACAAAGCCCAAAAGCTGTTGTTTGTGAAGTATCTTCAAGAGTTACCCTCATTCTACTTTTAAGGCTATAATTCTTCTGTCACTTGCTTATAAGAATCATTGATACTATTAAGATAAGAACATTTTTCCCCTTAAAAACGTTCTATTTTTGAAACGTGGTTTCAAAAGTTTTCCTTCTTTTTCTTGTTTAGAGTAACCGAACAGCAAAGAGTTGGCTGATGGAGAATATCCTCACCATTTCACTGTACTGGCTTTGTGACTTGTGCTTCCTGGTTTTAATTAGCAATTCTTTGCACTGATTTTTTTGTTCATGTTTCATTTTAACTGTATTCTTATTTTCATCTGAGTTGGTATTTGTATACCCCAAGGCATATACTGGTCTTTCTTAATGTGTGAATGTAGTATGAAAGAGGCAATATGCAAAAAAGCACACTTCAACATACTGGTTTATGTAATTATAGAATCAAAGGAAAAGGACCACAATGACCACCTAGTTTCAATCCCCCTGCTATGTGCAGGGTCGCCAACCAGCAGACCAGGCTGCCCAGAGCCACATCCAGCCTGGCCTTGAATGCCTCCAGGGATTCACATAAATTGCTCATCTTCTCCCTGCATATTGGCTCCTTTAATTTTGTGGATGATTTCCTATGCTTTGCTGGTTGAAAAAAAATAAACAGTGGTTTAAAAGGTGTAAGAAGAGTTTCAAATCAGTACATTAGACTTCTAATTGGGGTGGTTTATCTTTCCAGTAATTTGTCTCTTATATTTCAGTCGTACATTTGGAAAGTTATCATTTTTTTTCCCTTTAGAGTCCTTTGTTGTGAAATATTTGGTGATGAATCATGACAAGGTTGTTTAAGGTAGACATTGCATTTCTACTTTAAAATATTCTGCAAGCCTGTAGTGTTTTTCAAGCAGATGAACGTTGCCATGACACATCGAGCAGAGAATGGATCTCTTTTGATGGCTTTTACACCAATTGAGGTGTCTGTGCTTTTGATGAAGGTGAATTTGTGTGTATAGCAAAGCAAAAAATCCAGCCGAAATCTGCCAAGACAGTACATGACCTGGTCGTTCCTTAGAGCACTCCTTTTTGCTTATTTTTATTTCTTTACTGATAGGTAGGAAAGTATCTGATATGTGCTGTTTTTCAGAGAAGAAATCCTCTACTTGTTACATTTGGAGAAGTCTTGTCAGGTACCTGCATGAATTTTCCCCACTAGAAGTTTGTTGTGACTTTTTGGCTTGCAGGAAGGTCATTTTTAGCTCGGACTTCTGTATCCCAGCATTGGTCCCATAGGGAATGAGCGTCAGAAGTCAGCTGGAGTAGTGTTAAATATAAAGCGACCTTTATTATGTACTGCTTAGCAGAAGATACTTAATCTTAATTTTTTTTCAAAAACAATATTGGAGCCCAATCTATTTATATTTTCTTTTTAATTCTCGTAAATCCATTCTGCTTGGGCTTAAATTATGAGCGAAGGGATTACTTGCCTGAGTTCACACGATGTTACCTCCAGAGCATAAGCAACCGAAAGCTGATTAAACTCACAGGTTGGTATTGTGGCAACAGAAGTTCCTATTCACCTTCTTTAAAAGCTTCACTGTGTGCCTGAGATTATTTCAGTGACACATAACATTTCATGAAAAGATTTCCTTTTCAGATGGGATTGTTATTATCTATCTAATTATTCTTAAAGAAGGTTATTTTATCACTTAAGCTTTTATTTTTTTGAATCAGTGGAAAAATATTCACTTAAACCAGGTAAATTTTAAGTGATTTGGGCAAGTGAGGGCTCTGTCCTTCCTTTCAAAATGCATTCAGTGAATCAAGAATCAACATTTGTAGAAAAATATAGATACACCCAGTCAAATACAAGTATGTAGGATGAGATACATGTGGGTTTAAGGTTTTCCTGATGATAAACTTTAGTTATTACCAAGTGTCCATGTATGTAGCTTGTGCTTTAAATCTGTCTTTAACTTCAAAGATGTCTGCAGTATCTGTATGACAGTGACTTGTCAAGATATTTGGTGTTTTCTTGATTACTTAGGAGGGCCTTCTGCTGCCCACAGGTAGTGCTCTACAGCTGTGCCGCAGTCCAAGAAGGTTTGACCTGCAGCATGGCTTGGCAAGCTCTGCTTCAGAAAGCACTTGGCTGCAGCGTTCTACAAATTTGCTAGAACCTGGGCAGTAATAACTGTTTAATATAGCTATAGAGCTAGTGCTAGCATGGGTCTGATTCCAAGGAAGGATAATGCACCAACTGTGCTTGATGTAATGAGTAAAAGTAGACTAAGTGTGTAAAAATATATGTCGAACAACAAGAACAAAGTTCAACTGAGCCAGTGAGGCTATGGGGGAATTCAAGGTACAGTAGCTTTAGTTACTGTAAGAAATTGAAGCTGGGGCCAGGAACGCTTGCAAGCCAAAAGATGAACTCATCCAGAGTATCAGGCTTCAGAATTATTTAAAAGCAGCGAACATCAGCAGCGAGCAGCTCTGAAAGTGCTTTTGGCAGGAGGTTCTTTATGAGGGCTTGGCAGAAATCCAGGTCAGGACACAAACTTACAGTCGGCCTAGAGGTGCAGTAAATATAAACTTTCCCATTTAAGAAGTTAAAATAACTTTACGGCCGTGTCACCTCCAGGAGCTAAACTTGCACATTTTTTCCTCGGTGAACTTTGAGAAAGACGGAGGATGTGATAGAAGAGGTGGTGGGACGGGGAGCCCGTTGGGATGTCAGGAAGGTATTGGCAACACATCAAAAACCTGATGGGTTTCAAAGAGGGAGAGAGAGCTACAGCGAAGTGCTTTTGACTTTGGTGTTTTATCTAAAGCGATTGCCAACCATAATTAGCAGAGAATGCAATCATAGCAAATACCGCTCAGATTTTCTTCCTTCAAACCACTTTTTTCCTAGTTAAGCTTTAAGAAATACATTGTACTTTTCATGTTAGGAATCAAAACACAGATAAAAGAAATGAAGTCATTCCCAACTTTGTAGAACAGACTTCATTAACTTTCACATACTAAATTCAGGCAATCAGCAGAAAAATGGGAGTTACTGTGGATGTGAATAGGGGTACGTTGTTGAGAGTGCCCTGCTACAAAAAGCATTTAATGACCTCCTTTGTCTTTACTGAAGCAGAAAGAAGACCCAGAAGGGAGCGTTAAGCTTTTCTATAGCAAGGGCTACATTTGAATAGAGATTTGCCTTAGAAATCTCTTTGTATTCTTCCAGACTATTTGTTTAGCTTACCTGTGGCGAGTTTGAGGGATACTTATATATGAAAAGCAGGTGAGCTCTATTTTTCAGTCTTCAGTAAGTTTCAGGTATGTAAACTAAGGCAAAGCAGCACTGGGTGACCAGTTTGCTTCCCAGAGCTGGTGCCTTACCCTCTGTTCTCTAAAAGGTCTGTTACCATTTGTGAAACTTGCTTGTAAAAGTTCTGTCTCGTTTTGTTGCCTTCTGAATAAAGACAGTTTTTGCCCATTAAGTAGACACCGATTTCCCCAGCAGTTGGTTTGAGGTTGAGTTGGCTGGAGCTTGGTGCAGTGGTTACTGTCCTCGTCCAGTCAAGGGAGCCCGAAATGTTTAAACCTGAACATGAACACACACAGTGTTGTAACGTGGGGCAGAGGTCGATGCAGTACTTACAGCTGGGTGGTTATACTTACCTGTGCTGTCTCTTCAGTCAGAATGATGTCCTGATGCCAAAACAAAAAGGAGTTTTGGAGTGGGTGCCAATGTTCTATTGTAGATTCAAAGTAGTATTTCTGCTGTTACTTGAATTTATACAGTTCTGGTTTTTGAAGTCATGTTTCAGCTTCTGTGTTTAACACTGCCTTGGTGGCTATTTGAATCTGAAGTTCAGAAAAGTTCAAGATTTTTACCAGTGTTTTGCAATATTATGAACTTCTATAGAAATTCTTTACTGTGAGGGTGGTGAGACACTGGAACGGGTTGTCCAGGTTGTGAATGCCCCAGCCCTGGAAGTTTCCAAGACCTGGATGGGTCTGTGAGCAGCCTGGGCCAGTGGGAGGTGTCCCTGCCCATAGCAGGGGGTTGGAACTGCATCATCTTAGAGGTCCTTTCCAACCCAAACCATTCTATGATTCTATAGCAATTTATCAGGAAGACTTTTCTGGTCAGTTGTTTGAAATTATTTCCCAGATAGTTTCACTTCTGGCATTGGTCTCCAGTGGATTAAATGAATGTGGATTTTAAAGTGAAGCAGTAGAGATACTTTCAGTAATGCTGTATGTGGCCATTAGAAATGAGTGATGCATGATTTTTTTTTTCCCACACATCACAAATACCATTACTTTGCAAACTACTTTTTTCAACCATAATTCAAGAAAGCAGATTTGCAGATTAGATCTGCTGTTATTCATCTGTGGGCTGGTTTTATTACTTCAGGTAGTTTCCATTATGCATATTGAAGTTAATTGCAAAATTAAGATCATAGGGACAATATATGCAACTAATTTTTATTGCCTCTGATTCTCTTTGCAGTTGATGAAGATCATATCAAGGAACTGGGCAGAGTTAGAGTACTTCACAAGAGAACCATAATGCCTTACAGTGTGTATAAGAAGAGGAGGAAGGGGCCGAGCGATGAAGCCAGCGTTCAGCAATATGCAAGTTTGGTTGGACAGACATGTTCAGAAAGAATGTTGTTGTTTAGAAGTTGAGAAACCATCAAATGACATTTTGATGGCACAACCATCATTTATTGCACTGCCACCGGATGATGTAATGTAGTTGTGTGTTGGTATGCCTACTAAGTAACAGTATGAAGTACAGGTATATAACTAGGCTTGTGTGAATACATGGAACTGTGTCTCAAGACAACTCCAATGAAACTTCTGACAATACAGCAAGGCTTTAGCAATATAAGCTTAGAAAAACATGCTTGCAGTACATTTTAATTAAATAGTTCTTGCCTTTCTTTGCATTTTGAATAGTCTTAATAGTCTTAAGTATCTAAGCAAAATGAAAAACAGGCGTTTTTTTCTGCAGACAAAGGTTGGCTAAATCTCTGTTAATGATAATTAAATTGCAAGTGTTTTCAAATAGCAGCTTGGCTGTCTGTTATATAAAATTGCCATTAAATTTGTACTCACATTCATATGTTCCTAAACTATTGCAGGAGAATTGAGTTGTGCAGTTACTTTCCAATTGGAAACCTGGCATGGTTTAATTATACTTCAACAGCGTATTTAAAAACAGGAAGAAATTATTTTCACTGCACATTCTTCAGTTGTTTAATATAGCAGGTTAGCATCTGAGACTCTACTGAGTATGGAGTCGTAGTTGATTCTCAGTGGCAGGAGATGCAGTGCTTTGGAAGACCTTCCCTGCCAGAGACAAAGCAGAGTAGTTGCACTATAAATTTACCAAAGAGATGCAGCCAAGTGTCACGGAGTTCTATGAGGTTTTTTGTTGTTGGTTGTTTGTTTTAAGCCTTATCCTTTGTGTAAAAAGAGTGGATATCTTAATGCACGTCACTGATGTGAAATGGAGTTTGGGATATTCAGCTTACAGCTCTTTAGTGCACATTTCAGGACTACGCTAAAAACGATACAAGGTACCACTGCTGGTGGTTGTTGCGACTTTTTCAGCAGAGTTGCATGGGGAGACTTGCACATCCTATTCCTTGGTCTTTGTGACTGTTCTGCTTATGCCACAGTGGCCCACGGGTTATTAACATCTTCAACTGAATACTTCTCTTGGAAACAGAAAGATGTGATGCGTTATCAAAGCACTTTATTACTGATATGTTAATGCTTTCATTAGTAAACTGCATCCGTATCAAGTCATACAAGGGAAATAATATGGTTTTATATTCAGCCGTGCATTACACCACTATAACAATCCCAATGTGTCTGTAATTTGCTTATCTTGGGTGACAGGAGCTACTATTTACATTGAATCAACCTGAAGTTTCCTGTTAAGCTTTGAAGAAGGAGAATCTTATTCAAGAATATATGTGTATATGTTTCTTTTTCCCCAGAAGGAAATCAAATTCTAGTTTAATCTCTGAAGGTTATGTCTTGTGTCAGCCGTGGGCTTGATTTAATTTTAAACCCTTGGCCAGTATCGTGAATCACTGATTTTTATGTGAAACAGCCACAAGAATGTTGAGATTCCAAGTGTGCTGGGGATTTATTTTTCCCTGTGTCAGTTTGGTCACTGCAGTGTTACAGGTGATGAGTGTAGGCTCATCAGTAACTTCAAAACATGTTAATTGCTATGTATTGTATCTACTGCCATTTTGCAACAGAATTGGTGATTTCTGCCAGCCCTGTGCCTGGATCTGTGTGTGTTATCTGGAACAGCGAGGTTTCTGTGTGCTGTAGGATCTGTCTGCCCACATCTCATCTAAGCCTACTGTCACAAGACCACTAACTGCTATTTATGGCCATTATAAGGAGCTGTTTACTGTGGGTAAAATACCACTCGGTGAAATGTTGGAATAGTGTAACATCATCTGCCTATACTGTGTGTTGAAACGTGGTGATGCCCGTAGAGCTTAAAAACAAAATGAATGAGAAAAACTTTTTGTGTGACCTAAAATCAGTCAAAAGGCACAAAGAAAATCCACTATGACTTTCAAAATCTTAAAAGGTAATAAAACTCATTTACTGAAGGACTTGTTGAACTTGGAAGTTCTTTACTATGAGAGTGCTGGAACAGATGCCCCATCCCTGGAGGTGTTCAAGGCCAGGTTGGATGGGGCCCTGGGCACCCTGTTCTAGTATTGGATATGGAGGTTGGCAGCCCTGCATGCAGCAGCAGGTTGGAGCTTGATGATCCTTGGGGTCCCTTCCAACCCATGCCATTCTATGATTCTATGAATTACAAAGGAGCAGACTTATGTTAACAGCCAGAGCTTGGAAGAGCTCTGTCCTTCTGTGCTCAATGTTTATTGCTGATTTGCCTTCCATGTGTGTAACAGACTTTTTTCCTGATCCTCTTTTTTCTCATTGGGAGCTTTTAAGGACTACAGTTAAAGGAAAGTGAGGTATGTATAGAAGTGAGAATGGAGCACAACTTGAAGTTGTCGTTGGTGCGACAACAAAATGTTAATGACCACTTCCTGTGAGTTCCAAAATGGTGCTTTCGCTTTCTGACCTCCACTGAAACTGCAGCAGGATGGGCTTTTGATTCTTATTGAGGTAACATTTAAAAGAAGAGTCAAAATTGGGATGAATTGAGAAATGGAGCTCATCTGATCCAGCACGCTGGTATCTGACGTGCTTTGTTGGTTTTGCTCTAGAAGGAAGTTAGCACAGTATTTTCCAGGGCTATTTTAGAAGTGGAACGGAGTCGTGAAGATAAAGCTCTCTAAGCTTTGGCATTGATTTCAGTGGAGCTGAAAATTCACCACTACTTTAATTTTATTTAATGAGATTTCACTGAGAATTATTAAAGGTATTTAATGTAGTACAAAATACTTTATAAGGGGTTTTTTTAGTGTAATTAGTTTGTGAGTTAATCGCTAACGTAAGGTTGCCTTGTTCTGTTATCTATTGCTAAATGAGCATAAAATGGTGGTAAGAAAATGCAGAGCTGTGACCAACGCTAAAAAAAATATCATGCTTTGTTTTAATTGGAAATAAGTGGGGAGCTTATGCATTTCCAGCATCAACACGTTTCAAGTGAATGCAAAGAACTCGCATGTTGAGTTTGTAATTGCTTTTCAGCAGACCTGTTTGACTTGTAAGTATAGCAAATAAAGGTATTTCTAGTCTCTGTGAGGTGTTATAAATAATTAAGAGCTTTGAGTGTGACTTCCATCTTACTTGGTAGGAATTAATTATCCTGGTTGTTGAAAAGTGTCCCATGAACAGCAAAACTGGAGAAGTCAAAGAGCAGCAGTGATTAGAAGGTATACAAATCAATTCAAAACGTTTGCCCGTATTTTAGAACTAAATCTTCTCTCTAGGCTGTGTAGTTAAGAGTTTACTTGTATGCCTTGAAACAGAAGCTCTCTTTTTTTTTTCTCTGAGTAGAATAAAATAAAGCTGTAGGCTTTTCACAGGAGAGTAAATAGGGCTACAGACTTTAATTAGGTTATATATACCATTTCCAATGGGCTGAAACAAGCAGCCCAGAAATGGGAACTATATGCTGTTCTTCACAAAGGTGACCAAACACTGATTCATTTTCCTTCTGGATGGGGCAGAATTCCAGCTAACTCTGGAACCCAGTGCCACCATGGCTCAGAGTTTGGTGAGCCAAGGCATGTAATGATCCACTGCACGACGTGCTGCCAGGTCCCCGCATAGTCCTGGGAACAGTTACTTCTCAGTGTTCATCCTATGGGCCTCTGCCTGTCACACTTTTTGAAGCTGGTGACACACTCTGTGTATTCCTGTATTCCTTCATTCTGCTCATCTCAGATCTTCCTTCAGTCATGTGTTGTGTGCTCTACTCAGCAGTCTTTCCTTCCTACCCAAGACTTCCCATGCGTTAATGTTTCTCTTCCCTCAGTCAGTCCCAGTCCCGCTGCAGGACTGCCCTGTGAAGGGTGCAGGCAGTTCTTAGGACAGAGACCATCACCCCATCTCAGGGCCATCATCCCTTTCCAGAAGCACTGCAGCCACATATCGTACCCACCATGTTTATAAAGCTGGACCTTAAGAGCCTCTTGCTTTCTAACATCACATACCGAGCATAAAGAAAAGCCAGATTACATTTCCACTTGCCAAATAATTTGTTTTATTCAGTGAGCTGAAGCAGTGGAGGCTTTCCAAGCCCGCCTCTGGCTGCCCTCGGGAGGCACGGTGAGGAGCTGAGTGACATGGCTGGGAACGTGTGCGAGGGGAGCACCCAGAGCTGGCTGCTGGTGGTCCTGGGTGGCAAAGAGGAGCAAAAGGTGACCGCTGTTCAGAGAAGAGCTAGCAGGTAAGGAGCCACGTGCTTTGCCTTGATCTGTGAGACAGATTTGGGTCATGTCAGGGAAATAAAAGGCACTGTGGGAACAAATGGTAGAGATGACACCACCTAATTTAGCAGTAGCTGCTACCCAAGTGAGTATGGCGGCCTTTTATGAGTTTTTTAAACCCCTGGTGGCTGAATGCCTGGCCATACACATGCTTAGCTAACAGAAGATTTAACAAATAGAGCTGCAGAAGTATGTATTTTGCACTACATCCGTTATGAAGCCAAAAGCCATTGTTTACAGGGTGTGATGTGTGGTAGTGGTAGCTCTTGCTGCTCCGAAGCATAGTACCCAGGCGGTAGTTGATGTGGATTCCTAAGTAAGAAATTCTATGAAGTAATTTGTAACCTCCATTTTATAGCATGCTTCATGCCAAGGTCAGTGTTGTTGGTTTGGTTTTTTGGTTTTTTTTTGAGCAAAAATCTCAAATTTAAGGATGAATTAGGTTGAAATCCTCCCTCTGTGCCTGCATGGGAGCAGAAAAGCGTGGCTGGATGGGACTCTGAGCACCGTGCTGCTCCTCCCTTTGCCTTCCTCCGGGCTGGGGCAGGGGACCAACACGGCGGTGTCTCCCACTGATGGCGCTTGGGCTGTTTCTCCTGATCCCTAATGATAGCAGTTCATTATGTTCCTTAGAGGGACTCCTTTCTGGGACTGGTATCCTTACCCTTGAAAGCTGCTAATGCCTGGCATCTGATTTTCATCCTTGTTATTCTGAGTAACTTAGTTCATCCTGCCTTCCTGACTGAAGAACCATGTTTTAGTAAAACACATTAAAAATAAAAAAACACTGAAACCACAGTTTTTGTCTCCTCTAAGGCTCTGGGCTGCAGCCACCAGAGGGCACGTTCCAGCTTGCGAAGCACTGATGTTATTCGTAGTCTGAGCTCCTGAGCCTTCTGCATCTCTTTATGAACTCACTTGGAGCTTTGTTTTCTACTCTGCACTAATCGTGGTGTACCAGGGAAAAAGAATATTCAGGTGGGACTGACAAAGGTGAATGAAGCAAGTTTGTTATAACAGCTTTTAGTTATTTTCAAGACAAGTATTTGAACATCAGATTTATTGGGTAAGTTATGCTGTGGATATGGAAATATATACATATATATACACACACACACACACACACACACACACACATACTGAAAGATCCATGAAGTACAAAGGAGGGCGCAGGTGGCAGAGCTGCATCCCTCAAAGTGCTTTGGATGCTGCTGTTGTGACGCACTGAACAGGTTGCCCAAGGAGGCTGTGGATGCCCCATCCCTGCAGGCATTCAAGGCCAGGCTGGATGTGGCTCTGGGCAGCCTGGTCTGCTGGTTGGCGACCCTGCACATAGCAGGGGGTTGAAACTGGTTAATCATTGTGGTTCTTTTCAACCCAGGCCATTCTATGTGTACTTTCAGACTGCGTGCAGTAGCTGCATTAATGATTCCTCACACAGTGTTTACTGAATGCATTCTGACAGCTGCTCTGTACTTCCCAGTGGAACTGCCCCAACTGAATCAGTACTTCTCAAGTGAAAAATGCTGTCTCCAAAAATGAACCAAGTGTGCTTGGGTGAGGGAGCGCAGGAACAGGTTAACCAGGGAGGTGGTGGAGTCTCCTTCAATGGAGAGATTCAAGACCCAGCTGGACGCCAACCTGTGTGAGCCATCGCAGGGAGCCTGCTTCAGCAGGGATGGACTTGGTGTTGTCTGGAGGTCCCTTCCAACCCATTGCCATTTGGTGATCCTGGATCAGGACAGATGTGTACTGCACTCATCCACAGCTAACTCAGCGGCTGCCTCTTCAGTTCGTAATATCTTGTCAGTGCTTTTGCTAATGCCCTCTCTTTTCAGAAGCTGACTTTAATAGTGTGTATATATGTATATTAATATATATATATATATTTTAAAGAGGCATTACAGCTCAGTTCATGCCTGCCCCAAAATTCACACAAATTAATCTCTTTGTCAGCGAGCTTTTGGCAGGGTTTCCAGGGCGCTGATTGTGAAAGCCAGAACAAATTCTCATTATTTTTCCTTTTCCTCCTTATGCCTCTTGTTTTTAACCGAAGTTGTTTTCATGTCAGAATTTCTTTCTCACCTATGCAGGGAATGAAATGTTGCCAAAATAAGGTTTCTATTAACACAGTGAACTTAAAGGTCAGGAGACTGCAGTGCTTCTCTTCACTGCCAAGGGCGCTGCAGCCCATTTGTGTTGTGAATCTGATACTGGTCTCTATTGCTCAAGATTAAAGCAAAGACAGAGCAGCTGAAAAAAAGAAAGAGTTCCAAATTTTATTTATTACTCCTCATAGATATAAATTATTCTGGTGCCCAGAAACTTGGAAAGCTACGCAGTGACAGCTGCTTGCATGTGTCCTCAAACTGAGATGGTCCTCATCCCTGAGATCTGTGCAGTCCGTGAAATCCCAGATGCAAACGCTCCTTTCTAAGCTGCCTTTGGTGCAGGCACACGGACAAGGAGGAAGAGTTACAGTTCTTCAGTTTTGGGAATCAGGCCTGGTTATTTGCTCTCTCTCAGGATTTGGAGGCCTACATAAAGTTGAGTCCGTAGCTGACCTCAGACCCTCAGCATCATTAGCAGTGCCACCATTGGGAGCCCCACCAGGGAGTTCAGTAGGACCAAAGTCTAAGCAGCCTTCTGCAAATTCAGGAGTCAGTCTGTTCATGCTAGGACTGAATAATGCTTTTCTTCACTAAAGTGCCATATAGTCTTCAGTTACTTCAGTCTGCCACTGATCCAGCCCCAGCTTTGGATGTCCTGAACTCCTGCTCGTCTCATTACTAACACTTTCCCTTTCAAATCAATACCTTCTTCAGGTGGTAACTCTTTAAATCCTTCATTGTTCACGGGCAAGTGTGGGTGATCCTGACATGGCTGAGCTCTCGTAACAGAAACCCACTCTACTAAGAGGAGTGAAGCTGTCAAAGCATACTTCCCACGTACAAACAGGAATACAGTTTCTCTGCATGTCGATTATTGTTTTTAGCTGTAAGAGTTGGTTTTTCCATTCATAACTCTTTTGTTGGTTTGAATTTCTTTCTTTCTGGTGTCCTCAGTTTTTCCTCTGCACATAGAAGCTGCTTTTATTTCTGTAGACTCTTTAGAAACCAATACATTCATCTGTAGCTAGCAATTCAAGAGCATATTTAGCCAGGCGGTGTGTTCTTCGTTATTACCTTGCAGAGTGACCTCTTAGAAGCAAAGAACGCATTGACATTTACAGTTAATAATCTATTGATTTATGGTACAAAACAAAAGCAATCAACGGGAGAGCTGTAATTGTTTCATTAAGTCTCACGAACAGCACATTGTACATTGATCCACGGTGTCTCAGAGCTGCAGCTTTACAATGTCATGACTCTCCCTTATTTTTCAGTTTGCTGGCACCTCAAAGTGCTTTGGTAGCCTCACAGTATCCCACCGTTTTGAGTCATGCTGTGACTGTGTGCCAGGTGAGCTACTGTCAAACGTGGTCAACCGAGCGCAGGAGGGCTTCATACCCTTACAGAGGTGCTGAGAACTTTAGAGGGCACTTCTCTTAAAGGTAAGATCATGAAAATCAAATGTGTAAAATACACTTTGCAGTTGTATGCTGTGCTCACACTCCAGATGTGTTACATCCCTAAAGTCGCTCTTTGGAAATAGGGATGAAAGCATTGTGGCTTTGCTGTATGGATGTAAGGAGTGCTCTCCTTTCTTGCTAATGAGAGAGGGCTGTTCTGTTCTCTCACACCTCAACGCATTTAAACCCCAGTTGCTTCACTTTAGAAAATGCCCCAACCTTCATGTGTTGACACAAGAATGTGTCTACTGGGGATTTAAGTCTCAGGTCTCCTTTAGCTCCATTATTTTTCTCTCTGGAGTTGACACTGCAGAAGGAGATGGGTGTCTGTTGCTGATGCTCTGGCCTTCAGCCAGCCTGAGGTCACTTCTGAAGAGGTTCCACAGAGAGCAATCATTCCTTCATACTCTGCCTCAAGCAGAAATGATGCAGTAGTTTGGGAGGCCAGCAGTCTGTCCTCAGCAGAGGTCCTGCAGTCACTCCTGCTATGTTCTAATGGTTGGATGCTTCATGAAAAGTTTCATTCTGATATAACAAAGAGGTTTTCCTGCTCCTGTTCTGGCCGGCACCTGGAATCCTGTTCAAACCTCTCTGTACCACTGTTTGTTAGTGTATTTCATAGTAAAATGAAGGTTACAGCCTCCCAAACTATACAGTGGTGCTGCAAATGCAACACCTACCTGTCTTTGCACCTTGTTTTTTTCTGGATAGGAAGCTTTTCTGGATCAATGAATAACCCTGTACTGCAGCAGAAGTATGGAGTGCCTGCAGCTCTGTAAAGGTTAAACCTGGGGCGCAGCATGGATTTATAAGCTCAAGAATTTGTCTTAATCATAGAACAATTCTGCATTTTCAGATAGCCCTCATATGGCTGTTTTTTTCCTTCTCCAAACCTGTGATGGTAACTTTGGTGTGTCTGATCAAAGGTAAAGACTTTGGTCTTTAACTGAAGACCATAAAGATCTTACCACGCTTCTCAGAAATTTTACCTGTAGGAGTAAGTGTGATGTCTCCCTTTTCTTGCTGAGTTAATCCTTGTATTTGTAAAGGAGTGTAATAACAGGAAAGGAAAGGCCATGAGTTACCTGTGGTATTTATTTTGCTGCTAATATGAACAAGGGAAAATGGAAGGCTTTGCACTCCAACCAGTTTTGTAATCTGCCTGCCATTTTAAGTAAGGGTTTCGTGTTTTGGGTAATGAGGCTTTTCGCAATAGATGTGGTCAGGTCAGCTTGAATCCCTCCAGCAAAATGGCCAGAGCAGCCACAGCTCTTCTCATACCATTGGTACAAACCTTCAAGAAGCTTCTAATGATTCTGATGTTTATAGCTTGGAATATTTTGCACACATGTTCCAACTTTGCATTCACAACATTTGCTAAACCAACAGTCTGCAGCAGACATGATAGCTACCATCAGGAAACTTGTTTGACAGTTTAAACAGACAGCATCTGTGTTTCCTACATTTCATAGTACACAAAGAGAATGAGAATTGCCTGTAGCTCAATTAATTCAAGATGTTGTCATAGGATGGGGCTGTGTTTTGGAGATGTTAGAAACGTCTAATTGAAAAAAGGAATTTTGCTCTCGTATTTGGCTGAGTTTCATCAATATCACCTCCTCAGTGGGATATTGCTGAGAGCAGTTGGCTTCAGTTTGGGGAAGGAGGATAAATTGGCGTACATCAGGGCTGCCCTCCTGCACTTCCAGCTACCTCTTTGTTGAGAGCAAAGGTGGCATTTTCCCATTCCAAAGCAAAGTAGGGACTTGAATTGGGTACTACTTGAGCATCTTTTGAAATCAAAGCAAAATAATCACCGTTATTGACAGAAGGGCAGACAGAACCAGAATTATGCCAAATGCACCACACATCAAAGTGTTACCCAGCAAGAGCAGCAGCAAGCTGAGGACAGCACAACCTGCTGGCAATGGGCATTTCTTGTAGCACCATACTTGGGCTCATGGAGCACATGAACGGATGCTGAAAGGTAAGCATGGGAGGAACGTGTGGATGGGGTGGACAACGTGAGAGCCAGGACACCGTGCTGTGGTCCAGCACTGCAATTTGCTGTTGGGGACTTGCTTAGAAATTTACAATATTTTGGCTGTAATCAACAGGACCACATTTTTGGCAACTGCTTCAGGAGCCTCCAGATTTTTGTTGCTATAAAGAACACCGATAAAAGGAAAATTCACACTTCAATGCCAAAATTTCTTAGCTTGTCAGAGGACTGGATGGGGGGGAAGAGCTGGGAATGTTCTGTGACAAGCTGTAATCATGGACCAAATTGTGATAGCTGTGTTCGGTAGCACCTGAGTCCATGATTTCATCTGTTGTCTTGGCAGGGAGGCTCCTTGCAGAGTAAGATATTATTCGGTGTGTTGTGTCTGAGCAACATGAGGTCCTTCTGTCTCCTGAAGCAGGTTTTATGCAAGACTTTGCTGTGGATGTGCTGGTACAGTGGCTGCCCTGTGGTGAGAGAGTCCATAACTGTGTTGGTTTGGGGCTTTTCCTGAGTGTCTGCTCAGAAATATTTAGCCACAGAACTTTCTGGCTTTTCAGTTGAGGGCATACAGCTGAAATAATGCATGCTTATCTGAAAATGTATGGACTGACCTGACTGTCATCTCTGGGGAGCACTCCGCGGGTCAGTGGGAGTGAATTAAAACCAAATGTGTCTGTTTTTCATGTTTACTCTTTCTGTAAACATAGCACACATGCAGCATACAGCTGCTTTTCTGAAAGGTTTTTTCCCTGTATTTGGGAGATCTGTGTTTTAGGAGTGTTTTCTGTTGATAGCTCAATAGAAAGAAAAAGTGATGCTGGACCACTTAGCAGATCCGTTTATCAATGTGTCTGGAAGAATTTCAAGTAAGGTAAGACAGTAATGAAGTTGGAGCCAAGACAGCATCAACTGGGTTTGAGTAAAGAAGAGGTTGAAAAGAGAAGTCGGTGCCTTTTCCCTCAGCTCCTATCAACTCCCAAAGAAATAAAATGAAAAGGTACAGAACGTTTCTCCCTGGGGGGAAATTACTCACTATTTTTATTGATTAATGCCATAGGGCTGTGACCCAGAACGCTTTGTTTTCATCCCCTCCTTAGACACTCCTTGCTGTTGATTTTTGTTTGTTTGATGAAGTGTTTTCCAACCTCATTTGGTAGCAAAGGGCTCTATGGAGCCGGAGCTGTTGTGATACTCTGCTGTGATGCTGTGTGCAGTGCAGGCTGGCTGGGCACATCACAAACACATGGGGCAGAGGCCGAGTGAGAGGAACTGGCTGAGCTAAAATTCGTGTCCTTGCGGCAAATGAATGGCACTATAACCTTAAAGCTTTCGGGGGATGAATAAAGGCTGCATGTAGCTACACAGGTGCAAGGTTCTTCAGTGAAGGCAAAAGCAGAACATGGGAGCATTCGCTGACTGAAATGTGCAATTTCTTGCGGTTATTGCCAGTTTACTCCTTTCAGAGTACGAATGAGGGTGCCATTTCTATCTAGGTAGTTCTGGTGTCACTAGCCAAGTCTCTGAGTACTGAGATCTGCAGATGGTATTGATCGCTGGTTGGAAAAGGGCATTGAATTTTTATAGGGAAAGACTAGTCCATCTGGTGGGCCTGGTGGTAATGGGTTGGCCTGGATGATCTTGGTGGTCTTTTCCAACCTTAAGGACTCTATGATGTATTGAGAAGTCAAATGGGATTTCTTTGTTTTCCCGAAGCCCCACTGTGTGGGGATCTGACCTCTCCTTTTCCTACTCTTCTTGTCCTTTCCCCAGCCAGCAGCTGACCATGGTGGCACATGTGACTGGCACACTCAACCTGGGGGAAGTGCACACAATGAACCCCTTTCCTGGTTGAATAGGCTCACAGAATGTCAACCCATTTCCCCAGACAGCCGGGACATTTCGGAGTCATTCTGTATCCTTTTATTGCCGTTGCCATGGTGAAAGACACTAATTCACCTTTGTGCAAAACTTAATAAAAATCGGCCCATCATTCATTTGTCTGTGGACCATCGGAAGGGCTTGTGCTGAATTTTTGAGACAGGCTTTTCACAATCTATTAATCCACTCACTGAAGAGTTGGTTGTCTCAGTCTCTTGTGCGGGATCTTTGCGGAGCACCAAGAGTGTCTGTAGTTGCCTTTGTCTGGAAATAGGCAAAAGGCAGCCCGTTACTGTGATTCAGCTGAAGTGCCAAAGTTACCCTTGGGCTGAGCCTTCTTCAGTCTTATGAGGAGAATGGAGCTGTCTGGGGAAGCCTGTGAATTGCTAAAAGGGCTGGATTGCTCTGGCACTAATCGGAAATAGGCTTTTATTGGCTCAATTAAAAGGGGTGAAGTTGTGCAGTAACTGTGAAATATAACAATAATAATGATAGAATCATATCATAGAATGGCCTGGGCTGAAAAGGACCACAATGATCACCCAGTTTCAACCCCCTGCTATGTGCAGGGTCGCCAACCAGCAGACCAGGCTGCCCAGAGCCACATCCAGCCTGGCCTTGAATGCCTGCAGGGATGGGGCATCCACAGCCTCCTTGGGCAACCTGTTCAGTGCGTCACCACCCTCTGGGTGAAAAACTTCCTCCTCATATCCAACCTAAACGTCCTCTGTCCCAGTTTAAGACCATTCCCCATAATACTGAAAAAGTTGTAAGAATAAAAAAAGCTTCTCACATTCAGCCAAACGTGGCAGTTCCCACCTTAGGGCAGAGCCCTCACCCCAAAACTCGGACCCAAACCACACTGGGCATTCACTGGCACAGCCAAGCTGTGGCCATCCCCGGCCGCGGTGGGGATGCCGCATTGTGCTGCGGGCATCAATGCTCTCAATGGGATTAGGCTGCAGCAGGGCCGAAAGGCTGTGGGAAAACCTGCGTGTGTCGTGGTTCCCTCGGCTGCCGTCGCAGTAGAACGTCGCCGCTCGGCCAACAATGGGGTTAAAAAGTAAGAGCAACTGTTGGTGGGGGCTTGGTTTTGAATTATGTATTCATGAATCTGCATAATGGCCTTTCAGCTGTGGCATTGTTGCTGGCAACACAATCTGGGAATTGTGAGAAGAGACGGAGGGGTGAGGAATGGAGAGGGGGAAAACGTGGAAAAAACTAAGGCTTAATCAAAGGAGAGTGACAAACTGAATGAAATGAGATTTTCTTCCCTGCTTACGCTGTGCCTAAGAAACAAGTCTTCAGCTGGAAATGCTGACTGCTCTCACAAACTAATAATCCTTCTGCTTTCCCTCTGGCTGATGGCTTAGGTCCCTAGGAGGGAGTGGAGCGATGCTGTAAGCGCAGGCGTTGTGCCTGCTGATCCCCGAGCACAACTGGATCTTCCTGTCTCTTACACAAGGAGGACGAGCAGTGAGTTTCCCTGCACGCTCAATGGTAGATGTGGGGATTACGTGTCATGGGGAGGAAGGTGCTTCCTTAGGCAGGGATGCAGGCAGTGCCAGGCAGAGCAACGGCCCTCCCTCCCTCATGCCCTTGAATTGGTAGAGCCCAACATTGGGCTCCAAACATGTTTTCTTGTGAGAACAGATGACTTTCTACCATTTAGCATTTTTTGCCAGATTGATAAAAAAAAATAAGAGAGAAAAAAGAATAAAATGTTTTCTTCTCAAACAAAACCTCCCAAAATCCATTCTAAAACGTCAGAGACCTAAGCAAGCCATAATAAAACCTCCTCAAAGTGTTCAAGACCCTCATTCAATATACCCAATGTGCTCCTCGACCCAGAGCACACATCCCCTTTATTCCACAGCTCTGGAAAGTTGAAGAATTTTATTTCTGCTCCAACTCAATGTGCAATTTACACGAATGTGCCCAAATAAACTAGCTGATTTGGCACAGCTAGCATGAAATTCATTAGTAAAACATACATTTTTAGAGTCCCCAATCGGCTGGATGTGGCCTGCAATGCTGCTTAACAAATGTGCACATTGTCAGTTGTAACGGCCTCTGGAATTTGGCCCAAAACTGCGATGCTTAAAGCACAAGGATTTTCCATAGCATCTATTTTTAGTAATTATATAGGGTCTGCTTAGACTAATACCTGGACTCCTCTTGATGTTCAATGTATTTATTCTCACTGTGAGGTCAAAAGAAATGAACGTGAGCCAGTTCAGCAGTGCTGCAGTTTTTCCCTGCTGGATAGCTGGAAGTCAGTGAGGTTTACGCTCCCTGTAGGTGAGGCACAGCCACAATGGCACAACAAGCTGGAGGCCGTTCTGAAGCTTGGTATCCAACTAAGTGTATTTCCAGAAATGCGAGGTGTCTGTCTGCTATAGTGACTTCTTGGAAATGATCTGGGCTGTGCCGTTTGGTGCGCCTGGCACTGCTCATACTGCCTTTTGCTTTGCCTTAGAATCACAGCATGGTTGGGTTGGAAGGGACCTTAAGCCCACCCAGCCCCTCCTCTGCTATAGGCTGGCTGTCCCTCCAGCTCAGGCTGCCCAGGGCCCCATCCATGGGTGTGGGCACCACAGCTCTGGGTAGCAGTGCCAGGGCCACGCTGCCTTCATTGTGATGAATTTCTTCCTAACGTCTGACCTCAACCTACCCTCTTTCAGTTTAAAACCATTAGCCCTTGTTCTGTTGCTGCACTCCTGATGAAGAGTCCTTCCTCAGCATTCTTGCAGGCCCCCTTTAGGTACAGAAAGACTGCACTAAGGCCTCCCTGTGTGCTCGACCAATGGATCAGCCCTCTGGCTCTCTTCAGGTTTGAGTGCTGTATCTGCATCATGACATCAGCTCCTTAAGATACTGAAAGTACTGCATTATTCCTTCAAATAAAAGCCAGGCTGTATGCACAGCTGCTCTCTCACCTTACCTCTTGTGGCTCTTGGTGGATGTTGGCCGGTTCCATAAAATGGATGGTTTTGCTGTTGTGATCATTCAGCGCCAAGGCATGGATCCACACTCTGAGATAAATAGGAACTGCAGCACAGGGCAGAGTTGGCTGTGGGGCTCTCCTCAACACATAACTGCAATGGAGACCACTTCCCCAAGCAGCACCACGTCTTCCTGCAAGGCTGGATAGCCTTTTCTAGGACTTTAACGCTGTTTTTCCTACTGGAATATGGCATTCATGCTCCACCTCCGAGCCACTAAGCCTTGTCTCCAGCCCCTTGCTCTGCTCTGCACAAACAACTGCCATTAACACTCCTTCTGGACTTTTTGGCTGCTATGGAGGCATTTCTCCAAGCCTAGAACAGTTCCTCTCAGAAACTTCTGCTGAAGAAACAGCTTATTCCTGTGTCGTACAAATGCTCCCACTCCTATTTGGCACTCCATTTTCTCTTCCAAATTAAACACAGAGCAACAGAGCGCTTTGCTCTTCAGTGCAATCATTCCCTCTTTTTTTCTCCATGATTTTTCTATGGGATATGTGTGAAAGAAATAATATCCCTCCTGGCAAAGGCACTCCATCCACTCCTGGCCTCATCTTTCCAGGGAGATAGAAAAGAAAGTTGACTTTCATTCTCTCCTCTTTTCCCTCATGGCAAGCTCTGAAGTCAGTCTCAGTGCTTGCTCCTATTGCTTGCACAAGTGTTTTTACTCCGAAAATTCAAGTTTTTTGGCAGCCTGAGTCCGTGCAGTCAAGTCCAAACTTGTTTTCTTGTTAACCTTGTGTGAGATTCCATGGTTAGAGCATTGGCTATCATCGTATTTCTTTCTGTCACACTTCAGATGTGTGACAGATGTGTGCAGGAGAACTCCGTGTTCATAAACCACGCGTGTTGGCTAACATGAGAGCTGGGGCTCAGGCACAATCAGATTTCTTTGCGTCAACACAGATTTGGAGCAGACCTTGCGTGCGCTCCTTCCGCAAAAGAGATGCGTTTCACCTTCACGTAAGCTGCAACGAAAGAATGTTTTGCTAATTCTCATCACTTGCCTTTGCACTGGGCTAACAGCACGCGTGGGGGGCTGTAATGCCTTGGCTGAAGCGTAGCAGCTGTGTGAGTGTGCATCCAGGCCCTGTGAGGTGCCCTCCTCAGAAAGCTGTGATCTTCAGCAGGAGGGGATCCGTGGCAGGGTAAGGAGCTATCGCTGACCAGAGCTTTGTGCGGCACTTTGTCGGGTTATGGTGGATTATGAGACATGGAGATCTTCAGAGAGCAGTTAGACTTACCCTCTCTTTTTGCCTTTCTGTAGATAGAGCACCTAATCCCTGCGGGTCCCAATCACTGCGGAGAAGGCGTTGTAGGTACTAAAACTACAGCACAAAGCCCTTGGCTTGGCATACTGGGGATTTACTGCTGGGAGATGATTAACATTCCTGAGGTAATTTTAAATTAAATGAAGGAAACCATAGCATCAAGCCATAGCACTTCCAAATAATTTTTGTAATGGAATAGCATGTCTCGATGTCTGTGACCTGTTTGATTTCTCTTAGGCTGGATTTTTAATTTTATTTAACCAGTGCATGAAACAGTATATCCAGAAGCCCAAGATGTCATTTTTGGAAAGGTATGAATACCTCCTTGGCAATGCTTGAGAGGAAAAATGTAGGTAGGTTGTAGGGCACAGGCCAAAAAGCTTGTCACTTTGGATGCAGAAAATGAGGTCACTATTAATATTTTTTTCCGCTGTTTTCAATCAGATTGGTGGATAAAATGCTATCCAGAATAGCACGTTGATGGTGTAATTTGTGTTTTCTGCCCATTGAATATCGACCCGCTTCTGATTGATTTTAAGAAAGGAAGGAGATGCAAAATGAAGAGGACACGTCATAAGATAGTCTCAGTCTCACAGTGCTTTTTTGTAGGCACTGTTAGTGTAGGCAGTATGTTTTCCATAAACACATGGTTCATACATGAGATTTTTGAACGTTGCATTTCTGTTGCGCAACAACATATGAGTGAAAGTAATCAAATTGCAGTGACTTTAATTTATATTGTCTTTCTGCAGAAAAGCAGAAGGAGTTCCATGGCAGCTGCTTTGGGAAGCAGCACTTGGTTGTTTTTGTCTGCTAATGCCTAGGCTGAATGAGAGCAGCAACGCTCCAAAGAAAATGGTGCTTTTCCCATGGTGTTCATAGAGAATTGTGATTCATTGAGCCAAATGCAGTGAAGGAGATGGATTTCATTCTAATCGTATAACTTATTGACTTGTCAAGTAATTGACTCATTTTTTCCCCATTTTTTCATGCCATTCTGGATGTGTGTTTGCTCATGGCCCCGTGACAGGCATAGAAGCAGTGAAGAGCAGGTGAGGCTTCTTAAGATGTTTAACGTTGAGAGTTAAAGTGTAAACCCATTTGGATTTAGGTAAGACTTTGAGGGTCTTCGGTAATGAAGAAAATGAGCTAGACAGGAAAAGTAAATACTTTGTGGTATAAGAGTGCCAGTGTCCATTTAAAAGCCCAAGCTCTGCAATCCATACAGGATTGAACAAATAATTCTTTCCTTCTTTCTGTCAGCGAATCGCCTCTTTCTGTGTTAGCCCTTCTGCTCCGTGTTGACTCAAAGCCACTTCTTGTGCCTGGCGCTCTTGACACTCCCCTCACTGCCACTCCACGCTGTGACAGATCTACCCCTGGTTTCGACATCGAGCATCAGGCCCCAGTGAAAAGCATTCTGCAGCGTGAGCAGAAACTGCCTGGCTGTGGTATTTCCTCTGCGTGCCTTGCATCTCTAGCATTATGGCTCGGCTCTCCTCCTCCGCAGTTATCGCATCCCGTATTTCTCCATAGCCAATTCCCAGATGTACTCAGCCTGCAGCTGACTTTGTGCTGTTCCTGGGCAGCAGCTGGATGGCTGTCCTTTGGTTTCAAGGTGATGGCACGACAGTCACGGCCCTTTGTTCTGATGTGACTTGTAAATACACTCAGGTGCCATTTTGACAGGGGAAGAACAGTTTAAAAAGTGCAAGTCAGCTTGGCAGGGCACGAGTCGTTCTGCTGGAGCTGCTGTCTTTGTTAGGGAGGGAGAAGAGCTTCAGAAAAGACAGCTACCGTAGCATGCATTTCCTGACATCCCCATTACACGTGCAAATTCAGATGACCGTGTTTGTGGGTACCTGGGGCTGTGTATAGCTGGAGTTGGATCTGACCTTGTACTGCGATTCACGTGTGCTCACGCAACCTTGGTGGCTGAGGGCAGGACTTAGCACACCGTGGTGGTGCTAAGCCCAAAATGAGGGCTCTCATACTCAGTCGTACTTATCTTTCCAAAGACTCTCTATGTCCTGTGTGTGAATTTGGGCCCTCGTCTTTGCAGGTAGAGTAATACCGGCTTACATACATACCTTTGATATTTTGCAAAGGTTCTCATCTGTCCTACAATGCCATACATTTACAGCTTGAGGAGCAACTTAAAGATCCACACTGTGGATTCTAATAGCACTGTGTTTTTTCCCAGATTTCCACGCTGTTTAATAAGCAAGTTGACTTTACACAGACCTTAAATCCTGTCTGCAGTGTTTAATGAAGAACTGGGATCTGCTGCAGTTCCTCTGATCCTTTGTACTGCAGTTTTGGAAGGTGGAATGAATTCCACAGGTAGTTTGCTTTCGTATACTATTAACTCTTATAACTACTTTAAAGTAAAGCAAACAAATGGAAGAATTGGTACCCAGATAATTTGTTCAAAGGAATAAGTGAGAATGACCGGGTGAATACTTGTTTGGTCCAACTGGGAGCGATGTACCATTGCTGCTCAGCCCAATTCCAGTTGGGACCATTCATCTGGTACAGCCACGTCTCCGAATCCCTACAGATACAGTGTTTGCAAACTTAATCAGGAGCAACAGGTTTTTCTCATGACCTATTGTATAGTTTCCCTTCTGAATGGGCTGTTGTGCTGTTCCATCTGCAGGCAGCTCCGGCTGCAACATAAAGAGCTCTGTTCTGCCCTTGTGCCCCTCTGTATTTCACACTGGTGCGCAGAAATGGCACTACACATCTCCTCTTTCAAGTGACACCGAATGCTTCATTTTCTCCCCCATTCACTGAGGATTTAATTGCCCTGCACATCAAAAGAGGAATATCTCCCCAATTACCATCCTCCTTCCCAGAAAATAGTTAACTGCGTATCTCAGGAAACCTGCCAAGATATCCAGGCACCGAGGGCAGAATGGAAGTGTCCTGATGTGGGCTGGGGGAGCAGGAGAAGGAAGAGGAGCTGATGCAGGCGAGCAAATGTTAAAACACTCCATTTTTTTCCGTGCACCTCCTTTTAGCAGCAGAAAAAGGAGATACACAACTGCCTTCTGACCACGCTCAGGGCTTATGCCCTCCCTTCCCATATGAAGATGAACTGCATTAATTACAGCGGTGACAGAGCCAGTGCAGTGTTTTTGCAAGAGGTTTGATGCCCTTGCCTTAAAAATATGCTTAGGCTATTTGCCAGTTATAAAGAAATGTTTGACAAAAGAATCAGGTCAGATTCAAGCTGCACTAAGAATTACAGTTTTGGGGGGTGGGGGGAGGGAATGAGTCTTCAGGTCACTGTAGGGCTGGGTTTTAATAATAAAATCTTACAGACAATTGAAACTGATTTTTTTCATTAAAAGTCTGCAATCCCTTCGTGGTTCCAGTCCTGGAAATGTAAACCTCTCAAAATTTCAAGAGAATACTTCTGTGCTGGTTTTTCCTTTTTCTCCCCTTCTCTCTCTCCTTCCCGGATCTCTTTGGTATCTGTTTTACACACCTGCTGGAGGATGAAGCTCTGTTTTTTGTCACCAGGAGAGTTTTCCTAATACAAAAAAATAAAAATAAAAAAGGATAACTGCATTTCTACTGTATAGAAGCGTGCTGGGATTTGTAGAGATTTTCCCCTCCAGCTTTGCAGCAATGTAGAATTCAGCCAGAAGTGTTGGCTTAAAAAGTTTGCCATATCATATAGGAGTCAGGAGCCTCGTCATGGGCTGATAATATGGATATGCCTTCAAAGGGAACTAGAAATTCAGAGAAGATTTTGCTGGGGCTGAGTGTATCAGAGTAAATCATGAGCTCATAGAATGGCTTGGGTTGGAAGGGACCTCAAGGGTCATCTGGTTCCAACCCCCTGCCATGGGTAGGGCTGCCAAACAGTGGATCAAACTGCCAAGGAACACATCCAGCCTGGCCTTGAATGCCTGCAGGAATGGGGCATCCACAGCCTCTCCGGGCAGCCTGTTCCAGTGCCTCACCACTGAGAAAGAACACCTTGAACTGTGAAGTGATGGGAGCATGATTCAGAGTCCTGAGAGGCGGCTGAGATAGGACAATCTGGGAAAGCCTGGCACTGTGACCACACTGCCTGGAATATAGCTTCGTTGAGTCATGGCTCAGAAATGGCTTTTGTGTGTGTGTGCATAGAAGAGTACGCGCAAGGTATCCATCCTGGCCCTGACTCTGCAAATCTCAGTCATGTGCTGAAGCACATGAAGCATCCTGAAGGGAAACAGCACTGCTTCCTTCCTTGAGGATAAAATGCTTTCAGTGTTAGGGCTCTTGGTGATTTACTCTCACACGTTTGTTGCGTGGCAATTTTAAGTCTCTGCCTACAAACCAGAAGATTACACAGTGAAAAAAAGGGAGAGGGACAGAAGTGTTTTCAACATTGCCCTGGATGCAGGCAAGCACGAGGAGACAGCAGTTTGTGAAGACTGTTGAAGCAGCTGGAAAAAATGCCATTTGTCAGGGAATTATGATAGTCTCGTCTAGACAAGGCCAGTGCCTGAAACAGCTTCCAAATCCTGACAAATCTGTGTGTGCTGCAACTTGGAAACAAAATACAGATTTTCACAGCGATTTTTGTTGTGTTAATAAATGTATGCTCCCATGCGGATGCACGTGCAGAGGGAAAAATTGCATTTGGTTTATCTTGCTGTGGTTTGTGAGGTGGCTGTCCGTCACTCGGACCACAGACATGGCGGGATGTTTGCAAGTGCTCAACTTGGGACCTCTTAGAAGGGTCCTCAGAGGGCCATCTGGTCCAACTCCCCTGCAATGAACAGGGACAGCACAGTCAGATCAGGTTGCCCAGGGCCTGATCCAGCCTCACCCTGAAAGTCTCATGGAGTGGGGCATCAACCACATCTCTGGGCAACCTGTTCCAGTCTCACCACCCTCACTGTAAGATTTTTTTCCTTATATCCAACCTAAATCTACCTTCCCTGAGCTTGAAGCCATTTCCCCTTGTTCTATCAGCACAGCCCCTGCTAAAGAATCTGTCCCCTTCTTTCCTGCAGCTCCCCTTTAGATACCAACAGGCTGCTATCAGATCACCTTGCAGCCTTCTCTTCTCCAGACTGAACAGCCCCAGCTCCCTCAGCCTGTCCTCATACAAGAGGTGTTCCATTCCATGGATCATTTCTGTGGCCCTCCTCTGGACGCTCTCCAACAGTTCGACGTCTCTCCTGTACAAATCTATCTCCTCTCTCTACTAAATAGCCCGTTCCCATTTGCCTCTGAACATAACGCAACCATCTGTTTATTATCTCAGAAAAAAAAATGTGTGTTTTTATAGGTGCAATAAAACACAATTTCATTGTCTGCGAGGGGTTGTGGCTCTTATTTTTAACCATGGTTTTGTACTGAGAAGACTTGGAGGCATCAGCTCCATATTCCCTTTTGCTGTCAGCTTCCCTCAGACTGTTGTGACCTGTTTCATTAAAGCTGTTCCCCCTCTGCACTCCCCGAGCGTTGTGTTTAACGACAGACTTTCACTGCTGGCATTGGTTTTCATTATTGGTCTTTGCACTTCCAGCATCTGGGAGCAGCGCACGCAGCATATGTTCATATAATTTATTTACATTTAGGGAAAGTGTGGTGTAGATTGTACCACGTTAAATTCCCCTTTGGATGACTGTTTCCTTGACGTGTTAGCACGGTGTTTTCGGAGCATTAGCGTTTCCTGTAGTAAAGACTTGATTCACTGTTGTGTCCTAATATGAATACCCCCAGTGCCCGTCTTGTGGTATTTTTAGTTTCAAACACAGGTTGTGATGCTGTGCGATGTGCCGTGGCCAAATGCTTCTGTTTCTTTCCCTGAACACCTTCCTCTATCTTTGTCCTTTGGATCGTGTGTGCGGATGGAGACCGAGGTCAGTGCTCATCACAATGAAATGGGATGGCATAATTATTGTTCCAGCTCGGTTCAAAGCTTGAATGTTTCCATATTAATGTCTGTCATTCTCTTATTATGAATGACAGTACTTCTGCTGGGAGCTGCCAAGAACAATTTGAGCATTAAAGATGCATGAGTAAAAAAAAAAGAAAGTATTTTTTAAGCCGGTCCATTTGAATGTCTTAGAAATATGTGTTCATATCACATCAAAACTGCCAGCAACGGGAGGGTTTTTCCTTTGCAGAAAGGAGGCCTTGTAAATAGTTGTATTCATTGGAGTTAAAATTAGGTTTCTGTGGTGTTGACTTGCAGCCAGCTTTTCCCACAGGGCAATTTATTAAAAAAAGAAAAACGAAAAAAAAAAAAAGAAAAGGGGGGGTGGTGGGGGGAAAGGAAGCCCTAAAATAGCAACGTGTGTATGACATGTTCTGTGAACTTGAGAGCCCATTCAGGCTAAAGCTTTCTTTGTATTTCTTGGTGCCTCCAAGGAAGAGGGTGGCAATAAGCTGAGTTTCCTTATTTTCTAATGCATGGACTGTGACTTTGTTTTTTTTTCTGATTTGAGTTCTTATAGGTGTATTTTGTTGGACTGTCATTAGAGGGAAGCAGTAATACTCTTCCTCGAACCACTGGCTTGGGAGAACTTGCCCAGGTCCATGAAGACCGCGGTTCTCCCACTGTGTTGTTGGATTTAAAAAGAGTAGGGTTCAGATGGATGTCAGTGGTTGTTTTTTTGAGAAAGTAGAATAAACATTATGGTCTGCCCAATGCTTGTGTGTATCACCAAACAAGTGAACTGCAGTTTGTACTGGACACTGTGGTTTCCTTATTTTGGTACACTCTGAAGGCAAAAGCCCTCTGCTTTACCACAGCGCTGCCCATTTGGGCACCAGCAATAATTTTCTTCCTGCCTTTGGCCAGTGTCAGAAATAAATCTTGGACTTTCTCCTGGGCAGACATTGTTCATTTTACCTCTCTCCTCTCTTTCTCATGGCACGGCTCCACAAAGCGGTGGAGCGTGGGCTGCCAGCACAGCTCCTGGGGCTGTAAAACAAAGGGCCCTCCGATGGCAACTTGGTCAGCATGAAGCTTCTTACGGAGACATTGAAGAAACTTCTTATAGAGGAGACTGAGTTGAATCCCCCCATTCATCCGAACACTGGAAGGGGAACGTGGTGTCATCGACTGTCACTGGGAGTTGGGACCCACTAGCTGAACCCTCAGCCTACTTCTGCTCTTAGTCTCCCAAATGATCTTAGAGATTCTGGATGAATTATTTTGAGTTCTTTTGCTAAAGGCCTTGCAGGTACTGGTGGAAGACGTGGTTTAAGGTTCAGGTGTTATTATCACATGGTTCATTTGTCCTTCCTGCTGAGCATTTCAAGGGAACAGAATTGTATCTCTCGGCAGTGTCTGCTTCGCGTGTTTTCTTATCTTCAAAGGCTACTTATTATCAGTCCCAGATGGTGTTGCTGTACCTGCAAATCAATTGCAAGTAAAACAAGCCATCATGCATGCACATGACACAGTTTGATTTTGTAGGCAGAAAAATATACTCCACCCTGGCTTTTTTGGTTTCTGCTAACATCCCTGTCTGATTCACAGCTACCACTGGTTTCCCTGAGCAAAGTGCAACCAAGGTGGAGTCTTAAAGATGGCCATAAATCATTGAAGGTACAATAGCTCTGTTTTCTGACACCCCTCATAAGCCCCTTGTGAATTCCACCGGGCTAATTTACAACGTACCATGGTCTCCAAAACAAAATCCGCATTTTGAGGGCAATGTCGTTGGAGAGTAATTCATAAGGGTCAGTCACCCAGAAAGGGGAAAAAAAAACATCAAAGGGAACTTCTTAAATGGGTTCTATGTTACTAACAATTATAAAATGAATGCATTGTACTTTATTATCAAGGAAACTTCATAAACTTTATTATGGTATAGTAAGGCAACGTAACTATCTGTGATGGCTACATCTCTCTTCCAGTCCTGCTCCGGATTGTGAAGTCTATAGTCATCTACTGCTACTATGTATAGTAATCTGCTACTACTAACTATAGTAATACTACTATCCATCATAATCTATACTGCTATCTACTACTGCTATCTATAGTAATACCTGTCTGCTGGTCTCTGCTCACCCTTCTGCTCAGAAGAAATTCCTTTCCTTCCCTTCTGTACCTCTCACCTCTACATTTCTCACTAACATCCTATTGAAGAGAACAATAGAGTTTCAGAATCAGCACATTTTGCTTCCTAATATGCAAATCCCAACTTACCAAAGAGATTTATGTTTAGCTGGTAGACTGCACCCAACTTTGGTTCATTTCATGTTGCGCTTTTAGTAGAGCAGGAGCAAAGTAGCTCTTGTGGTTCCTCAAATCAAGTAGCTCTATCTGCCTCTGTGAAGGCACTCAGAACCAGCACATGAAGGTGTACGAAAGGAGTTGGATACATGTCTGCACGGAAGATGTGATGAAAGTCTCTCACAAAGCTACCAAGATTTGTGATTTTTTGGCCTGTCAGATTTTGCTTAGGTTTTGATGGGTGTATTCTAAAGAAAGAACTTCTCTAATTCCCACTGAATTCAACTAGTGCTGATGGATACCTGTAGCATTCTCTGCTCTTATATTTTTAAAGCTTTGTCTATGGCAATGTCTCTTTGCAGCCTGAGTGGAGAAAATGAACCCTTCTGCTTTATTTCTTTTTTTCCCAGAGCTAAACTAACATTGCTGTTGCCAGTCTGTCTTGGAGCGTTAAATTGAATCAAGGGCAAGAATAGTATAGAGTCTGAAAAACAAGCTTTTTCAACGTTTTAGGTGTGCAGAAGGACCTGCCTGTGTTGGGTGAAACTTTTAGGGAGGGCTCCATAGGTTCCCTTTCACTTGTTTGCATTGGCACATGCAGCAGAAAAGCACTTGAGCATCTGCCACGCAGTTTGTATTTCTGCAGGACTGGGGGCTTGGGGAAGGGGCTGCTGGGTGGGCTTGGAGCTCAGGGGTTCCAAATGGACACGTTTACTTCTTTTCAGGCTTGGCAGCCTGGCTAGGCAGAGCGGAGTGGGGCTGTGTGGCAGGAGTCGCTGCTCGCTCGGAGCTGAGTGCTGGCACTTCTCGCAGAGGCAGCAAAGCCTTTCCCTTCCGCACACAACCTATTGCCTCTTCAGTGCCAGTAAAAATAAGAGAACGGCACGGCTCAAATAGCAGACCTCCCTCAAAATAACTCTGTGGTCGTGAGCTGAGGGCAGGAATTGTTCCCTCTCGTTAGTGTGCGTGAGATAAATGAGTTGCGTGGTTCTTTCCTGAGCCCCTTCCTTAAAAAGGGGACTCCTTCAAGAAAGTAGACGAGAGCTATTACATACATTTCTCCTGGAGACCTTGCTTGAGCCTTTTTCCTGCACGGGAGGAAAGAGATGAATTAAAGTATTTTCACCAAATGGAACTTAATTTTCACTATTTTACTGGGGTGTCCTGCTCAGTTTTATATAGTCTTTGCCATTTTTGTTTGAAGTGGTTTATCTGGGAGCAAATTATTTTTTCTAACCAGATGTTCCAGTGTGGGAATTTCTCTAATTTACTCCACAATGCACTCGGGTAGGTGGAGGGATGGGGAAAAGTGAGGAATGCAGCAGTGCTTCCCCACACCCCGCTCGCTGGCACCCTGAGATTAAAGTTCTTCTTTTTCTCACAACAAACCCCTGACCCCTCTGCTTTCTTGGAACTCGGCATCCTCTAGATGGCCCTTAGGCATAGCTTACCGCATGATATGTGCAGATAGCTTAATAATAGGGTTTCCAGCTGCGAGGGTCTTATGGATGCTGTGAAATCCCAAATCGATTCAAGGAAATCTACATTACAATGCACTGTTTGGTCCAGGTCTGTGCACTGAGCGGGTACACAAAAGGTAACGGAAACTAAATGTGTCAGGCATCATCTTTCTAATCCAATGTGGGGTCTGTTTAATCCCTTTCAAAAGATGTCTTAAGAACTCCCAGCGTCTTCATTGAGCGCGCTCACCCACTGCCGCCGAGGGGCCGGGACCGCGCCACTGCGGCTCGCTGAGCTGCCCTCCAGTTTGGCTTAATTAACACGTAGCGGCCCGTCGCTGAGCTGCCCTCGCTGAGTTGTGCTTAATTAACACGTAGAGGCCCGTCGGCTGCTGCCCCGTCCTTGCGTCAGCCCATGGGCCTGTTGGTCTATGGATGTGTTAGTGAGGGGCACGACGAGAGGGCTGGGAATTTCTTCTTTTTTTTGCCTGAGCTTGGAGAAATAGAAAAGCCATGGGATGCAGGACGTTTGGGGCAGAAGTGTTAGACTGTCACGATGGCAGTGATGCTAACACTCAACTCTTACAGCTCTGTGCACCTACACTTCCACAGGCACCAGCTCAGCTGACAAAACCTTAAGCCCTCATGAAAGCCCTTTGGCTCAGACCCTGACATGTAGGCTCGAGGCTCAGTCTGTGTTTTTCCTGTGCAAACATCAGCCTCCTGGGCCAACCATGGGAAGATGAATGCCATGGGAAAGTGGAATGGTGTTGGGAGTTGGTGAGGGTAAATGTGTGGTGGTTAACGACCAAGTCTGATGGCCCAGAAGCTCTAGAACCCTCCAGCTCCTGGAGGAGAATTGTGCCTACAGTGTAACCCCCGCTGTAACGGAGTTGTGCTGTGTTACGGGACAGCTGGGGGAGGGAAGGAGGCTGGGTGATTGCAGTACTCAGTGTGAAATTAACCAACAGTGAAGTAAGAGTGATATATCAGGAAGAGAACGGATGCACTGAGCAAGCAAAGATGGATGAAAATTAAGACCTGATGCAGACAGACTAAACTTTTATCAATACTGATTTTGCTTGCTTGCATATTTTCATAATCAAGTTCTGTCTCTCCTTGCTGATTCCGAGATCTTCAGTCCCATCCCACTGGTGTCTGGCAGGCTTCAGCAGTGCCCAGGGATGGAGAAGTTCTCTCTTTCCAGGATCTCAACTCAAACCCAGTGATCTGTTTCCTGCCTTTATTGTTCCTTGTGGCCATGCTGTCTCATGGAGCCCTAACTTACTATTTTAGGTGGCACTTATGGTGAGGTGGTAGTAGATACACCAGGAATGCCCAACAGGAAGAGGCTAAAGCTGTTGCCTTTGGGACCAGTATGACAATAGAGCTATATATCAATAACTGCTTCTAGATTGATACCTTGGGACAAAATCTGGCCTTAAACGTTTCAGACGAGTGCTTCAGCACTGAAGGGCAGAGACCCTGGGGTTTACCAGCTTTTAATCAGCTCCCTGCATTTTCAGTTGATGACAGGCAACTGAAACACACAACACATTGCCTTTCTGCATCTTTTCTGGCCTTTTTCAATGATATTGCGTGGTTGGAGGTGGTGGAAAAGTTTCAGTTGCAAAAGAAAAATGTGAAAATGCATTAAATATTTTAAGAAATTCCAGACTTTAATAAAAGTGGTGTTATCTCTTCGTTTATTTGTTTTAAATAGCTCTTTCATGCGTTGGGACAAAGGGACATTGTATTAACTGTGAAGTGTGAAATGTTTTTCTTGTTTGCTTGGGACAACAACTGGGAATACATGGATTTGCCTATTCACACTGTATTGTTATGACAGCATATTTTCACAACGTATTTGAAAGCCAGGGCTATGAAAGGAATAATGTTGACTCTAAATCTGGAGGAGTTTCATGCTTTTGTTTTAAGCTTGCATGTATGAGCTCTGTCAAAATTGTCTTTCATCTGCGGTGTCTGCCTGATTCAAGGGTCCTTTTCTTGTTCAAATATCCTTTAGTAAAACCCATTTGACTGAAAGGCTGAGCAAACATGGGCTGGCTATGATAAGAGTCCTACGTGAAGTCTTTCACATGCTTTGTCAGCATGAGGTTTTTTCAGCCATATGCCCAAGTAGAAGGAAAAAAAAAGAAGTATTTCCCCCCCTCTGCAGTAAGATTATTTTCTTGAAGATCATTATTTTAATTTATAATTGCTGTAATTTTGTGATGGATTTATGACCATAAACCATTACGCTTTAGGTGAAACGTTAATCCAGTATGGATTATTGTTGCTTACTAAGTCCTACCCTGGTGCTGTGTAACTAAAACAAATCACAGCAGAATTTAGGTCCCAGCCTCAACCAAGTGTGCATTGGTTCTGTTTTCTATGTCTCTCTTTTGTAAGCAGCTTGCCAAGCTTTCTCTAACACAGAAATGCTAAAAGGCATCGTGAGGAGTCTAATCCTTTAATTTTGCTGAGCACAGAAAAGGGGATGGAGAACACACTGATCAGCTTAATCAAAATCAAACGATTTTTTTTTTTCCAAATTATATTCATTATATGTGTCAATAGTAATGCATATGTACAAACAGAGAACAGAATGGTTCATCTGAAGCCTATTTCTGTTAAGACTTCAAGTCAAGACACAGTGTGAGACTTTGCGCGGTTGAATCTTAGCTCTGTAACATCCAAGATGGTTACTGCAAAAAAAAACCTGTTTGACTTGAGTAAGCTCTTGGTGCCATGCAGCACACAGCCTGTTTCCCCTAGCTGGCTTTGTCCTGCAGCTGGTCTGTAGAAGAGCAAGATGTAACATTTTTCCTTGAAAAACTGTGCTTCACTGCTGCTCATTGCTGCAGTGCTGAATCTTTCCAGCTCCTCTTCATTGACACTCACCTTTGCTTTTTTTTGGTGTAAGTCTACATTGGCATCCAGCTCTAAGGCAGGAAAAAAAGAAGAAATTTTACCACATGCCTCTGCTAAACACTAACTAATAACGTGCTGGATACATTCCGCTCCACCCAAAGTCCATAATTGTTCACCGTATGAAATGAAGTTAATTCTGTGTAATGTTTTGATGAGTAATTTTAATCAAGGATGTGGAGAAACTGCTCTCAAGTCTGGAAATATAAGAGCTTCTTGTAGTAAACAAATCTGGTGGTTTTATCATTTCACTTAATTTGATTTTTCAGATGGCAGAACACGTTCCTTCTCTTGCCCTATGGTCTGAGGAGCACTTTGGTAGCCCAATTTAATTTATTCCTCTCTTCAACCAGTGAAAGGGGAGAGGGAGAAAAGGCAGTTTTCATCTTTTGCTTTGGCAAGCCAGCAGCTGGTCTTGGCTGTCACTTCTTCCATCTAACCTGTCCTTCACCCAGCAGGTTGGTCTGCAGTGACGGCCTCTGCAAGTTCATAGCTTCTTTGCGAAGGGCGTGGAGGATCAGTTTCTTGTTGAAAGACTGTGTGGGCAACCTGGTGAGATCTGATCCAGGGAGATCTGACACTTTTTGGCACACGGCGATGACTGTAGGCACCTGGAGCCAAATGGATCCAACAAGGAAATCTCTTGGCTTCCAGCAATCACTGCCAGGATGAATTTGGTCTATAGATTTTAAGCAGTCTTAAATGCATGTCCTAAGCTCCCTGGTGCTTTCAAGACTCTTAAATACATAAGCTTTGTGCCAATTTATCTGGCATTTGAAAGAAGCAAGAAGCTGCAAAAGGGGTGGCTGCTAGAAGTACTTCTATGGCATAGTTAGCAGGGAATTTTCTGGATGGAAGAACCTGACCTGTTTCCTTCTTGGGCTGTAGCAGGCAATCCATGGCTAAAAAGACCAAGGTTGTTGTCCAGAGAAATTATAAAACAGAAACCTGGAAATCACATTTCCATTTGCTGGGCAAATAGACTAGGATGTAAATTTGGTAAGAGCTGCAAGAGAACATAGTGGAAAAAAATACCTGTTCTTTTGGTGTGCTGAAGCAACTTCAACTTTCATTCAATACAATAGGTGGCACTTGCTGCATGTGATTTTCTCTTGTAATACAGTCTGCACAGATTATCCTACAAACAGCAAGATGAAGTGTTCCCAAGTTCTGTGTGTACACATCATCCCCGGTATGCTACCTACTTCAGAGTACCACAGATCCTGTCCTGGTGCTGTTCTCTGGGAGGAGGTGGGGAGGGCAGCACGGAGCCATGGCACATCCCTTTGGCACCCCTGGGGCTGCAGGGATTTGCACACAAGTTTGTGTGACACAACAACAACCCTTGGAAGACTTCCTGAGAAAATGTGAATGGTCACAAATCATGGATTCACGTTTTAAAACATGCAGTCCTGTATGTCCATGTGATTCTTAATTTGTACGAGTCTTTCATTAATGAACTTTCTTCTCAGGACGTTTCCAGAAAAAAAGACACAAACGGGAAAGTAACAGTCATTTTAATTTATACGTAAATAGGAGGACGGTGGTGTGATGCAGGGGTTATTAATATTTAGCAGTATTCCTCTGTTTGCCATTTGTAAGCACCATTTCACACCCCTGCTGGAAATGTAAGGTCCCGTGAGCCACCCCATCTACCTCTCTTATTAAATTCTTTGTCACGGGTTTGTCCTTTGCCAAGCACATTACCTGCTATCTTAAAACTGAGACTCTCCAGATGTTAATTTTTTTGTTCAGGCAGGTTTTATGTTCCCCCTCGAAACTATCATGGCAAACAAAAGATGCATGCTGCTACAGACAGGATGGGTTTATTTACTGGCAGGCATTCAAGAGGCTGGGAGGGAAGGGAGTGCCTGCTGTAGTTTATGGTTCCCAAACTGCACGAAATGTCTTTTCACTCCACACCGTGGTGAGGAGGTGCACCTTTAGTTACTGTGTAGCATTGTTTGCTTGGGAGAATTAAAATCCGTGTACCACGCACCGCTCTGAGGAAGGCAAAGGGGAGAAACTGTGCTACATCCCCCTATAAACATCTCTAGAAAATATTCCATGGAATCTACTCAAGTCTTTCATTTATTTTGGCCTTTATCTGCTATGAAAAAACATGCATGAACGTTTGAGTGGATGCACTGTGCTGTGACATCCAGGACCAGAGCAGCCCCAGCTGCAGAACTCCACCTGCCTCACAAGGCGGATCAGCCATGAGTGCAAGGGGAAAAATTCTGCAAAGCATTAGGGGACTCAAGTGTCTAGTTGTTGTATTTATACCTTAAGGCACTTCTGTGCTGTGAGTGCTCTCTCCATTTGAGTATCTGCCAGTCAGGGATGCTCATCTATAGCATTATCCATCTGCAAGGGAGAAAGGCTGCTCCCATTTTACATGGAAGACCTGACTGGCAGAGTGTGTTGTTTCAGAGGGACAGTTCACTCAAAAAGATGCTCATTTCCTTATATCAAGGGTTTCTGCTAAATAAGCCAAAATGGAGAGCGTCACCCCAGCATGGTACACAGCCATTGCCACTTGGCCCAGAAAGTGCTGCTGGCCACTGGGGTTGTTTCCAAAGTCTTCCAAAGGACTGCTAACTATGCAGCATGGGGTAGGGATTTATGTCACATCTGAAGCACTTGTCAAATGCTTGACACAATAAATTGGGATGCGGAGGTTACAAATAAAACATGAGGCCGAAAGGCTGTCTGGTGTCTGCACTCTGACAAGGTGAAATATGTGTAAAATGTGTATTTAACACAAGAGTACACTGATTTGCTCTGATCCTGATGATTTCACAAGTCATTTTGACGCCACATTTTGTTACCTGAGATACTGCGCAGCCAATAAAGGAACCCTGTAGACCAGACTTCCCTTGTTCCTTATGGATGATGTTGTACCCATTTCCTCTCTAGAGCCCTGTCCAGTCCCGCTGCCTGTGCATTAACCTGATTTATTTCTTGCTACATAAAACACTTATTTCTGCAGTCAGACCTTTTCTTTTATCACCAGCATTTCTTCGGTTCTACTGATAACAGTTACAGCAAAGCAGGATGTGATAATATATCGGTTTCTTAAATGCTAAAGACTCAACCTGCATTTTCTACAGGCAACACAGGTTCTGCTTTTGCCTTTAATATGGGGTTTTTAACACTGGTGAAGCACAGAGATGTACATTAACTGTACCCTTTAATCTTCTTCTCTTCCTTTGTGAGTAACCTTCAAAGGCAGAGTGGCTGATGGAGAGCCCTGGCTGGAGGATGTGTCTGGCTGCTTCATTTACGTGCAGAGACACTAGATCAACACCTGCAGAACACAGCTAGAAATGAAGACTGCGTATTGCAACATTCCCTTCCTGCAGCTCGCGGTGCGCAGGGATAGACGGGCTGTCAGCTTCTGTTGCAGCCACAGAATAACTCACCATCTGGTTTTTGTTTTTAATTTAAATGCTAGAAATAGACCTGAACCAAACCTGTGGTCCCAGGTCCCATGAGGGTTGCTAGAAATTCTTCTGAGTTAAATAATTAAATAAACAAAAGTTATTTAATCTCTCAGTAGAAACCCATTGAGCAGTGCATGTGTCTGACATGAGCAGCTACCCGCTCATTACCTCATTCCTTCCAGTCCCTTCTCTGTTAGCACTTGTTTGTTGTCACAGCTCAGATCTGTACCATAATTTCTTCGGGGCAAGAACTGCGTATGTTTGTCTGGTACTGTATCTATGGGAATAACAGAAAATACTGTTGGTAAGAACAGCAAACATGAAAGGTAATTTGGAAACTGGGATTAATTTTGAAGTTTGGCTCTTTGCTCCATCTCAAGTAATCAGAAAAAGGAAAAAAAAAAAAAAAAGGAGAGGAGAGAAACATCCCACTCCAGTGGGCTTAAAATGAATATCTGTAATTTGCCATGCCACCAGAACTTCAACTCCTATCAAGGCAATGGGCAGTGGGCTCAGCAGCCATGCTCACAATCCCAACTCAATGCCACCCAGATGGGGACACCAGGATACATGCTTGCTTTTGGTGGTGAGAGCGGGTGGAATGGTGCAGAGCCAAGCAAGATGTAGCAAAGAGCTGGCAGGCATCTTTGGATGCCTTGTTCTGGGATAAATCAGTCTTGCCCATGGAAGTGATGATTTAGAGGGACAGCTCCCCTTCCTCATTCCTCCCTTGCCCAGACTTGGTCCTGTCACTGCAGCCTCTGTCATCTCCTACACTGCAGCCCTGCTGATGAATCCCCACCCAGATAGGTGTCTACCTGGAATGCTGAAGGAGGGTTGGTGTAAGAGAAGAATGTTATCAAAATACAGGATATGAGGGTGATGAATTCCAAGGGCTGTCCAAAGCTACCGATGACTGAAAAAGAGGATAAAGCTTCTAAAGGAGCTTCCTCTTATAACACCTAAAGTGGCAATGCAACGATTTCAGATTACAGTTTGACTCTAGAATGAATGGATTAAGGAGATTCTTTAGTAGTGACAGAGGGTTGAAGAGCACTTTATAGGACAAACAGGAAAATCTCTCCATGAGGACAGTGAGTGGCCCAGCCCTTCTTTTCTCCCCAATCATGTCTGTGCCGGCTGTGGTGCGTCTGTTTTTGCTGTTCTGTCTCCAATTTGCACAGCCAAATGCTACCTGAGGATTCTCAGAAGCGTCTCAAACAGCTGCCAGTCCTCAGGAAAGGAGTGGATCTTACCAAACAGAGTAGACTTTCCAACAAACAGAGCCTGACACGGCTGCCATGTGCTCATCTTTATGTGCCTAGGGTTGGTCTTGATGATCTTAGCGGTCTTTTCCAACCTTTATGATTCCATGATCTTCTCCTTGGAGCAGTGAGCAAGGCAGGAGCCAGGTTCACATGAAATGGGGCCAGCCTGCAGGGGATGTAGCAGGACTTGCTGCAGCACTGCGTACAGCCACCACAGCAAGGCCTTCATCAGAAGATTGCCAGTGGAGATGTCATCTGGAATGGAGTGGATGGATGCTGGAAGAGAAATGAGAGACGTCTCTCTCCTCTTGGCATCATGAATAATCCTATCTGTTTTGCTTTCTGGCGTTGTCTTCCCGACGTGCCAGGGGTGAAGGGGGCAGGTGAGCTGACGGCATTTGTCTGGGGTGAGTGCCAGCAGGGAGGAATAGGAGCGGAGCAGCAGAGCTGCTGAGACTCATGAGGAAATTACGTGGAGCTGGGACAGACGTCCCTCTGGGTCTTCCCCGCATTTTAAAACTTGAACTGCAGTCTGGGGGTTGATTAGAGAGCTTCTACCTTCCTCCAGCTTCATCTATATGGATAAAACTGTCTGCTGCTGAGTTGGAGGTACTTTCGTTATCCCAGTACCTCTTTTGTTATTTTCCCCTCTCTAGAATAACAAACATGTGGCTCTGTGCATGGCAAGAGAGGATCTGAGACTTGTGTTCATGCCTGGATCTGTGAATGGAAAGTCTGAGCTCTGCAAACCACTGAGCGCGGCTCCTTGCAGCTTTCTGCCCAAAGCTGTGTCTCCTGTGCCAGCTCTCCACTCTGCCCAGCTTCCCCAGAACGCTGTGCAAAAGCCATGTGACTTTCTGCTCCTAATTGCGCAGAGCTCAAAATTAGGAGCAGGATGTGTGGCTCAAAAGTTGAGCGATTTGTTAGGTATTGTCATGGTCCAGCTTTGGAAAACATGGTGGATAGGAGAACACCACCGAAAATATCTGCTACGGCGCTGGTCCTGCAGAGGTCACCCAGTGTGATGGAAACAGCTTTGGTGTAGCTCTGCCAAAGAAGAATCAGAGATTTTTAAATGCTTCAACTTCTGCCTAGGACTGTTGCAACTCCCCTCTATTTGCTGCATCACCCTCCGTTTTGCTGCTGGAGGGGTGAGGAATGCAGCCCTGCTGTTTAATCGCTTGCCTTTACTGCTCACTTGTGGCTCGTACTTGCTCCTCAGCATTGCGAGTGGAATGCAGTAGCACTGCTTTGCCTTATCACCGTGTAGCTGAGACCCAGGCCAATATCATCAAAATTCAAGGCATTCCTTTCCCAAACACGTTTTACATGGAAAAGTACCCTTAACTCTCTCTACTCCTGACTACCAGGCTGGAGGGCCTCTCTACCTGCCAATGACGCTGGGCAAGCTTACAGCCCAGATAAATCACAGGCAGCTGGGGAATGGGTGGCGGCTCTCATTTCACCACTTGAAAGGCAGCTTTTAAAAATTGGTTGGAATTTAGCCTTTAATTTTGTACCCACAGATTTGAACCCATAATCAGATGTGAGAGTGGATTTGCAGATCTCATCGGTTGGAGAACTAAGGACATCACCGTGCCTACTGCCTGCCTAATCCGAAAGAACAGTTAGATAATTAAATGTCTGAAAGTCTTTACTTTTTCCCACCACTAATTATGAACAGGGAATTAAAAGGTTTCAGCTCCTCTGCACATGCACTAGGTAAGCACAGTCTTATACCCTGTATCTCCAGGTCACTTGCTTCGTATAGATGAGTGCTCCCTGCAGCTTTCCCACTTTATTCCAGGCTGCTTTCCTAAAGGAGCCCTCTGACATGCTGCTCCAAACAGAATTGTTTGTTTAACAATCAGAAACCCAAACCCACACATTTCCTAAAATGAGACTTAATTTAGAGGGGAGTTCTTTAAAACACATGAATTTTCTTTCCTTTTCCAAATCCGAACTTCAGAATTGTTTCACATGTGGCAGATGCCACATCCATGGCTTGGGGCTGTGCCTGCAGGCAGCCAGTGCCTCGGCACCACTGCCAGGGGATGCTTCTGCATGCAGCCCAGCAGCAGTGCGTCCTTTTATTGGCCCTCCTGCTGCAGCACGACTTGGAGGAGAGCACGGAGTGGTTTATGGCACTGCTTTCTTCATGTCGGTGTCATTCGTGAGAAAAGTCAGTGAAAACCCTGCAGCCTGTGTCATCTGATAATGATGGGGAAACGGTTCCCTTGATCTGCATCTTCACTTTTTTTCCCCAGGAGAATAATTGAAGTAATCACTGAATTTTCATAGAATCCTTAGAGTTGGAAGGGAGCTCTAAAGGTCCAAACATATTCATATTCATATTCTTTTTTCCGCCCTTCATTTGCGTTCTTTACTTTGCTTTGTTGCAATCTAGACAGTAATATCTGTGGGGTAAGAATACGTAATTTTACTTTTGAGTGCAAAACACACCTACAGTACTATTCAAATAATAATGCAGGATCTGTAGTGTGTATTTTCATGGGCTGCCAGTGTGTTCTCTGGAAAAGATCTTCTTGCAGATGGACAGACAGCATGGAAAGCAAGTGGAATTTGTAACTTCGTTCCCAAAATTTAATTATTATGTGCTCTTTCTAATGTTCAGCTCACATGGAACACCAACACTCAGGTAATGTCAGATTCCGTGTAGGCCATGTGGATGCAAGACTACTCACAAATCCCCCTAGATCTGGGCACTTTAAACATTAAAGCCAACAATCATCAATTCTCTGGGAGCCCTGAAGTGATAGAGGTAACATCGCCTCAAAGCCATGTTGCAACAGGACCCTGATCCCATGCAGTTCTCTGAAGTTTCTACCTCAGCCTCTTGGCCAACTTCCCAGTAAGGATAATTGGATTTTTTTTTTTTTTCTGCTCACATTTCCACTGCTTGTTAAGTGCTATGCAGTATTGACTCCACTGTTACTGGCTTAAAAATGGAGCAGCATTGCTGAATGCCATTACCTGTCCCAGTGGCAGTGGTGTGCGAGGGAGTAGGGGGCAGAGAGAGGTTGTGAGGCTGTGCAGGCTCCTTCCAGATGAAAGGCCATGTCCTACGAATATCAGGTTTTATTATTTATTTAAGGGATGTTTTCATGACACTGCAATTTCTAACCCAGCATGGCAAGGCCATAAAATAATAGCTGGTCTGTTTGGAAGAATGTGTTTTATTTGGCACATTTTGGGAATGGCAGTACAAAGAAGGAAAATAAAGTTGTGATGTTTATGGCAGCCAAGCTCTCTGTCCATTGGTAACCACTTACCACAAATAACTGCTCGCTGGTGCCCACACATGATATTTTAAGATGTGAGCTCTTAAAAAGAAGCTCTTAAACTTTGACAATATTTAGTGCCGTGCAGCCTCCTGGCCACCACATAATGACAGCAGTGTTTTCAATGAAAATGAAACTCATCACATTCTGGTCTTTGCTGAGACCTCACATCAATCACTCAACCCCAAGCAGTGCCTCGCACCTTTTCAGTTCCCACAGCCTTGCTCTTTCCATTACATTAGGCCTAATGTCTCTTTTTCGCCTTCTTCCTTGCCTCCTGCTTTCTGAGGAAACAAATCTGCTAGATGAACAATCCTCCCACTGATCTGGAGGGAAACCTGATCCAGTCTGCGTGCCAGACACGACGAGAGCATTGTTATTGACTGCTTCTTACAATAAAACAAACTGGGCCTAGGTAGTAACAAGATCAAAGAGCAAGTAAGGCAAGAAAGAGTATTCTTGCCCCACACAAAATTAACTGTGGGACTCATTGCCACAGGATATTGTGAAGGACAGAAATAGATTTTAAAAAGGCACTGAGCAAATGAATGGAAGCTGGGTTCATCGCTCACCATAATCACAATGACTCAGGTGAAAGCAGCTGCTGAGGAGCACTAGGAAGCCGCCAGCCCTGGGCATCCATGGCTGGTCCTTCAGGAAACAGTGGCTCAGAGCCTCTCCTGTCTACATTCCAATTGTGCCACTCGTTAGGACTAAAGCAATTACAAAACGTAATTACACACTCTTGCAGGTAATTTAAGGTAAAGCTTTGCCATATGGATGGAACAACTGAGTTCTTTCAGTTCATCGTCCACTTTCCTCCCTTTCTGCCTAGTACTGTATTTCTCCTACTCTGCTGTCATATGTTTTGTTTGCGTGCTCATCAGGGATATGAGTGTTTTTGTTTCTGCAAAGTTGTCTCATGCAACCGAAAATAAAAGCACAGTAGCTTTGTTCATTTGCTCTTATGTACTTCCATCCCTTGATATCCCCACAAACGATGGCCCTCCTGTCTCCTTCATCTCTTCTAACCAGGGGACAGTAGTACTGCACAAAGTCTTTCTGTCAAGTATTGCTCTGGCCTTTATAAGGAGCTTGGTGCTGGTGTGGTCTGTAGTCACAGCAGCTGCTGGTGGAACCCTCATTCACAAAGGAGCGAGGCCAGTGCTGAGTGCCTGGCAACTCTTTCCATGAGACTCTTTTGCTTTGAAAATCTCCCACCCACTATTTGTTTTGAATTAGGGTTTTGGCCGGGGATCACTGAGTTACACAACGTGGCATGAGAACATATATTGCAAACAGAACACTAAGCTGTGCAGTGGCTATTAGTTGCTTACATGGCACTTTAGCAGCACTGAGCACGTCGTGATTTGGATAGCGTAGCTGCAGTCAGCTGAAGTTTTTACTCTGAGACTGCAACATTTCTTATAAAATATTATGATACTGGGAAGAAAGGGAAAGGAGAGAGGTCACTGCTGCATAAAATGCATGTATCTCATCCATTTTCACTGGAGATGCCTGTATAAAAAAGAGGTACTGAAGGGCTGTTTGTTTCATTGCGTTGTTGGGGAGGGCAGCATCTCCGCAATGCTCAGTGCCACAAGTCACCAGATGTCCTGGTGCTGCAGAGCGCAAAGGGCCCCCAGTAAACAACCGTGGGGACAATGGGGCTCTAAGGAAGGAATGGGTTTGTACCAGGGCTACCAGCAGCACCCACAGTAACAACGGGGCAATTCAGCTTCTTGGGGTAGCAGACTGCAGAAAAGAGAATGAATAAGGAATGAATGAATGAGGACAGATGAGCAAGGCTTGGCTTGTGCAGGCTGGCACATGATAATGCTATTGGTCCTGTCATTTGATGCTGGATGAAGAATGCAGACAGAAAGTGCTTTCAGTCAGCTAAGTTAGGGTAGGATGTTGCTGGGGTTATTTTCTGGTATTTTCTGCCCTGTTCCCTGACTCACTCCTCGTCTTCTTTCATCTCATTGTTCTCAGATATGAGGCAGCAACATGAAGGTGTGATTCCTGGTGTAGCTGTTCCAGCGGTCACTGTGGTGGGATCAATACAGCCAGAGATTCTCTGGTGGCTTCAAGCAGGTTGGTTTGCCCTTGAAAACACCAGAAAGTGGGTGGCTGGCCTGAGGCATTCACAGTGGAGGAAAGGTAGCAGCAAGACCCCAGGAAACTGGGTCATTCTGCTTGGGACAGAATCACAGACTGGTTTGGATGGAAGGGACCTTTAAGATCATGTAGTTCCAACCCTTGCTATAGGCAGGGACACCTCACTCTAGAACAGGTTGCTTACAGCCCCATCCAGCCTGACCTTGAATGCATCCAGGCAGGAGAAAGTGAGGAAAGTGAGCGTGCACTGAGAAACCCAGCGCTGGGCAGCTGGGCTTGGAGAGGTTGGTTTGTTCTCTCAGTGACATACTTTCTAAAACGAAATCTTAATGCAAATAGTAGCAGATAAAGGATTTTAAAAATGGCTCATTGCCACAAAGAAAAGGAGTTAGGCAAGCAAACAAGCAAATGCAGCTGAGAGAACGAACATCCCATAACTCACAGGACGTTTATTTACTTACTTTGGCGTGGGACACAGGTGTGAGGCTGTTCTTTGTTTCCTTCTGAGGGCTGGAAGAAAGCCTGTCTGCTCCTGCCACACAGGTAAAATAACTCAAGTCCTGGAGAATATTCTTTAAAGCCATGCTTTGCCGCCTTTATTTTTTAATGAAAAAGCCCATGCCGTGTGAAAAAAAGAAGCCCAAAGACGTGCCAAACTTAAATAAATAAAACCTGCCAACAGTTTCGCGCAGGGCTCTGACAGTGGCTTTCATTTATTCTCTCACCTCTCCCTGAAATAAGCTGAACTTTGAATGTTGGTGGATTACTCTCCCCAGCTCTGCTTCCTGGCATGGATCTTTGCACATTGTCGCCTCTCTGGCGTTACAGCTCTCCACGGGCCTGCAGCTTTGTCATGTGCCTGCTGCTTGGTCATAGAAGCTGTTTGTATTTTACATCTTTCAAAGATTATTTTTTTCAAAGTACTTTATTTATTTATTTATTTTTAGCCAGCTTAGACCCTTCTACTGAGTTTTTGACCGTAGCTTCTCTGAGAGCATGGGAGGCTGGTGAAAGTGAGAGCAACGTGGAGGGCGGGCTGGGGCCTAGTGCCGGCCTGGTGAGGGGCAGGTACAAATTGAGGGCCAGAGGAACTGCTTCTGGGGAGAAACTGGTCACATTCAGCTCCAGGAGAGGGGATGTGCTTTCAGAAATAAGCCCAGCTGTGGAGCAGCCCCAAGAGGGTGGCTCAGGGCCACAGCATAGGAGCAGAGGAGCTCAGGCCCACAGCGTTACCAGGTGCCTCTCCTGGAGGGCGGGTGCACCTGGGAGTGGTCACCTGTGTGGGCTGTAAGGTGCTGTCTGCTACGTGGGGCTGTGGAGGCTGCAGAGCAGGGAGAGGAGCAGCTCTGGGATGGCCCACCGATCTGGCTAATGAGGGCAATAAAACAGGATTATCTGCTGGCCCTGGGTCGATGACTGGTAACTTTCAGGTACTCTGCTTCTCCTTTGTGAGTGAATGAAGGCGGTGGCACGTGGAAGTTACTTTTCAAAGCTAATTAGCTGGGCGTTAAGTCTCATCAGATGCTTAACCTATCAGGCAAGTACAGCCCGCAGCCCCCACACGTTTTCTTGCCCCATTGGTACCTGTCACCATAAATAATTGAATTCCCCCCTTGAGTACCTTGAATGCTTGTTTTCAGGTTGGGCTTTACCTATTTCTGAGACTGCCAGAATGCATCAGGAGCTTTCCTAGCAAGGAGGAGATGTGCTTCCTGCTCCATGGGCTGTGTGGTGTGAAGGTAAGAGATTCAGAGAGAGCTTTAGTGAGGACAGTGTGCTGGTACAGCTTGGATATAACAATATAGGGTGGCTGGGAGGTTTTGAGCAGGACAATCCCACCTGTGGAAGGATCTGTGTTTGCAGGTTTGGGCCTCACGGGGTGACTAGGAGCTTGGTTAAAAAAAAAAACAGTGACTGGGGAAAACTTTATTAGAGCTGACTCAGATGTTCTTGTCCTACCTTGAATTACAACGTTTGCTTTTACTGATAGTGCCTTCTTCCTGGCTGCAGTGCCTCCACTGAAATGTTTGTGGCACAGATGGTCCTCTGGTGATTTCTGTGCACATCCCCTCACAAATATGTTCCTCCAGGAGAGCCTTTCTCTAGGTGATGCTCTAGGTGAGCTAGTTTGCCGTGCTAGGTGATGCTAGTTTGAAATGAGCATTAATTGGAGAAATCGGTAAAGATGTGGGCTGGCACGTGAAAACCCTTCTTTTGATCTCCCTGTGCTTATCTTTAATACTGTTAAGCTTATGATATCAAAATAAGTAATTAAGGTAGCATTTTTGTGGTCAGATCGAGAGTGCTCGCTTGGCTCAGGGCTCTGCACAGCTGCTCAGCTGACATGTCAGCAAGCATTGCTGCACGGTGCATATGTGGCATGCTGCAGTCCTGGTGGCTGAACGCAGGAGTTTATTTTGGAAACTGCTAATAGCTTTGTTTGCACATGTATTCCCTTTGCTGAGTGAGACTGCAAAGTGCTGCTGTGAGCTTTTGTGAGAGTTCCTATGGTGAGAAGCTGTTCTGGAGGAAAGTGGGTCTTAGTGCTTTGGACACTCTTTGATAAAGCCTTCAGCCCATCCACTCAGAGGGAAGCATGATGTCATTTGCAGCTGGACTCCGTAGGCTGGGTAATGTTTGTTAGGGTAAATATTTAGAAATTAGGAATTTAAGAATACAAATAGACTAATGCACAGGGTTATTCAGGGCACTGGGTTGCTCTTTTGAGTGTCTAGTTCTGGAGCCATCCCCAGCTGTGCCAGGACTGCCTTAAGCTGATTTCCAAAGGAGCAGAGGATCTCAGCCTGGGGCAGTGTGCCTTTCTCCCAGCTTCTCTGTGCAAAGTGCCCAACTCTCAAGTGCCAAAGGAGAAGGGGAATTAATGAACCATCCCCACAGTGTGTTCCTTTAGTTGTGTTTAAAAGGTGGTCTGAAGACACACACACACACACACACACACACACACACACACACCCTAAGGTTTAAATATTAATGAAATATTAATATGTGAAGCCAACTATAAACTGTGTTCATTCTTTATTTTGGCACTGCATATAGGGCGTGTTGCATTGCCTTCACAAATTAGCCCAAAACAGTTAGGTCTGATTACAAGTTTTAGAAACACTGATTCCAATATATATATCTCCAGCTTCTATTAGTTAGAGAAGCTCACTTATACGAATGATAATTTAGAAGAGGAAAAGCTGGATTATGAAGACACTTTAACTGAAAATCTTATTTTTTAATTCTTTTTATTTGTTTTGTTGGTCATATTGACAGCTTAAAAGTGCTCAGTTCAAAAAGGAAAAAAAAAGCAGTGCTCATGGATTTTATTTTTTAATGTCTCTTTTGGATTGTGCAAATAATAAGGTATAAAATCAGGCGTGTTCTCGAGTGAACAAAGCTTATTATTAGATGTCTAGTCCAGTTTGTCTAATTTCAACTGCAGCCAGGGGAATAAGGGTGTGCTTGGAGTTTCTGCAGTGCATTGTCTAAAGCAATGTCAGACCAAGCTCCTCTATGGAAACTCGAAAAATTCATTCAGCACGTTCACAAGCAGCAATATTTACTTTTAATCAACTTAAGAAGTATATAATCACTTTTGGTCACATGTGCTCGATCTTTCCACTTTTTGGTCATTTGAAAAAGTGTAGGTTTTCTTAGATATGGAAATAATACTAGCAAAATCCATAGTTGTCTCACACACATGATTTTGTTTATATTTCCCACAGTAAGCATTATGTACCTTTTAGTGGGAGAGGAATCTTGTCTACAGCTGTTGCTGTAGAGAGCCATTATTTCAACTGATGATGGAGAAAATACAGAGAACTTTGCTGATGAATACATAAGTAGTGAGAATAGGACAGGGAGCAGGAACTGTGACTTGAACTCAGTTCTTTGAATCCTGAAAGTACTCTAAGTACAACACTGAGCTGATCCCCATTGAACAAATAATGTAGGTGTCTATTAAGTTTTATTGGCTTCAGTAGGGCTTACACGTGTTCAGTGACAACATATAATAAACGTTTGGTTGAACTGGGTTTCCAGCTGTGGTTTCTAAATTATGCATAATCGTATTTGTCCAGCTTATCCTGATAGGTAGAGATAAAACCACCCTGTCTTCAAAGCAGTATTGTCCATGCTTGAAAATGGGAGAGAAGTAGCAAAGTTGGGCTATTACTCTTGGGTTCCTTGGAGATGCATACTGTCATTGCCAGTACTTCTCAGTGCATCACTGTGGAAGTGTGGTGCTCATTAAAAGATCTGCCATCTCTCTAAGTTAAGATATCTTCGCACCAAGGATGGGCTATCTCCTGGTCTCAGTACAAACTCTAGTATGAAGCAACAGTTTCACTGGTATTGCTGAGAAGCCTCCAGCATATGGGGTCTGCCCGAAATGAGGGCAGCCCAATTGTCACATAGGCTAAGAATTTAAACTCTCTCTCTTGTTAACGTCCCAGTAAATCAATCAAGGAGGCATCTCTTCCTATAGCTTGTGAAAAAGGGCAAACCTCAGAAAGCAGGGCAGATCCTCGCAGCTGCTTGATGCTGCTATGACTCAGCTAGAAGGGCCTGGCAGGTCACTGCTGGGGCAGGGGAACATGAGCAGCTCCCTCCTGGGGCATTGGCACTCTTTGTTCCTTAATTCCCCACTCACCAACTTGCATAGGATGCTCAGAGTCACACACAGCAGCAAGAAGTTCAGCCAAGACCAGTGTGTCCCAAGACATCCTGGCTCTACCTCTTTCCAGCAACAGCAGGAAGTGGTTTCAGAGATCTGAGTTTGGGTTTGTGCCACTGAAACAGGGATATTTTTCTGGTAAATAAAGAATGCGTGCAGCTTACTTTACCTTGGTAAACACAGCATGAGGGTATGTGTAAGCTTGATGCTAGCACAGAGTTCATGACTTTGAGAGGCTGGAAGCCAGGGAGCTACTGGCAACCACAATCTGGTTCTTGGGTTTCACAAGCAAACAAGGCAATATCGATGCCACTGCATAGAGTGGCACATCAAGCAGGATCTTCCATGGAGGGACAGGCTGGGATGGGCACAGAGCCCTGCCAAGCTGCCAAATGCTAAGTCTCAGTATGCCAAGTAATAGGGGAAACCAATGAAAAGTGCAGATGGAGTGCAGTATGCCAGTGGTTAAACCACGCTGGTAGGTGATGCAATTCATCTGTGGTGCTGTTGTGTATGCTCAGTAACAACGAATCCATGCCTGTTCTCCGAATTCTGGAAGGAATAGCTTGGCTAGGAAACTTTAAGGAAAGGGTACTTGCAGTATTAAGGGGCATGGTTTAGTGAGCAATACTGGTGGTAGGTAGATGACTGGACTAGGTGTTCTTAGAGGTCTTCTCCTTTTCCTTTCCTTTTCCTTAATGATTCTATGATCTATAAAGGGACTCTAACCTGGATTGTGAATACAGCATGTAGCAGAGTTGGTTTCACTTCAGGAATGAGAGCCTGGTGTTGTTGCAGATCCCTGTAGCACATACAGCAGTGTGTGTGCAGTCACTCTCAGTTGTTTTTCTAATGGCTGGCAGCCACTGCTCGGATTTTCCTGACTAACCACATTCTGTCCTAAATATATTTTTTCTCCTTAATCAATTTGCTATGGAAAAGAGATTGCAACTTCATGCACAGAAATTCCTTGTCATCACTGTAAATTTGTGTTTCCTTCATGAAACCACCACTTTGGGATGTCTGTGGCATCTTCAAGTGTCTTTTTCTCATATACAGCTTCAGGGTTAATAGCTGCTAGTAGCAGTTTTCTGAGAGCTTCACATCAGACACAGTAACTAACATTTTATTCTTTATTAGTTTGCTGTCTGGGGGAAACTTCACTCTTTTTATTTTTTTTGGGAGATTAACAGGTCATCCAAGTAGGCATTAATGTGAGGTCAAAGACTTCTGTAAGCAGAACTACCTTCAACATTTCCACTTCCAAGCAATTCTCAGCCCTGTTGCATCTCTCATCCCATCAGTGCGAGCTTCCTGGTGTGATGTTTTTCAGTGTCTGTATATGAGCAGGGAGCAGCCCTGTCATTGCTACTGCTAGGCTGCGGGCATTGCTCCTCATCTCTGCTTAATTCTGCACGATACTGCATTTTGTCTGAAGATAAGTGCAGTTTTCACACACTTCCATTCCTTCTACAGGTATTTTCTGATGCGTTTTGATTATTTGTCAGCAAATGTGTAACTGGAAGTGACAAATGGACCCTTAACGCTGCCATTAGGTTCTGCCAGGGAGTATTCAGCTGTGGACCAGCAGCATTAAAGGTGGGGACAGAGAAAGATAGTGTGTACCCAAAGAGGCAGATTGGAAAAGCTCCCATAAAGTTCAGCAGGGTCAGGCTTTAATCTCTGCTATTTGACAGTAGGACAATGCTACATGGGAGAGAAACTTGGAAAGAAAACAAACAAAAAACAAACCACCAACTCCTCATTATTAAAGAACAGTTGTGATCTCGTGTGCCAAATGCATTTAATTATGATTTTTCCACTATCTCTATAGAACGTAGGGACACTAAGTGGGACCTTATTTTGCAAACAGAAAAGACTTTGCCCATTGTGGGCACTAGGAGAGGAAAAAATTGAAATAAGCTGTCTTCAATTGCAATGCAATGGAAATGTAATACAATGGGAGAGGGCTGAGACCCACAGGGAAGCCAATGGCACAACTCCCACTGACCTTAATGGGAGCTGGACCACATCCCATACGGCCTCGGAGACATTGGTGGGAAAAAAAGTCTACTGTAAAACTGAAAGATGAGAATGAAGAAATGCATGAATTTCAAAACTTTGTGGCTCAAGTGGGAGCAGTGCCAAAACCTGCTGAAGCAAACACAGAGGCAACGGTCAGGCTGACTTTGTCTGACTCGCTTCTGTCTGCCTTTGTTTTCTGGGGAGGTTTGTCAGCTCACTAGCTGCTACTGCTGGAAAATACCTGTGCATCAGATGGACGATGCCTCACCAGCACTTCTCCTTTCTTATGCTTTGTGTAACAAATACACTGGCTTTTATACAAAATTGTAGCACAGAGGTTATTTGTGCATTTGCAGTCCATGCTGGTGAAGTCCATAAGATCCAGCCCCATGATCTCTGCTCTCTCGCATGCCCAACTTGGAGATTGTTGTTGAAGGCCGGCACGTGGTGTGACATCTGTGGCCAGGGCTGAGACAGCTAGCAAAAAGAGTTCTTGCAATGGCAGGGTTTTCATCACTGTGAGACAGGCTGTGGTGGTATGTAGATGCTGGCATCTCACTGGCTTTAGGAACAGCAGCTAATCAGGGAGGAATTATTGTTAACGTATTTTCTAGGTTTGAGATGTAGTTGAGGAAAAGCTTAATGCTGGTAAAGCATTCTCTTTATGTAGTAGGCAAGGAACTCCTGAAGGACTGCAGGAAGGGGCTGAAAATGTCTTCTGCATCAACAGCTTAGGGTCAGCAGACACCAGGAGGCCTTCAGGCTGCTATTGTTTGCTTACCATTTTGGCAGTGTATAGAAAAAATGCCCTCGGTGCTTCAGTTGGTGGTAATTGAGTGTCTAACCTACCAATGTGGGCAGTGGGAGCTGAAGATCATACGGACATAGAACCCAATCTTAGGTACCAGGGCAAGCTTTGCTCTGTGTCTGAGCACCCAATTCCACAAACTACAAGAAAGCTTTTTGCCTAGTTTTCAGGAACTTGAATAAAGCAGTGCTCACCGGCACCAGCTTTGTAGGAACACCTGCTCCAAGCAGCTCTCATAGGCAAAGCCTGGTTATCAAGTGGGGAGCAGCAGGCAGAGGAGGGCCTGACTCCTGAGCAAAGGGTGCCTTCAGAAGAACATGCTAGAAGCCACGATGTGCCTTGGAAGGAACAGGGATTGTATTTCAGCTTCAGATTTTAGGCACACGTTGTGACAGCCCGCAGCAGACATGCCAGGAACTTCATTCCATAAATCACATTTCTTGCAAAGGAGGCCTCTGTGCTCGGTAGTAGTAGTGTTTGTTTCTTCTTTTTCTTGGCTGCTTTGCTTGGAAGTGGTGTAAAGACTTAACCCTGGTGAGAAGGACCTGCAGAGAAATAATGGAGTATGTGAGAGCTCCGGCTTTTGCCTTGTTAAATGAAACTCAGTCTATATAAACACCCTTGAAAAAACCCACTGGTAACGCTGCAAACACAGGATTCAGCAGCGGGCTGTTTTCATTTAGATTTTTGGCAGCATTTTTAACAAGAATATGTTTTTTTGTGACTTTCAAACCAGACACATCATCTTGGATGAACTATAATGGTAATAAAAGCATTGCAAATCTCTCTATTTCTAACCCAGGTTTTGCTGGAAACATCTTAATACTTAGAGGAGCAATGGAGCCTTCCTGTGTAGTAAGAACTTGCTTAGAAGTGAGAGCGTCCCAAAGCACATTCCTGGTTTTGCTCACACCCCAGCTTCACTCTTACTGTCCCTCCCTTGGTTTGCTCGGTGCGTGCCACACCATCTTGTTATGGATGGCTTCTCCTTTCATCTACCTCTACTGCAGGAACTTCAGAAGCTTGTGCCCAGGTGTACCTTCCTTCTGAAGTATGTGGTGTGTTTGCTATGAGAGTGTTTCATATACATGATGGCTTGTTGGAGGAGTAAAGTCTTTTCAGGCAGCTGCTGAGGATGAGGAAGGATCTGCTAGGATAGAAGATGTTGCAGTCTGGAGCAAGCTCTGCTTTGAACAGTGCTGTGTAAATATTTTGCAAATAACAGGGCATATATAGAAGTACATCGTTCAGCTTGACTATAGTGGCAATCCTTAAAAAAAAAAAAGTATGAAATGGTAGTGGAGAGAGCGGGTGTCCCTGTTAAATAAACCTACTTGATGGTGACTAATGTGTGCAACAGATATGAGTGGCTGCAGTTCAAAGTTCCTGCTGAACCTGCCAGCTCTCCCAACTGCCTGCTGCAGCCCTCAGCACGCGGATCTGGCTCTGCAGGGTGGGAACTGAAGAGCAAGCTTCTGGGAGCTCTCCTCTTGACTCCATGCTGACAGCTCCCTTCCAGGATCAGCTGCTATCTCAAAGAACTCACCTCTGCCGCTCCAGAGGGCTCTGCCTGTTCTTCTGCCCAAAAGATGGGGAAGGCCACCTGTGCCTGGGGGTGCAAGTCCTGGTTTGTTCAAGCGCAGCGTTCCTCCGCCCCCACTTACTGGGCAGCCTACAGGAAGGCAGTGAGGGTTGGTCACTGGATTTAGTGTGGGCAACTTCTGAGTTACCGCGATTCATTTATTCCACGCAGTACCGAAAGAATGTAAAGAAGCACTGAAAAGTCCCAATTTCCAGAGTAAGATGTGCTCTTTTGCTGTAGAAATGAGAAAAATAAGCAAGTGTTCTCTGCCTAAAAATAACTGAGAATGGTCAGGAACTGGCTGAATGGGGACAGAGTGGGGACATGACTTAGGTAAGGCAACAGCTCATACCCAACCAGTAAGGCCAGTGTTCTATAGTGCCTGGAGGTGGCTGAAATATGTCGCAATCCTCTTCCACTCTTGGACATAAGAGAAGCAGTCTCTGTAGTGCAACGCCAAGAAGTACATCTTCCTAATATGAAAATGATTAGAAAATGCAGAACTCTTGGATCCACAGCTGTCTCAGAGCCAAACACATTTGCTTGTTGTCAGCCTTAATAATCATGAGCTGTGTGTGGAAAATAAATTGCATCTTTCACAAAAATGCTGGGATTATAAGAATTATAGCTAGAGGCATAATAATCATCAGGGTCTTGCCAGTACCTCAGATACCTTCCCTTAACTAAAGCACAGGCTTGCTGTCTGTGATGGTCCAGATTCAGTATCTCACCACACAGCTGCTTGTTACCAGCGCGTGGCTCTCAAGTGGAGATGAATCACAGATCACTGCAGTGTCTTTGAGTGTCACAACATGAAGGAAGAACGAGAGTGCGCTGACACTGTTGTACCCATTGCTATTTCACCCTGCACAGCGTGTCACGGGGCACGTGGGGAGTTAACTTTGTGGTGTGCTCTCACTCTGAGTTGCAAGGCAGCCACTCTGCATGGCTGCTACCCAACGTCAAGCTGCAACATGCAGGAGGCACCCAGGCACACCTCTTTGCCTCCTCTTTCACCTTTCATTGCCTTAGTGCTCAAATATTGAATGGAAAATAACGATCAAGTACTGTGTTGTTTATTTTCAGATTTTCTGTGCCAAGCACAATAAACATTCCCCGTGCTGTGAAGCAGAGGTGGTCACAGAATCAGACTGCTCACAGTGTGTTTTCCTGCTGGTCTGTGACTACGCTTGGCTCTGTCTTTGTGCACTTTGGGCCTATGGTGAAGACAACAGCTCCTTACCTGTGTGCTGTGCTGTGGGGCTTCAGCATAGCTTTCATCTTGTTTAATAGTGTTTGGTGTGATGTAGTCTGTTGGAAGGTGGGATGGGGGCTCTCACAGGGGCTGTTGCAGATAGTCCTAGCATAGTACTGGTGTAGGGAGCTGCTGGAACACAACTTCCCTCTGCATGCTGTTGGTACTACTTTGTGTCTGCTTCTGTACCATTTGCTGCAAATCACCTCTCTCCTAAACCCACTGGGCTGTTTAATTAAAACAGAAAATTGTTGCAGTAATGCTACACCGGTGCAACTCTAGGCTTTGCTGGGGGAGATGGAGAGGGCTACAGTGTATGGAGGTAACCTCTAAGAACAAGGGCCTTAGTGGTGGGGACGAGTCCCATCACCACTGTCCTGTGTGGGGTGAGGGGCTGCAGTGCTGCTCCCATCTGGGAGTGGGAGCCTGGAGCCACCAGCAGATTTGGGGCTGTGTTGTACCTGCTGTTGGTCAGGTGGGAATAGCTGGTACGTGCTGGGAGCATGCTCACCCCACTAACCATGGGTTAGTTACTTCCAAATGTCAACTTGGTCTTGAGGAAAGAACTGACCGTCATTTTGTTTACTTGGGAAATCACTCTGTAGTAAACTTATACTGCAGTCTTATTCTGTGCAAACCCTTTTTGTTGGCTTGAGTGTTACCCCAGTTTTCTCTGTGTGGACACACCATTTGTTTAAGGCTGCTTGTGTGGGGAAAGGGCTCTTTAATGAACCACTGTTATAATGAGGTTCTGTGGCTGAAAGCTGAAGCTGAAGAATTCAGGCCAGTAATAAGGTGTGCATTCTTGGCCACTGGAGAATTTAATATCTGAAAAAATTTGCCTAGGGACATGATGAATTCTCTCTTTGAAAACTTAAATTAAGATGGGGTTATTTTTTTTTTCTAAACAATCTGGTTCAACCAGAAGTTATCGTCTTGGTGCCGGAGCTACTGGGAGCAAGGATGTGACCCAGGCAATGTAAGAGTTCAGACTAGACCCTGCAAGCCTCCACTTGGGTGAAATACAACAGTTAGAATGGTGTACTAAAGCATTGCTTACCTTAGTGTTTTATATCTTAGCTAACTCAACCTCTCCTGTAAGAAGGGGGGGTAGGGGGGGAGAGGGGGAAGAGAAGAAATGACATTGTCTGAATGTTCACGTGGGATGCATTTTTACTACTTCTCTTGCCTATTCCTCCAATAACTGTGCACTGACACTTAATATGTTTGATCTAAAAGTCATTGGATCACCTTTGTAACAGCTTTCAGATTTCTTTCTTTGTCCTGGGGAATGGGATATTGTCTACCTGGTAGAATACCAGAGCAAGGGGATAATTTACCAGGAAATACCCCAGGCCAAGCAATGAACTGCACAGTACAGCAGCCTTCTTTCTACTCATTTTCCTGCAAAAACAATCCATGTGTTTAAGTATTTCAGGAATGCAAAATAAAGTAATGGTAATGACTTTGAACCATTAAGAAGTATATTTTTCTACTCTTCCCTTAGCGTACCACTGCGTAGAAGGGAGCTTCACAAAAGCCCTTGTGTCTGGCGTGGCTCAGAACTCCCTGGCCCCATTGCTGCTTCTCGGGCCAGCACTGCTGTCCCTTCTGCTCCCAGTGCCCCACAGAACAGGTTGTAGCTGCATTCAGACCTCTGCCCCAGCAGTTCCTGTATCCATGATTGATTGCAGCTTAGCCAGGACCAGTATGGGCACAACTGGAGATGATATGGGACTACTGGAAATGCCTTGGGGTGGGGCCAGGAGTGAGCAGTGTCCGTACCACAGCTGTGCTGAACGGTTAACACTGGGTTTCTGATGAGAAAGAAGGAAGAGGAGAGAGAGAACATGGCCTTTGTTTGTTATAACCCCATAGGGCATCACCTGCAACCCAGGAGTACTCTGCATACTCTTGGCACTGTACAGATCTGCTAAATTAATTTGATAATGATGATCTAGATGAACCCTTGTGCTATTACTGATAATACTAAACTAGGAGGAGCTGCTGACGCCCCTATAGGTAGAGGGGCCTCGCAGAGAGATCTTGACAGACTGGAGGGATGGGCAATTGCCAACTGCAGTAAGTTTCACAGGAGCTAGTGATGGATTCCCCACTTGGGGTGGGGCAGTGCTGCCTAGATATACAGACGGGGGGGACAAGAGGCTGGAAAACAGCCCTGTAGAATGGGATCTGGGGGTTCTGGTTGACAGACAGCAAGTTGAATCCGAGCTGGCAGTATGCCCTGGTGGCCAACAGGGCCAACCATACCCTGGGGTACACCATGCCCAGCACTGCCACTGAGGTGAGGGAAGGGGTTGTCCTGCTTTGCTCTGTGCCAGAGCTCAAGGAGTATTGGGACACTGCTCTCAGACACTGGGTTTGGGTGGTGCCGTATGGAGCCAGGGGTTGGGCTCAGGGCTCCTTGCGGGTGCCTTCCAACTCAGGATGTCTGTGATTATTTTAGCTGTTCCTTCATGAGAACCCTGAATGAAAAAGGAGAAGATAGGCCCATTTGCATGGTTTATTTGACTCTTCTCTGTCACTAATGATAGTTGTGAATGAGCACCTACAGGAGCTGGGGACTGCAAAACTCGATTGTCTTGTATGTAAATGAGGAGTCTTTTGTTAACACTACAATTAGTACGTAAATCAGGTGAAATCCATGCAGTTATTTGAATATGTCCCATGGTTTTACATTCTAAATTTATTCTGTTGGCTGGCTTGACTAGCACTCAAATCGTGTCACTGCAGCTCTATCAGTCTCCTGTTGTACTTTAGGAAACAGTTCTAAGTAAATGTGGACTATTTTAAAATTGTTTTACTATAAACAGCTCAGAACTAGAGAAGTGAGTTAGCTGTTTACTTCAGGTGATGGTCTAATGACAAGCAGGTCATGCTCAAGGGTTTAGACACTGGAAAATTATTCTTTGATTTTTTTTTAATGAAGTGAAAGTCAGGAGCCTTCATTTTGCCTATACTAAATTATTCTTCGTTATGTATAATGCAACTTCACAAATTCGTATGGATTTTTAGAGCTTATTGTCCAACATTCATTGAAAGTAACTGAAGTATAGATCTGGGAGCTCTGCTGGTTAGGATCCCTGGCTGGAGCTCCAGGCTGGCATCTGGGAACATCCTTATGTTCTGCCTCTGTGCCTTTCATCAACAGAGAACAGAAGGATGACTTTTAAAGGTTGTAGCTCACCTGGAGGCACATGCTAAGTTGGGAGAAAACCCTAAAGACATGCAAGGCATTGATATACGCCATGAAGTTCAAAACATTCAATTGAGAACTTAACGTAGACCATCTTTGCTGGGCAGATATTTCCATATTGGGCTGAGACAGACTCTGCTGCTTGGTCAGTAAGTTATTGAATGGAAGCAAACAAGCAGTTGATCTTTATTGTCCTAGCCTTACTTTGGCTCTGTGTTCTTCAGGCTTCACTCTAGAGCAAATCTTTCTGCTGACAGGTTCTCAGTAATGTTTCATGTTTTTGTCATGGTCTAACATATTTCTTCAAGGAATAACTTTTTTTTTCCTTTATATCAAAGGGGAAATATTCACCTAAAGAGAAACTGAGTAAGGGATGGGGATTTTTATGTACCATTCTCTCAGGTTAAGAAACTCATCCTTGTGTTTAAGTCTTGAAAGATTTTATTGACTTTTAAACAAAACAAAAATATTCTTGATAAGGAGAGAACACACAGTAAACCTGACAAATACCTGTATATTTCTAACTTATGTTTTTAACAATCAAGGCAATCATTTAAACTTCCAGTAGATAAGGTGCATGCAATGGCAAGAAACTTGTCAACAGGGGCACAGTAGATGGATTGCCAAGTTGGCTGCTGACTGATCGCTTCTTTTGGTGTTTTTGTAAGATGTAGAGGGCCTGGGTGCCGGATACATGCCAACACTGTTAGAGATAGCCCCATCTCAAAGCAGTCTTTAGTGTCACCAGTCCAGATATGGCACTGTAGAGAGCTGTGGCGCTGGCATTAGACTCAAAGTCACGTTGGTTGTTTTTGCCAGACATGGCAAGGAGGGTCATCAACTGGAACATCCATCAGGTGTGACCCTCTTTGGATTTGGGCTCCCTTGTGATGAAGAGCTTGTCACGTATAACCTCTCCATGCACTGATGCTGCTCCTAAGTACTCTGCCTTGCACTGATGCTGTATGAGTAAAGGAAGTCATGGTTCTGAGGGGCTCAACAACAGCAGGGTCCACTCAATAGGAACAGGTGAAAACAAAAGCACATAACCAAGCCTTCCTCCCTGCGTGTGATATTTTGAATGGAAAACTGATCTCAGGGAGATTAGACACCCTGCCCTCACACGGAAATAATTTCCATTGCTTATCTGCGAGCCCCTCCACAGTGTGGATGAGCTGCAGTCAAATATTACACTTTAAAAGACAATTACGTGTCCTTCACTTCCTCGAGCCCCTCAAAAGCCAAACAGCACTATCTAATCTAAACCACCCCGGCTCTTCTCCAGCCCCTCAGACATATGCTGCACATTACATTTCTACAGAAATCTATTGCAATCTGGCTCAGCAATCCCTTTGAAGTCCTCAGGAGCTTATCTGTACTCCAGCAAGACAAGGTGTGTCTCCCGGGCAGCTTGCATGCGGCCGCAAAGCAGAAATCTACCCAGAGGCCACAGGTGCCTGGGTTTGGTTTTGTTTTTCTGAGTATCGAGAAATCCCCAGAATTCATCCCACAATGAAGGGCTGCATCCCGAGGCTGTCACTTTGCTGAGGGTGCTTCTGAGCACGAGAAGGGCCACAGCATGGTGCACATCACGGTGTCCCACAGGCAGAGGCACCATGTGCTGCCTTAAACAGGGCAGGGAGGGGAAGTGAGTTGCAGATGCTTTGTGCCCACACAGCTATGGGTTCCATGTCCTGGGGTCCACAGATCCGTCCCAAAAAGTGATGGATGGTTCACTGCCACAGCTCAGCAGAAAAAAATATATCAGACATCAATCTTTAGATGAAAATGGCCAAGCAAGTCTGTTTATGTAGGTTTAGGGCTGTTCTTGCTATGTTCTTGAAACTACTGAGGTTATCTTGTAATCCATCTGAACTGCAGCCTGTGACATCTTAAGCTAATTCTCAATCTTGCTGTATTTAACTATTCTTTCCCTCTGCCTCCCTGTGTAGGAAAATGCACATTGTTTTTTTGTTTTTTTTTTTGAGTCCCCTAAATCTGAGGTCTCTGCATCAACAAATGGAGACAGAGCCCTCCTTAAGAACAGAAATTTGGGGGGGGCTGATGAGACCTTCCTGAAAGGTGACAGCTTTACTGTGCTGGCCTTGGGCTGGAGGAGGGCTCTGCTGAGCAGCACTCCTGCTTATTTTCTGAAAGATTTGAGTGAATGCATGTCTCTATCTGTGTTTAGAGAGTGGCAGCACTGGCAATGGTGTTTATTTATCCACAAGATATGCATCATGCAAACAGCTGCTTCTCCCCACGGCTCTGCCTTCAGCCCCAGCAGACCACCCCTGGCACCCAGTGAGTACAGCCCCCTCCCTGGGAGGCCACAGCAATCTGTGCTCCCCTTCCTCGAGCAAGAAGCACAGCTGTTAGGCCTCTCTGCAGCATGAAGCAGAAGGATGTTCTGCCAACCATGCACTTTCTGCTAAGTGTCTTCAAACACTTCTTTGGCTTGCCAGCCAGAACCTTCCTGGGTGTAAACAGACAGACAAGTCTAACTTGCACCACATGTCCCAAAGCCTTTTCTGCAGTGTCCATTTGCTGTTCAAGTGACATACTTAAAAAGAAACAATAGTCCTACCTACCTCTGAAGGACCCAGAACTGCTTCTGGCTATGAACATTTCCCATTGCTGGAGCTCTGTGCAGCAAGCCAGAACAAACATACCTAGATTTTGGAAGATTCTTTTTTTTCTATATTGACTTTAATTTCCTTCTCTCACCATTAATGGGAGAACTCCAAATGGCTAACAGCTTTGTCAGGTCTTGTGTAAGCCGTAGGGAGCTTTCTCCTGAGCCTATTTGGTGACCTTCTCAGCATCTCGTCACTGAAACCTGGATGTGACATCTGAGGAGTGGGCAGATTTTCCTAGAGGACAAAGTAACCATTCAGGTGGGATATTAATCTCTTCTCAGGAAAAGTGGCAATGCACTGGCACTGCTGCCCAGGGAGTGGTGGAGTCACTGTCCCTGGAGATGCTGAAGAACCACAGAGATGTGGCACTGAAGGACATGGCTAATGGGCAAGGTGAGAGTTGATGGCTGGACTTGATGATCTTGGTCTTTTCCAAAGTTAGTGATTCTATGATCTGGATCTCTCTCATGTGATGGAATCACAGCATGATTTTCCTCTGGGATCTTTTGCAAGCCATTGCCTGCAGCAAATGGGGTTAACCAAAGGGATAACAGAAGCATCCTCTGCTTTAGAAGAGCCAAAGGACACATTCCTCATTCCTGGTGAACTTTTTGTCACTATCCTTTTGACTGCTATAGGAACCATTACTTGCAACTCTCACAAGCTCTTTTTTCCTTCTTAAACAAGATCGAAACCTACACTTCTACCCTGCATGGAATTAAAACCCTTCTGGATGTTAGCCTGCCTACACAGTCACTGGCGTTGCTACACCATGCTGTTTCCATGCACATAATTTTAAGTTCACATGAATTCAATGCTGACTATTGCTTCTAGTTACTGGTGTCTCTTTGAGGAGGCAGGGTTAAACAGTGCATTATTCCTTATCTGTAAGTAAAGTTTTCCCTGTAGAGCACAATTCCAAATGCAGCTCCTTTTGCTTTTGGTTTAATTTTTCACTGTTTGCTTTCCCCCTCCCCGCTCCCTCTTCATTGTGCTGTGCAGATCTCAGTAGTTTCTATTTAAAACATTTCAGCCTCTCTGTTTTCCAGACTTTAATTGGGAGCCTGTTGCTACATGCTGAGCAGGGTAGGACTAAGAGTCTTTTTTCCCCCCCCCCCCCCCTCAGAAAATAGATTGCTGAACATAAAGCTTCAGGGAATAACATTTAAAGGAGAGAAAATGCCTTGTGTGTTTTTTACTGTATAGACACCTCGTTGGCCAGCACAGCATTCCACCCTTTGCATGCCATGGAAAGCTGTTGTTAGCACTGATGCTTTCTGAAACTGAGTGCAGCAGTTGTCCAGATCTGCAGAGGAAGCACTGTGGGAGATCAGGCAGATGCTTTTCCTCTGTCTGTGCTCTCAGGTCCTGCTCTTCCCAAGCAGCGCAGGGCCAGGAAGCGCTGCTTCTGCCCCTCAGGGCCAGCTGGAAGGCAGCACCCAGTGAGGTCCCTTGGTGCTCACTCTTCACTCAACACCTCCCAGCCAAGGGGAAAGCACGTGCTGCAAGGTGGGAGAAGCAGGAGCCAGGAGCTGGGACCCAGCCACCACCTTGCCATGGCCGGGCTGGGGGAGAAGGCTGTGTGTCTTTGTCAGCCTCAGAACTTTTGTGCAGCTTGCTCTTAGTGATTATTTCAGAGTGAGTGAGCAACAGACCTAAGACTTTAGGCACCCTGTCTCTGACATTCCTTTTGCCCTGAATGCTCGTGTTGCCTGCTTGTCAAACGCAAGGTCATCAGATAATCAAGCCCCTTTGGCTCTGCAAGGCTCTATCTGACAAATTAACCCTAACAAACAAGAAGAGCTAGCAGAAGATTTTCTGCACATCTGCCAGACCTGCCATATTCCTTCCACTAGAGGACGGTAGCTCTTGTATGCACCATTCAGCAGCATTTTTACAATAGAAGCTGGAATAAAGCAGCCCAACCCTTCCTGTAGAAACACGTTCCTTTCTCGTGGTTTTCACATAATGAATCCCAGTGAATATTTAACTAAGTCTCCCCTGTAATCAAGTTTCTGTCCTCCCTGCTTCCATCCACAATGTAAAGCATTTCCTGATCAATTGCATTTAGCATCCCAGAAAGTCTCCCTCTGTATCTGTTTCTCTGCTCAGCTGGCCCCAGAAGAGCTATGTGTTTGATTGTTTTTGGGTTTCCTCACCCAGCAAGCACTGATACAAACTGCCCTACCTGGGAAGGGATGGGAAGGATCTTTAGGACCTCATCTTGGCTGTCTAAATCAAAAGCAGCCCTCCTCAGCGAGCCCTGAAATGCTGCTGTCTGTTCATACATATATGCATGCCCATTGCTGTGGGCCTGAATATTCAGCAATCCAATTCTGGATTTCATGCAAACTGAGCTGTCCTGCAACCCTCCCTTTAAAGTACGGGAACATGAAGAGAAAAGGTACATGTCTGGGTCTGTGTGAGGGTGGGGTGGGCCTGTGGTGGTATGGGAAAATTTTCTGTGATTAAAACCTATGGCCTTTTCTTAAGGAACTTCATGTATATGTAACAACAACAATTCTGTTTGTGCTCGGCCTTTGTCTGCTGGACAATTACCTGTTAGTCCCAGTTACGGATGGCAGCTTGCAAACATAGTTACAGAGTCAACCAACATGGGCTGTTAAATCTCAAGGTACTTCTGTTTACATGGAGACGGGACACTGGCTTCGCTCCAGGGCAATCCAGCTTCTCAATACAGTTGTGGGCACTTCAATCACCTGGCAAAGGGGCAAGGAGGTCTTCCCTTTGCACTTGGGAACTGGTGGAGGTAAGGGCATGGCTTTCACTGGGGGAGACATAAAGCAAAGTCTTCTTAGATCTCTACTAGGAGACAGAGATTGTGTGCAAAAGGTGGGGAGTACATGTAGTGTGAAGGGACTTCTGGTTTGCAGAAGTTGAGGGCTGAGAAGAATGAGAAAGGATGTTAGTGGTAGACATTTAATACTTTGTTACCAGCATATTCTCCGGGGTTATAGAAAGTTTAAAAATGACGTTATCTTACTTTTGTAACTGCTTCAGCCACTAAGCCTCGTGTCTGCAGTGGTCCTCCATGATAAAGCTGGAGATAAAATTGTTAATATTGGAAAAAACCTTTGAGATCCCCAAGCCCAACTCCAACCCATCCCCTCCATGCCCACTAACCGTGTCTCTCAGTGCCACATCTCCATGGCTCTTGAACGTCTTCAGGGATGGTGACCCCACCGTGCTCCTGAGCAGCCTGTGCCCATGCATCACCACTCTGAAAAAATGTTTTTCATCATATTCAATCTGAACCTCCCCTGGTGCAACTTCAGACCATTACCTCTTATCGCTGTTACCTGGAAGAAGAGGCTGACCCATCCCTCACTATGACTTCCTTTTGGGACACTCAGCCTTCCAGTGAAGGATGTGAGGGGCCCTGCCCAGGAGGAGGAGCACAGCCCTCCCATGGGTCACTGCCATGCAGCCTCCTGCCACTCCTGGGGTTTAGGCTGGAGCAGGAGCCTTGGTGCAAGTCCCACCTGACACCTTCTGCTAGGAGCTGTTCCTAGATGCCACCACTCGCTTGCTGAACCCTGCAGTGAAACAAAATCCCATCTGATGTAACATTGCATGGGAAACTACCACAACCACCAGTCGATCTGGTTGGACTGCAGAGCTTTAGTGAAACAATCCAAAACCTACAGATCAACTGGCAACAGAAATGAAAAGGGTGCTGGCCAACAAGCCAAAGATTCAAGAGCTGCAATGGAATGACAAATGATCTTTGCCGCCTTTGTCTTCTTGTTTTCATAAGTCTGTCTCTGTCTTTCTGTGCCCTGCTCAGCGCTGGGGTTTTTATTCATTTTGTTTCTGCTTAGGGGATTCACTGCTCAAAGTCATTCACCAATGGGTGCTGCTTTCCCCTGTTTTAGAAGAGATGCTGTTCCCCAGCAGCCAGAGGTGCTCTGTAGGGCACTGTGTAACAAATTCTTTATGAGGGAATACATAATAAATTGAGGATTTTCTTTTATTTTGATAATTTAGTGTCCAATATCTGCATTATGGAAGTGCCTGGAGGTTCCAGCCAAGCTCAGTGTCTTATTGTTCTAAGCCGTGCATAAAAGCGTTGTCTGAGATGAGGAGCTTACCATCTAAATAGATGAGATGAATAAAGGGTGGGAGACAGGAAATAGCCATTATCCTCATTTCATAGCTGGAAAGTTTGAACATAAGCAAATTAAGTGACTTTCCTCGGGTTGTATAGGAAAGCTGATGTAGAAAGTCAGAAAGCACTGAATGCCCACTACCCAGTGTAATACCCTGAGCGGAACATGCCACATTTCCTGTTTCAATCTATCTCACAGCATTTAATAATGACAACTATTATTTCTTGAATCTTTACCTTAGGACATAAAAAATGAGGAGTACTGGAGAGGTTATGTGGCTACAAGGTGTAACAATCTGGAGGGAATGATAGTACTCAAGTGCACGGTGGTGAAGATCTCTTTTCTCCAACTGCCTGGCATTATTCTCTTAGTAGATTCTGTTGTGCATAATGGAGAGGGAGATCAAACCAAAATGAGTTTGGTTGTTGTAAAACCGTTCCTTTATGGAAACTGTTCCCATACACATTTTGCTGCAAAGGAACTTGGTAGCCAATGGTTTACACTTTCACGGGTAATTACTGGATCTACAGACTTCAAATAAATTCTTGTTTTTTCAGTTTAGCAGCATCTTGAAGTAACACGGTGAGGACTGGTGATGGAAGTGGCACTTTTTAATATTAGAATGTGCTCATTTTTACATCACCATGAGATTATTTTCCCCCAAGTCTCTGACAAACACGTGGAGCAACTTTGCCTACCTTTGAAAAGAATGTGAACTACGAGCCCAGACTTTCAGAAGTGGTTTGCTTTGGCATCCTAAAAACCTGTTTGCTGCTACCAGGGCAGGGCCCAGAGAGGTTGTGGATGCCCCATTCCTGGGGGTGTTCAAGGCCAGGTTGGATGGGGCCTTGGGCAGCCTGGTCTAGCATTAGGTCTGGAGGTTGGTGGCCCTGCATGTGGCAGGGGTTTGGAACTTGGTGATCCTTGGGGTCCCTTCCAACCCAAGCCATTCTGTGATTCTGTGAAATACTTTGAAAACCAGGTAAATATTTTAGCTGCCAAAGTTTGGGTTTGGACACTTAGCTGTAGAAGAACTTCAAGGAAAATATGTCTTGGCCAAATATTTACTTGTATCCAGCAGGGTCAAGCAGAAGTTTTAGAGAGGACCAAAATAATAGGGAAGAAATGTTGCTTTCCCATTGTCCTCTGTGGAGTAGCTGAGCCCTCAGTCGTGTGCATGGCTCGATTAGGATGCAGATGACTTTTCCCTGTAGTCCTCTAGAGCTTTAATGCCTGGGCTTTTCTTCTTCTTTCTTTTTTTACTTCTTCATTCGTCTTCCTTCCTTCTTTCTTTCTTTTTATTTTTTTTTTCTTGGTTAGATTCCCTTTTTCTTTGTTCTCTGTTCTATTTCTATTTCCATCCGATAGAGACGTGGCACGTTAGCAAGCCCAGCGCCTGGAGGGCGGGCTGGTATTGGAGGAGTGCTCCCCGCAGCTCCCCGCGCTGAGCGGAGCGGTGCGTTGCGCTTCACTGCGGCTCCGTGGAGGAGCACATTTTCTGACTTTACCTCTCAGAGAGGCTGTAAAGAGCAGAGCAGAGGAGCGCTCAGCAGCTTTGCCTTGCGGTTCTTTCTAAGGCGGCTTTTCCCACGTTGCTCCACGGAATTAGTCGCCTGCCCCACTTCACCTCTCAACAGACACAAGTTTTTTGTCTTCTGCTTCAGCTCCCTCCGAGAGGTGGGCTCCGGCAGCACGGAGCCCGGCACGTTCCCACCGCGGGGCCGCGCCGGGTGGGAGCATCCACGGCTCTCCGGGCCCGGCCGTGCCCCGCAGCTGGGAGCGCCGCGCTGCCCCGCACCGCCGCTGCCTGCGGAGGGGACCCGCGGCCCAGCTGACAGCGGTGACAAAGGGCTGGCAGCGCTGAAAGATTCAATTTAACTTGCTTTCTCCTCCCCCGCCTCCGTGTGCGCGGGGACGGCACCGCTGGCGCTTTTGAAAGTAGCGGCGCAAAGGAGCATTGGTGTCCTCATTTTCCTTCCTCCCTATTGATGTATCATTGCCAGGATGAAAAAGGACGTCTCAAGAGCTTTTGAAAAAAGGGGTGACTACTCAAGACATTTTATAAAGGAGGAAGAATGGAAAAGAAAATAGAACTCGGTAGGGGGTAGAAGGAGCCTGAATGCGCGCCTTGTCTGTCCTTTCTTTCGCCTGAAACCTGGAGCTGTTGTTCCTATTCCAGTTCAAACTGTCACCTTTAGTTCGTGATGGCTTTACTGCCCTTGCTCCTGAACCTCAACAGATTGGGGCTTATTTACCTATTCACAGTCCTCTGTGGAACCTCATTAATAGGCTTATTAGCCACACCATTCACGTGCAGGAGGGCTCACAAAAAGGATCCCAGCCACTTTGAGAGGAGGAGGAAAAAACTGTAAAGAGATTATGCCCTCATTCAGCGGCCTCGCTGCTGTGAAAGGCTCCCTGGGCCCGCTGAGATCTCTTGAAGCCTAAATATGATGACAGAATTGATCCCCCCCGCTCCCGCCCCCCCCTTTTAATTCCAAACATGCTTCTGCTTTTCTCAGATGGAGGACTCGGGCCGCTGTGGGCCACTTTAGGAGAATTGGCTCCTTGCAGAGAATAGGGTGCCATTGATAGACTGCTATCTTTTCATCCCGAAAAAGAATAAATTCTGACAAGTGCTTCCAGACACTGGGGATAGGTGTTCTGATTTGTCATTTTTTTAGTGGAATGCTTCCTTTTCTTTCAGAGCATGCAAAGATACCGATGAATGGGGAAAGGTATCGCAGCTTCCTGTGTCGGGCAATAATTTATGTGAGAATGCATTAAAGGGTGTTTTCAAAGGGCAGTGGACATGCCTGGAGCTGGGAAAATTGGATCTGGACTGTGACATCGCAGCTCCTCAATTAGAACATTGAAACGTCTCTTGCTTTAGGAACAACAACAACAAAAAAAGAATTAAAGCTGCGCTTCTAATCGGCTACAAATTCGCCTGCTGCCCCTCGCTGCTGCTGCTGGCAGTGGGAAAGCACTATTTGGGAGGTAGGCACACGGTGCACACAAAACTTGTTTTCAGCTTTGGGTGCTTGAAAGCGTGTAAATACGGAGCGCCACTGCTGTGCGGCCCCAGTCCTTGAGAGCCTCCAATCAATATTGCACAGAACAGATCCAGTGCGCAGCAGAGCTGTGCTCAGATAAAGTAACGTTACATTGATCAGCGCTGATTTAATTTGAGGCGAGCACCGCTTATTGATTCAGTTGTCAGGCTGATTCTACAGAGCAAGCATTGCATGGACTGCGCTAGCAACCTTTTAGTTAATGGTATCTAAAGTAAAAAGCTTTATTAAGTTATGCTCAATTTTAGATACCGATATTATTATGCATCTCTTTAAATGAGTGCGTGCAGAACTACCCAACAGCTGTCCTTCTTCGGGCACCGCTGCTGCTCTCAAACATCACCCACATGCACAGCTGACCCCACGCTGTGCATACGGGCGGTGTTTGCTGGGTGTCACCAATAACCCCTCAGGCTGGGGCAGCGCTGCTGTGGCCTCAGGTCCCCCAGACCCTCCCGGGTACCATCCTCGCAGTCAGGTGGCGGCGGTGGTACCGTGAGTGAGTGCGGGTGCCGGCAGGGAGTGAGGACTGCGTGGGGCTGCGGGCGGCCGCCTCGCCCTCCCCACCGGGCAGAGCTGCGGGACAGGCTGAGCAGTGCCCGCACCCGGAGCGGGGCCAGAGCCGGGGCCGAGGGCGCTACGGTGCGGGCCGGGCTGGGCCGGGCCGGGCTGGGCGGCGGGGGCAGGGGCTCCGTATCGCGGCCGCAGCGATTGGCAGAGCCGAGCAGCGCCGTCCAGGAAACGGCTCGGGTTGCAGCGGGGGGAGTGACCAGGGGAGGAGGGAGGAAGGAGTCGGAGGAGCGTGCGGGGAGAGAGAGAGAGAGAGAGAGGGAGAGAGGGAGGGGGAAAAAGAGGGGAAAAAAAAAAAAAAGAAAAAAAAAGGGGGGGTTGTCGGCTTGACAAAGCTGCGGCGGCACGGGGAGGGCGGCTGGATGGAGCGGAGCAGGACCCGCAGCGATGCCCGCGCGGGGGAGGAGGCTGCTGGCGCCGGGCACGGCGGGCTCGCCCCTGTGAGGCGGTAGCGCCGCAGCGCAGCGAGGGGACGGGACGCCGGGCGGGCTCCTGCCTCGCCGCCCCGCCGCCGCCAGCCCCGCGCCCCGCGGGGGATGCGCCGCGCTGCCCTGCGGGGCCCCCAGCCCGCCCCGCCGGGGCTGCCCGCCGAGTGAGCGCGGCCGCGGAGCGCTTCGTCCCCCCGTGCCGCGGAGCCGCCGCCGCTCGGCGCTTCGCCTCGGCGGAGCCTTCCCGCGGAGCCCTCCGGCTGCAGGTAATGGCACGGCCGGGGGTGCGGAGGGGGGGGAGATGGGGGCGAACCCGAGAACGCGAGGGCTCCCGGCGCTCCCGACGGGACGGGGAGGCTCGGGATGCTGCGCTCTCCCCGCGGCTCGGACTGAGGTCCCGTCCGGTGCGGAGAAACCTTTAGGGGACGGTGACAGCGGGGCTGAGGACAGCGGCCCTCTCGGGAGCTCCCCACGGAGCGATGCTCGGCGGCACGGAACCGCCCCCGTCCCGCACCGGGAGAAAAAGAAATCCGCGGTGATATATAGGTTTAAATGCAAAACGGCGCGTTCAAACAGTGAGCCATTATGCGTTCGGTGTGAAACGCTATCAACATTTAAAACTTCATTGTCTCCTTTGTACCAAATCCCTGTAAATCTTCCACTAGCCTTTACTCATTTTCATCTGAAAAGCCTGTTTGGGCTGAATAGACAGCAATCAACAGCCTCTGGACTTCTCTCTCTCTCTCTCTCTCTCTCTGGAATGTCAATTAAAATGCAGATTTTTTTTTTTCCCCCCTCCTCATCTCTTAGTGGTAAAAGACTTGAGAAAAACAGGATAGTCCTGGAAAGCGAATGAAAGAAGTTCAAACAATGCGAAAGTACGGAGGCTGCCAGCCGGTTCCCATTAGTCCTCCAGAATTAATGTTTAATAGCTGTGATGCTCAGATTTGCTCGGAGATTGAGCGGGGATGGAGACGCGTGCGTACGTATGTCTGCATCTCTATAAATAGGTGTCAATATTTAAGCGCATAAGCGCTCGTTGGGGAGCTCGGTGTGCCTGGATGGTTGTGGAGAAGGCTGCTGTGTGCTGGCATTGGGGGAAGGTCCGTATTTCATTCAGATTTCTCTATTCCCTGCCTAATAGAGAGCGCTGCTAAGAGCTGCCCGATGAGCAGCGTATTGATTTGGTTAACATGCTCTACAAATTGGACTCTCCCTGGGGAGTGATAAACATCTTATAAACAACAATGGGAGTAGATTAAAAAGAACACTGAGCGTTGAATTTAATTAATGCCACTGCCGAACAAGAACTACTTGTTTGTGCGCGAGTGTGCTCAAAGTGGAGGAGAGCTCGGAGGAATTTGGTTGGGCTCCCAAACCAGTCTGCGTTCCCATGCTCGTCAGTTTGGCACAGAAATTTGGGCAGGTATGTGACGAGGTGAAAATTGACTTGATGAGCGAGTGGCAAGGAGAGCCATCAATCATTGGGGGCTGACAACTCCTCCCCGAAGTGTAGGCTGAGAGGAGAGACAGAGTTCCCTTTCAAGGGGAAAAATAAACACTACGTGTGGCTTTCACTGAGTCTGAGACTCCAGGAGGGATTATGGTATTGTAGTCAGGAAGCCAGAATTGTGGAGGCCAAAAAGCATGCTGGGGCTGTGTTCCAAACATTGAGATAGAGGTACATAATTACCCAGCGCAGGAGGTCCTTCCAGGGAGCCGTTCCCCAGCGACTGTGGCAATCGAACTATGAAAGGAATTTGGGTTCGTTTTGGCTTCGTTGGACTCCGCTCAGTTTGGGAACGAGCAGCACTCGGACCGTGGTTGTAGAGTTGGGTTCTGCGGATGGGCCCGGAGCTCTGATTGTCTCTTTGCTACACCTTTTTGAGCCTCGGCTTTGAATTTGGTGTTGCCCTGCGGGGGAAGAGTCCCTCCGTGCTGCTGTTGGATGCTCAGTGCAGGAGTTGGCAGCCGCCTCCAGGTGAGCAGTGCTGTCAGGTGGCCTTGGGCTGCCGTTCGGGATGGGTGCTGGGACAGGACCAGGCACACTCTCTAAATGGCATTGAATGCAGCCTGAAAGTCCCGTGCTGCTGAAACATAGGTGGGATTAACGCTGTTTAGAAAGGAGTCTGGGATATATGTTAGCGTTCTGGTATGTTTTCTTTTTGCAGAAATATGGTTAAGCTTTGCAGTTATATACGTAGCCTTTAATCAGGCTTTACCAGATGATTTATGGAAATTAAATTAGCTTTACCTCCAGCCTGTTAATTAGAATTTATACCCGCTTTACAGCTGGATAAACTGAGCTGCAGAGCTGGGGCTGTGGGGCTGTGAGTCAGAGGCTGAGACCCGTCCTGGGGACACAACTTCAGCTCCACACCTGCATTGCCCTCTTGTAGGGAGGCGCTCTGTGGGCTCTTCCCCAGTGTCTGTGAAGTGGTCTGGTGGTGGTGGTTCCGCTGAAGGTGGAACAGTTGCACACTTGTGGTGTCATGCTCTGCTTCAATCTCTGAAGGAGCAGCGGAGAATTGAGCTGGGATGGGAAAAGCTTGTCCCAGAGTGTCAGGGGTTCACCTGAAATGCTGTGTATGAACCATTTCCCTAACTTGATCTCTTCTAAAATCTGCTTCTGCTGACCCTGGGAGTTCCAAGGGTGCCCTGCAGCATACCTGTCCCCAGTGCTGGGAGCTGGGGTTGGCTTCCAGCCCTAAGCGAGAGGTTGAAGAAGCCTGAATACACTCCTTAATGGTTGGCTCCATGAAGGGAGAACGTCTGTTCGTTTTGCTGAGTTCTGCATGCTGTGGTACTGCAGCTCAGGCTTTTTTTTTCCTCCTCTATTTAGGGATGGGGGCAGGAGGGGAAAAAAAGAGGTTTTATGCTATTCTTTCCCCAAGACCAGTGCTCTCTAAGTTTCAGTTGGGTTTCATTACTTCTAAGGTGAATTATTGGCTGATTTAAACAGCTTGCTTGATTTATTCATTGACAGTGGTGTACCACCTTGTATTTCTGGGAAGGAGAATACAGTGTAATTGCCAGGGTGAGCTGCTGGGTCACCATGTGAGGATGGTCTTGGTGTGGTGCTTCTGTGGTCCCCTAAAGTTTCTTTGACACCGTTTCTCATTTCTCTTCCACCAGCCCATGGCAGTGCTAACAAAACACACAGCTCCATCTACTGAAATTAATTTTACGGGGAGTGAAATGAACTTCTTTCCCCCTATCTGAAACATATGTATTAATAAGGACCTTTGAAAAGAGAGCGCTTGTGTGCACGTGTGTGCATGCTGTGCAGTTGAGCATGTATGAGTGGAAAATGATGCTGGGGAGGTCTCGTGTGCAATTCCTGCCCAGGTTTATATAGCTCTTAATTGCTGGAACGCAAGTGTAGTTACCCAGTACCTCTGTGAAGATGGGACCCTGTTACCTGCACGGGGTGCTCAGTTGTTAACAGGCACTTGAACTGAGGTGGAAGAGGGTACACCTACAGGAGAGCTGGAATTGTTGAGGCAAAGTAAGGTTTTATGGGCTGTCTGAGCCTAAGGAGTGTTTTTCAACTGTTATTATAGTGGAAAACTACTGAATTATTGAAACTTCAGCTGCCTGCGGAGCTGCCTCAGTGAGGGAATGAAAAAACTTACATAAACCTTCAAACAATAACAAGAATATAATTTGTATAATTGTGGTAATTTTGCAGCATTACGGGTTATGTGTCTGTACATGTGTGTGCCTTTATTATTTTTTTCTAAACTGTATATTTTTCTGTCAGTAAAATAGCTCTCTAAATACGTGCTGAGAAGTGATTTTGTGAAAACAAGGAGGACTTGGTTACACCTCGGGTGATGATGGAAACTGCTAACAGAAAATGAAAAGTCACTCACTTTTCACATATACTTGAAACTGGAAAAGTATTTTTCCCATCCTTCTCCTCCTCCTCCCCCTCCTCCTCAGCTTTGTGGGGTTTTTTGGTTTGCATGTAGGATGGTTTTGCTGACAGCATTTAATCTCTCTCCCCACAGCCGCTGCCGTTCCCGGTGAGGAGGGATTGCCCTGGCCGAAGGCACTGCGTTCTGTCCATGCTCCTGTAGAGGTGCTCAGATGGGATTAAAGTCCACATGGAGATATGGAAATGGACCAGGAACTTACTCTAAAAAGATGGTCAGCTGGGATTCGGGTTGCCTTATCTGCCTGGTGGTGGTCACCATGGCTGGACTTTCCCTGGCTCGACCGTCATTTAACTTAGTTGTTGAAGATGCCACTTTGGAACCCGAAGGTAAATCATTCTAGAGTACTTAATCCTGCAAAAGGAGTTAATTTTAAATACGTCAACATCTGAAATTGAAGTCAACAGCTTTATGTGCGTTGGTAAATAGAAGGCAAGTAACAGATTTGCCCTCAAGAGTTATGTTTTCCAACTTTTCCTATTCACACGCGGACTGAGTTCATGCAAGCATGCGTTTATTTAATCTTGTGCAAGCAGTGGTGTCAATGATTTCACTTGGGACTGTCATCGCGTTGTATAATCACAGTGTACAGCAGAAAGTTTTCAGGAATGGGTCTTTAAGGAAACCTGTTGCGTTTATGTACCTGTTGTGTATTGCTCAAGAAAGGACACTGCTGGGTAGCTGTACGTCACTGTGATTTGAACTACCTGGAAAGTTGGGAGGAAAAAGAAATGCCAGTTGTTTTTAATCACGCGCCCTGATTGTTTAGCTTTGCAGGGGCACTCTGCAAAGGCAGGTGTCACAGCCCTATTGGTGTTTGTGGCTGGTTGCTATAAATTTCCCTATTGTTCTTAATGCCCAAGAACAATCAGTACGCTGTCTGGATCGCAGGGTCTGGAAGTGCACATGAGGAGATCTGAATAGCAAGGAGAGATTATTGCTGTGAAAGCAAAAACTAATTGAAACCTCTGCATTGAAAGAGACGTTCTGATAAAATCTCCTACTTCGAGCCTGCACCTGTTGGTATGTTCTTGTAGGTTATCCCCCCTCAAGCTTCCCAAAGTGTTTTTCTTTATAGAGCTAAGGAAGGGCTGCTTTTCTTCTTGTCCTGAGCCACTTGTATTGTGATTTTATGGAGAGCGTAGGATCATTTCTGCCCGCTGAACACCCTGTGGAAAAGCAAGGCTTCCTTCTTATAGTTTTATTTGTCATTCGGAGGGCTGATTGCATTTCTATTAACTGTCAAAACAACGTAATAACCCATAAACCATATTTCATCGGGCAAGCTTTCTGGGGGAGTTTGGCCTATACATGTCCTGCAACCCATGTCCAGGGATACAGCCGTGTTTTTATTTAATCCACTTCCATGCAAAACGTATTTGTTTCTACCCACTGCCTCTAAAAATAGACGTCACCAGCTAACGCATTTCTAGAATCTCTTCCAAGTACATTTTTATTGATGGCAGGGGAAAAATTATTTAGAGACGATGAGCCCTCCTCCCTAGCAAGCATTCCTGAAAAAGAATTAATTCAGTGTAGCAATATTGTCATCTGTCACGGACAGAGACTGTTGATAGCAAAGCCTTTTTGGTTCGTCTCCTCCCCTTTTGAAGGTAACATGAGAATTTGAGAAAGCTCAACTCTCATCACCGCTTACTGTATGATTTGTTAATTGCACATCTGGTGCCTTTTTGGCTTTTCGGAGGAGTGACAAAATCAGGGATAATTCTGGTTTCAGATGAGCTGTTTATAGAGAGGTCCACTGGTTTTAGGGGTAAATGGGGAAGAATGCGATTGCATGAATCATGCAGGGAGAAGGGTTAACATTTTTGACTTATGCCTTAACAGTTTTCTTTTAAAAACTATTCTTCTTCCACGAGGAATATCCAATGGGTGAGAATCGAAGTGTAAATTGCTAAAAACTACTGAAAACGTCTTCCCTGGGCAGGAATGTTAACTTACGTGAGATAATTTTAGACGTACAAACTTGAATTGTTACCAGAAAGGGGGAAAAAGAGCTTCTCAGTTAATGGTATAATATTAATGCTATAATAAGCTGTTTTATGCTGTAGAATACAAGCAATTGTGTGGGATTTATATCTGAGATTTGGGAAATAAAACCTCTTTTATGTACTTTGTTAAACCCTTCTCTAAAAAACAAAAAAAATACCCGCTCTTTACTGAATCACCTTCATTGGTTCCATCCCTGCCACCCACAAGCTCTCTGTGCTGAAAGGAGAACAAAACGCTCTTTTAACAAATCTCTTCAAAGACAAAGCTGACTTTTATTGCTATTATTTTTTTTAATTTACTGAATGCCAAACATTTTGGCCGCAGCTAATCTGAGGCAGTCAGGTGCTCCACAAACGTATGCTTTTGGTCGGGTTGCTGACTGAGCAGTCATTAGAGCAGTGACATTTTGGACCAGCTGAGAAGGTCGCCAGGGCTGTGACCTTTTGTGACATACTTCGATCCGTTCCTTAGTCTTCCTTCGTGGACATGCCCTGGATTTTGTCTTTTTCTGGTGCTAAGTGCTTGTATTGTTGTTCTTTATTGTCTTAGTGACTCAGAATATTCAAGAAGCTGCGTGCAATGTTAACAGGAATTGAGATTGTGGCTTTTGTTCCATTGGCTGTAATAAATAACCCCTGGTTGAAATACAGTCATCTCTTAGCTATACACAACTTTTGGGACATTGCAACCACTTTCTTCAGGGTCTGTAGTTAAATCCGTGCTTTAGCACAAGCAGTATTCATCTCTCGGGGTAATCAGCTGTGTAGCTGTGTGTACACGTGCACTGAGGTGCTTTGCTTTGTTACCTGCAGTATATCTGATCCCTTTGGTAGCACCCTTCTCTGAGCTTCTTTCCTACAGCGTCGGGCTCTGGATCTGATCCGTGCCCATTTGCTGTTACTCTGGGATGTGTAAAGATATCTACACTGAAGAGGATATACTGAGCCATAGTAAACTATAGTGTCAATATTGATATCATGGGTGTCCACCAAGGGCCGGGTCCTGGGTCTGTTTATTGTAGTTGCAATGCTTTCTTTCTTATTCTGTGATGGCAAGATCAAGGTTGAGGTGGTGTAAGCAGAAGCAGGACCTGTAGGAGCTGGTTTGGAGACTGTCAGCAATTGATTTCTGCCTTGTATCAAGTGTTTACAGATATGTTTTTTATCCTGGGAAGCACAAAGACTTTCTACTTCTAAATATTTAGAAATGAGTCTGTCCCAGCTTGCATAAAGGAGCCATTCTCTTTCTGTGTACCCAGCCCGTGAAGGCCTTTGACAGCCAACGTTACAAAAGGGCTTTGACCGCACACATGGCTTGAAGGGTTACTTTGTGAACTGAATAATTAGTTTAGACATAAATTTGATAAATAGCAAGCTCTCCCTTGACCTTTCCTTGCCCAGGCTGTGTGTTATCGTTCTGCTGGGCAGCTAATTTAGCCTCTTCCCCATCCAGTGATGCTGGCCTTGGAGTGCCCGCTCGGAGCCCTCGCCTGGTGCAGTAACAACGTGTTTCAGTTCTTTTAATTTAGGTCAAATTTCAAAGGACTAATTTAAGCTTCCTACAAGGGACTGCCTAGTTCTGTGTCCTGTGGGGAAAAAAAAACCAAACCAAAACATCATAGTTTAAAATGGCCCTGGATGCTTGTTTGGGAATCTGCGGTGAGCGAGGGCTTCTGTCATGGGTTGTGTGCTGATGGTGGACTCCAGAGCGACTAGAGATTTGTCACCTGAGCTTTACCTCATTTCATGGACACTGAACAACATACAAACATGTTCGGTGCGGTACCCAGAGGTGTATGGAGCTTTTTGTAAACACACTGCTTTATCCGCAGGCTTAAAGGGTAACTGTTGCAGGTGGTCACAGCATGGTGAGCTGACTGGGGATGCTTTGTTAAGTGTTGTGCCCCACCTGATGAGGTCATGGGGGTCCTGCAGGGTGTCTCTCAGGAACCATTCTATGATGATTCTATGATAATGCAGCAGATGGAAGGAAGGCTGCGTGGCAGTGGGATGTTTGCTGTCACCCAGAGCAGTTTGCCCACACGGTGCAGCTGGCCCTCTCCATGCTGTGGGCTGTAAGGCCTGGATGCATCTCTGGGACAGGTAGGGAACATAAAGCAAAAGCATCCAATGAGAATTCCCTTGCAATGTTACAGTTTTCAGAAGGTAAATGCCTGCAAGTTGTGATTAATGTTTCAAACTGATTAGTTAAATCTGAGGGCAATTATTGCAGGCCATTATGGAGGAATGTGCCATCACCACAGATTGAGGTGTAGGTTGGATGCCCTTTTAGAGATCCAATTCTGTAAGTTATTTGGCCCAGTGCAGGAATTGCTAGCTGAGATTCTGGGGAATTAGACAGGTAATCAGATTTAATTGGATTTAATGTGTCTGTTTTACATTGAAAATCCCCTGTCCATCAGCAGCACTGTGGCCTGGAGCTGTAGGCCGATGGGCCGCAGGCATGGCTGCTATTTATGTTTGGTGTTGGTGGATGCTGCAAACTGGTAATGGGTCAGCATGGCAACTGTTTTGCAAAGCAGCACAAATAACTGGATATTTCAAACTTAACAGCCAATTTAAAAACCATTGTTTTCTGGTGTGTGTATTTGTAGGGGGGGAGGGCTAATTTTCTGGAATTTGATTCCTTCAGTGTTTTGTGGAGCCAGAAGGTTTTCAAGCATGCTGAGTTTTTTCTTCTTCTTCTCTTTCCTTTGACTGACTCCAATGGCAACACAGTTTTTAATTTTGAAATAGTTGTTCCTTGGCAGAGGACATGCAGTGAATTTCAGGCTATCGTAACTTTTTACAGGCGAGTTGCAAGCCTTTGAGAGCAGCGTTTACAATGGAAATGCTGACAGCCCCGGTTATGCAAGGTTGTGTATGCATGAGATGATGGACTATTGTGGTGTTGCAATAACAACTGTCGCATAGCCCTTAATGAGTGTATGTCTGTATCCAGCTTCAGCAGGAACGATCTCTTGCCTTTTAGGAAATAAGTTCAAAGACCATTTTCTTTTTCTTAGTGTGAGTATCAAATTTAGGCAGAGATGGAAATGCGAGAAAAATACACAGCAACCCTTAACTGTCAGATTTTAATCTGTGAAGCATTTTGTGAGTCCTTATGATTGAGGTTTTACAGTGAAAGCAGAGACTTTACCTTTTGGAAGCAGCACTCGTTAGCAACATAAATCCATATTTTTTCAGAAGAGCCACCATTCACTTAGGCAAGTTGCATCTTGTCTACTTGCAGTAGCGCACCTGGCCTAGCTAAAAGAGAGAGCTTATTTCAGTGCAGTTAAATGCAAGATCTGTGCTGAAAATCTGCCAGAAACCCCAAGCAAGTCTGAAAAGATGAGAGGTGTTGCAGTTTGACCTGATTCCCTGGTTTTTGCCCAGACCTGGTCAGATATGAGCGTTTTTGGTTGGAGCATGGTAATTTGTGCTTGGGATGGCTGTGGGGAGCAGGGGAGCGCTCAGCACGGAGCCTGTGGGGTAAACTTAGTGAATAATGTACGTTCAGAGTGTCTTGTCCCATCTCTTAACTATCACTGGTGTCTCTGTAAGATGAACCCCTGCTTTGTAGGAGCATTGAGCGCTGGTTTCCTGCTTCAGAGCAGCAGAGCATCCAGCACCTAGCACAGAGATGTGCCCCACGCGTTTCAGTCTGTGCTGGCTCAGATCCTTTCACTGCGTGTCACCTCACAAGTGACATTATCCGTATCAAGGAGAGGGACAGAAGGGCAAGCTCATTGCTGATAGAATTCTACTGTGCAGCTTCCTTTGTCTGCCATGCTATTTTTATTTTAATTGTATTTTTAAAATTACTGTAGCGAAAGCATTTGGTGAACCTCAGAGAGGCTGAGGAGCTCGGAGATGTGACCTACTTTAATTTTCCTTCCTCGCATGCCATTGCAAGTTCTGTGTAATTATTGCTTTTCCTCCCCCACAAAAGAACTGGCTCATCAGTTTGGGACATTGAATGATTTCGAGCTGCCTCGCCTCTCAAGCTGAGGAGGGGAAAGGAAAATTCGTTTGTACAAGGGGGAAACAGCCTCAGTTTGGGAAGGCTTAATGGGGTAGGCAGTGCCATGTGCTGGGTGACTGGCGAGGAGGAAAGGGAGGATGAGCTGTTGGTTGAGGAGGAGAAAATCGTGGGGCTTTTTGTGCTTATTTTTCACTGTTTTCTCTCCCTCTTAGTTTTTCGTGAGTGTTGTTTGGAACAGGGTTCTGTGACATCGGAGTTAGCACCTCGGACTTTCTCCCAGGGGGCTTGTCCAAGTTGTGGCCAAGTTTACATGGGATTTGGGGCTGGATGCTGCGGCCAGGCATGCTGTAGCAGTCTGTGCTATGCAGGACGTGTCCGTCGGAGGTTAAATCACGGGTGGGTGGAAGAGAAGTGGATCAGAACACCGTGCTGCGACTCAGTTCTTCCACGTAATAAAATGATGTGGCATATAAAGAAAACAACAACTCCATAAGGTTCACTGTATTCTTTAGGATGGCCTGGAGGAGTGCGCTGGGCCGAGGTGAGCAGCTGGCAGGACTGGGCAGCCGGGCACCCAACTAGCTCTGCCAGTTTGTGAAGGGCCCTGCTCAGTGTCTGTGTTGCAATGTTTAATTTGTTTCAAGAAAAGCAACATTTATAATTGTGAAGGCTGCTTTAGGCCACCCAGCTGTTTTTAATAATTATTTAAAGAAAAGGGGGGAAAAAAAGCTGAGCAGTTCCTGAGCTTGGTTGCGTTAAGCATTGTTTAATCACAAAAAAATTGCCGTGCTTAGATCCCATGGTGTTGAAGTACCCAGATTCAGCTGATGTTGTTTACTCACCCGGGCAGCACAGGTATTTCAGCCGTGCGGGATTAGCACGGAGGCATTGTAATAAATCTGCGGTGCGTGGCTGCTCGCTAATAGCCCTTCTACTAACAATTCAGAAACATTCGAACCATCTTCCATTAGTATGGCACAGTGCCCAGGAGTGACTGCTACAATAACGGGTGACCCTGGCGTCTGCAAGTTCAGAGTAACCCTTTGTGGGGCACCTGGAAGGGCAGCCCTCCAGCGTGGCTTTAACTCTGGGGCTTGCTCGGCGCTCTTCCTTGCTGCCAGGTATGTGGTCCTCGCTGTGCAGAGCTCCACTGCCCACTGATTAAATCCTACGATCAGTTAAAAGTCTTCTTTTTTTCCAAATCCCACCTTAGGAAGTGGGGAAGATGAATTTCAGAGGCAGAGTGGGGAATAAGCGAGATGAGACTTCCAGACGAGCTGCTGAAATTAAAGAGGATTTGTATAGTCAAGTAAAAATGGGACCGTGTACAAAAGAAACAACTGCCGACTTGCTTATAGGGAATCTGAATAGATGTTCTCAGCCTCCATAACTAGTGCTCGAAGGTGAAATTGTGCAATTTTTAACCTCTCGGTTGTAATTTACTACTTTTACATGTTGAATAATAGTAATAGTCCCAAGCACAGCCTTTGGCAAACCTGGAAGAGAAGTAGGGTTGTGTTTTTTATTGTCTGGATTTATGCCGTGTTCTGTTTTGTTTTTATGCTGCTCTTGAAATGCAAATAAGGGACCTGGAGAAAAGCTGTAGATGGGAATGGATGCAAGAAAATATGGAAAACAGTAAAACCCTGTAAAACTAAATACACACGCTCATACCTTTTGCCTAGGCAGTCTGTAATAAACAGAACCTTTCCCAGGCGAACTCTAACACTAAGCTGGACAATGAAGTTGGTTAAATTGCTTTGCTACTTGGTTGCATGTAGAATATGGTCAGGAAGATTTCATATTCTGCTGTTGCTGGAAGTAAAAACACCGAGCAAATGATCCCAGCCTCTTCCTGAATTTTACCTTAACGGTACAGAAGTTTAATTTCTTTTTTTTCCCATTCTTCATTTGAGATTCTGGAAAAAGGTGATACGTTTCCTTCCCCTTTGTATTGTATAATAGATTACATGAGAAGATTCTTCTGTAATGACTCTGAAGAGTAGTTAATTATTTTTGAGATTGTGTTTCAGATACGTTACATTCACATCGTACTTCCCGGTACTCTCAGTTAGCTTAGGGACCAGAACTCTGTTGCTTTGTGTATCGAATGGAGTTTTTGTCTTGAAATGAAATTTTCAGAATTTGGTGCGTGGAACCAAAGGTTCAAATCCTGAAGATGACCTGTAGTTTCTCATCGTATCGATGACATTAAAAGGCAGCGTAATCATTTGAGGGTTTTTGGGGTGGCGATTCAAGCTTGGGGGTGATTCCCCTCTCCCTTGTTACCAAGCCTTTGTGCAGAAGACATACCGATGCTGATGTTTTACTGCTTCTTACTTTGTCCCTTGTCTGGAACCAAGTCTTACACTGGCTATTGTATAAAGAAGTCTTCATCCTGTAAGGAGCAGACCGTGAAGAACTGGGACAAACAGGAAGAAATCACAGGGCCGTTCCCAGCAGCAGGAGGTGGCCTCGCTGGTCTCTCTGCTGTTTACTTTGAACTTGGCATGCTCCATGTCTTCCCTGGCTTGGCTTCCAGAAGCATGAAGCACACAGCCAAGCCCACGAGCATGTGATAGTTGGCATTTTTGATGTGTGTTATGTGGTTGTGCAGCCGTAACTCAACAATCGCAGCCATAAAGACAGGTAGGAGCAAGCAGGCTACAAGTTGTAGGAATCTTAATCTCTGCACGAAGCCTGGACATGTCCAGGTTTTTTGTTTTCTTTTTTTCATGCTTCTGAGGAGCAGTCTGCTTGCTTTAAACATGGGTATGGGGTGTGAAATGTCAGCATGACTGCTTTGCAGCCATGACAGCTGGGCTGTAACAACTTGAGTTCCTTGGGCACCACGGGAGCAATGGGGCTGAGGCTCAGTTTGCCCCCGCAGCTCAGCCCAGCTGTGCCTCACACAGGCCCAGGGTTTGATCTCCCCTGGGCTACCCTGGGGTGCTGCAGTTCTGAAGCTGCTGGCATGCTACAGAACATGATGCATAGGAGATAGATGTATTCATCTGTTGATAACTTTTTGGTGCATCTTTGCTCTTCGCCCAGGGATCTGCAAGCGATGGAACTCTGCTGGTCACCAGAATTATTTTTCTAAGTCTTCAAAGCTTAGGAAAACAAGTTAGGGCCACGTAATATTTTCCCTTACCAGTGATGACATTGGCAAGTATTTCAATTGGAGCCAGTTCTTTTATTTCATTTTTCTTAATGATCGTGGTATACGTAACCCTCAGTGGGCATTGGCACCATGCTGTAGACCCAGAGCAGGTCAGGGTGGCTGGAAGCTCTACGCTTGCTGGGGTACCCTGCATGTATAACGTGGCAATGCTTGCTTCATTTTGCAAGTCTTCACTTCCCGAGCAAAAGGATTCTTTCTGTACTTCACATCTTCACCTCAGCCAACCTTTTGCCTGGTTTTATCTCCCATGCAGCCATCGGATGACTCGATCCTTACAGAGCAGGGATAATTGGGTTTAAGAAGATGCCAGGAGAAACACCTCAGTTTATTTTGGAGTCTGCTGCATGATGTTTTTGGAAGTTGCCATTGTTTTCAAACAGAGCATCCCAGGAGCTTGTTTTAAAGGAAGAAGACAAGACTTAGGCTCTGCCTTTTTTTTATGTTTGTAGTGCTTGTTGTGCTGAGCATTTGGTGAAGATTTCTGTAAGGCCTGTATAGTTCCTATCAGATTTGAACAATTAATAGTTTTAAACAGTGAAGGGGATACAAAAATGATTTGTGCTCTTTGGAGTGTTGTTCGTAATGACAGGGGATGTTTTTATGTTTTAAAAATAATGAAAGGAAGATGAGTAGCTTTGAAAGGAAAGTATTTTATCAGAGCACAGAGACTTCCTGACTTCCTGGCCAAGGCAGAGCCAGGCAAAGCTGGCAGCTAGCTGGCATAAACACGGCACAAATAGGACAGCAGGGAATCCAGTGACTTTGGAGAAACAGATGGATGAATTGCAAACACTGTGTTGTCCCCCTTTGTGTAAGGAGACGTGCTCAGCCTTTGTGACTTTGGTTCCCTGTTGGCTAACAGCAGTTAGTCACAGCGGCCAGGAGCCACTCTGCATTTCTGAACCAGTGGCCATTGCTTTTGTAAGTTGAGTTTGCTATCCATCATCCTATGAGAAGAAGACATGGAGCTGCTCTTAACATTAGCATGGCACCTTGTGCCATAGGCTTGTACCAGGGAGATGAGAAGGTTGCAAACCTGGTTGATACCTGGGCTTTCATTAGCTCCAGAGGCTGTCTCCTGCAGAGAGCAGGAAGTTTTGGTGTTTGACTCAAAGTCACCGGGGTCTGTGGCTATTGTGCTTCAGGCATAGCTCAGTGTTTCCATTCCATGTAGCTCACCCAGAGTGGTTTTGCTGGATCTTCCTCAATTCTCAGAAAAACAGCAGGGCAGGAGAAGCAGCGGGAGGAGCGTTTGCCAGCCTGGCATCTCCCATGGGGACATTCAATTTTGCAAAGAACCTCTTGGATTCTTGACAGGTCAGGTCTGTTGACCCTTCTGGGCATGCTGTAGTGAGTGTTTAGTTATTTACTAAAGCCTTTTGAAGCGAAAGTGGCTTGATGGGATCTGAGGCTTTTGTGTGATGGAGAGTTGTGTGAGAATCTTTGCTGGGGTTAGCTATTAGCTGATTGTTTAATTATTTGGCTCTGTAACTAAGTAACTAAATGCCTTGAGCTTTAAGATAAGCAGCTCTTTGTTAACATTTTAATAAATGGAGACAACTAATAATTATCTAAAACCTAAGGAAGTATAAATCTCTTGTTTCAGTGACCAGTCTTGAATAGAAATATGACTTGGAATATAATTATGCACCTCATAGTAATGTTTAATAGGGCTTTCAGAATGTTCTCGGTTCCTCCACTGTGGTCGTGGCTTTCATACAAACAGTATTTACTCCATCTGATGGCTGGATGGCATGAAGCATGCTGTGACCGTGTGTGAGCAGGTGAAGAAGAAGTTCCCATCGGGTGTTTATTTAGCAGGGACTTGGTTTTCCATGGGGCGCTGTTCGATGGTTCCACCTATGAAGTTTCAATATGCTTACGTTGTGTGCAGTGCTATTACAAACAAGGATGTAGCTGGGAGTAAACAAGAGCAGAAGCAGTGTTCCCTGCCTTGTCCTCCAGTGCTTTAGAATGTCAACAGAAATGTTACACATGCCTTTGTTTGTTTGTTTTTTTTAAGGGTGACAGGCAGGCGTTATTCGCATCAGTTAAAGCACCTTTGCAGCGGGAACTGATACCACAATTATAGGATTTGCAGGTGAAGTCCCTTAGAGAGGAATCCTGTGCTGTGCAGAGCTCACCAAATGAAGTGTCGGGTGATGAGTAGCAGTTTATGGGGATGGCTCAGGGATACAGTTTTAGGCAGGAGGAGCATAAACGCGTTATCGAGTCATCAGATGTGATGCCAGGTCATCAAGCCTTGCTTGGCAGCTTGTGCTCTGCTGGGCCATCTCCTCCCTCCTGCCTGAGACGTAGCTGGTTCTTTTCGCTTAGGATCTTTGGGTCTGGGAGAAGTGCAGAGGACGCTGCCCCAAACAACAGAGGATGGGCGCGAGTGAAGGCTGAGCGTGGCTCATTTCTCTGGTATGCTGAAAAGATGTGCAAGTGGGGAAATAATCCTCGTGTAATCCTCAGGGGCAGCGTTGCTGCGATTATTATACTGTGTGCAAATTTGTCCCTAAGTCTTAGAGCGGTGTACAAATGGCTTGTGAAGGGGTGCAGTGTCCTGGGGGAGTTGACTTTGCAGGGTACGGCTGTTTATGCACTGTTGGGAATTTGTTAACAGTTTGAACCCGTCAATTTTCATTGTGAAGCTATTGGACAGGCTAATAATGCCTCTGAATCCCACCTGTTCTCTGTTTGCATTTGGGCACCATTTCAAACCCACACTGGAAAAGTTTATAGGCAAACATTATAAAAAGTGACAGTCTTAAGTGCTGCTACATTCTAGTTTGGCAACACAAAGGCTCACCTGAAAGAGCTCACTATTTCCAAACATGACTTCATTACTTCACGACAACGCTCGGTGATGGATCTTCTCTGATACTCCGATGAGAGAGACATGCAGGATAGCATTTACTAAGCTCTGATACCTTAATAACTACTCATTTTTTAATTATTGTTTTTATGTTTTGCTGCTCGTTTTCCTTTTAAAGCTGTATTTGAATTTGGCTTTGTGTTGGAAGACTTGAAGTAAAACTGGGGGTAGTCACTTTAGAAATCAAGGATGAGGAGTAGAAAATGGGTTTTTTCTTGCAGCCTGTGTGAGCATCCTGCAGATGTCCTGGTGCTGCTCAGCACAGCCTCTCAGGCACCTGGGGGAAGGCTGGGCTGTCCTCACCCACAGTGGCTTTAACAAAGACCTTTTAAAAGACTCTCGGTACGTTTTCAGCACAGTGTAAACTCTGTAAAAGAAATGTACTTTGCAGGTGGAGTGCTTACAAAGAAGTCTTGTAAACGTCAGAGTAAATTAGCAAGCCGGTGTCAGCTTTTTTTTTTTTCTAGTTTATTTTGACACTGGATTCTGTATTACAAATATTATCCAGTATACTCAAATGTATTTATTACAGATGTATGTGCAGCAACAGCCCGTGCTCCTTCTGGAAATGACATTTTGAGCAGCACAGTGAAGCGCTCAGTAAAACACCTACACTGCAGATCCATGGATTCCTGGCTGCATCAGCAAGACTGAACGAGTTTGTAAAATGCCAAGCTGTATTGTAGCTTGCTGTGGGCTTCGAAATGGAGTTTTGCACTCTGGGAAATGTAGAGACCCAGTTGTAAAATCTAAATCTGAGAAATGTTACGGTGCCCATAAACTGTCTTGCTCAGGTTTTGCTGAAATGGTTCTCCCAGCCACTGCCCTGCTGTGACATGTGCCACATCTGCTGTCTGAAAAACACACTTGCCTTGGGGGAAGAGACGGGAGGAGCTTTGCTGGCTTTGCAGGGGCTCATCCCTGGATCTGGTCTCTTTTTGCATCAGGCAAACTATACCATCCAGCTCCCTGAAATTGTGTGGCTTCTGAATGAGTGGGAGGAGAAACTGGGCTCACTGCTTTCAAATAGAACAAAAGATTGAAATGCCCAAGTGTCCCATTGGGGTTCTGACAGAGCTTCAGCATGACCGAGCACCCACCTAATGGCTAGCTTGGACCTGGCATTTGTTTCAGCCTTCTCTGTTGAAGGTGCGATGTGAGAAATGAGCACAGGGGAGGAATGTGGTTTTCAGGGCACAGTATTCTTAGAAGCAAGAGTGGACACTGAGGGAACGTTAAAAGGGGTGACTCCCAACTAACAGAAAGCAGCGTGTGCTGTATTTGTTTGCACACCCGTGGGAGCACAGTTGGTGTCTGTGTAGGACATGTGTCAGGATGAGAGCAGCAGCCAGCTGGGAGACGTGACCATCAGGAGCAAGCAGAAAATGTGTTCATGTTTTTCCCTGATATTTACTTTTCTGTCTTGATGAGGGAAGGGGGGGGGGTGGGGGGTGGGAAATGGGTGCTGTGGCTGTCAGGTGAAACCAGTGACAAAATCAGTCCCTAATGCATGGCACTGTCCAGGTGCTTCATAGGGGGGACTTGGTTGGGGTCCCTCCACCCCATACCACTGCCTCACGGGGATGGTGCAGCTATAGCAACTACAGACAGATGTCATTTTCCAAGGATTTTTTTGATTTTTATTTTTAAAGACTCTGGTTTGACGCTCTCAATGTTTAGTTACAAAAGGGAACTGATGGGTGAGCAGTTTTGCTCTGAGTGGCTGGGTACACCATGCCTTCAGAAGTTTTGTGTCTCTAGGTGTCTGCTGTGCTCTGCTCCAGGAGGTTGTAAAGTAAGGAATGAAGAGGGAAAAATAAAAAGGAAAAAGTTACTGTTGCTTGGAGCAGAGTTGGCAGTGTAGTGAGCAAATGTTGAGGCTTTGGAAAAGGTGAAAACTAAAGGGCACCATGTAGGCTGTGTACAGAAATTCATGTTTACTAGCTTAGTGTGGTTTTCTTGGCTATTCTTTTTCTCCAAAATAGCTCTTTTCAGGTTTAAAAAGAACCCTAAATCTAAAATCAGACATGGACAGATAAATGTTGAATTACAGACACAAAAGCTGTGATTTGAAACTGGAGTTTTTGTTTTGAGCTCTTCCTGCCTCCTCCAACCTCTCTTTCATAGAATCATAGAATCTCCAGGGTTGGAAAAGACCCATAGGATCACCCAGTCCAACCATCCACCCATCACCAATGGTTCTCACTAAGCCATGTGCCTCAACACAACATCCATCTTCGTGCCCTTGGGTTCAGTTCTCATCTCGCCGGGGTTGGCGTGGTGTGGCTGTAGGGTGGATTGTGACTCTGTGGCAGCTGCGATAAAGGACACAACAAGGGACCTATCGGAGGGGAATGAGCTTTCTGTGTGGTTAATTCTTTTTGAAAATACAGCTTATCCATATCTGCATGTGATTCAGTTTTACAAGGCAGGTTGCTGGGCTAATCTGGATGAAACTTTTGATTGAACGTGATTTCTGTGGATAAAAAGGGCCTTCACTGACTTGTGTTGGAAATTCTCTCCTTTCCTTCTTTCTTCTTTTTCCTCCTTTCCTTCAACCTTCGCAGAGCCGCCAACCAAATACCAAATCTCTCAGCCAGATGTACACTCTGCACTTCCAGGAGAACCACTTGAGTTGCGCTGTCAATTGAAAGACGCCGTCATGATCAGTTGGACTAAGGATGGGGTCCCCTTGGGGCCCGACAATAGGACAGTGATTATTGGGGAGTACTTACAAATTAAAGATGCTTCACCCAGAGATTCGGGCCTCTATGCTTGCACTGCTATTAGGACCCTAGACAGTGATACTCTGTACTTCATTGTAAATGTTACAGGTGAGTGAGCTAAACATAGGTTTTGCATGTGGAAGCTGTAAAATGTCATATAAAGATATATAATAATATAACTTGAAACAGTCCAGTTGGGCACAGAAAGTTTAGCTGAGTTCTGCAGTTGAGATATTTCGGGTATTTTCCCCTTTGTCCTGATTCTAAAATGGCATTGGTTTGTATATACAACTTCTGCTTCGTGGGGTCTATACTAATAGCTGCTGAGTAGCCTTCTGTTTTATGCCTCTGTGACAGGTTTAAATTGTACAGAGTTGCTGTTATGATGATGATAAAACCAGTAAAATGAATATGAGGTTTTTTTTTTTTTTTCCCCCCAGTCTGAAGAGAAAAAAGGCTGTCCTACATCCTTTTACGCTGCTTTGTTTAGAGACAAATTGCTCTCAAGGCACTCAGTTCTGGTCAGCTGAATGTCTCAAGGAGAAGCAAAGCTTTTTCAGTTCAAAGATTTTTGGAGTTAACAAGCTCTCTTTGGAAGCTTCTGTAGCATTTAAGGTTTATTAGCTAGTTCTGTTAGAATTTTGTAAGAACACACATTCATGCATTTTCTTTTTCTATGGCTTCTGCACAGCTAACATAACTTCTTTTCCTGGTAGATAATTTAAGATGTAGCATATTGGTTTATTTGTCTATAAAATACTCTCTTTTAAAGTCTTGGTTATTTTTAATGTGCAGATGCTCTTTCTTCTGGGGATGATGAAGATGACAATGATGGGTCTGAGGACTTTGTGAATGACAGCAACCAGATGAGTAAGTAACAGCACGCTGCCGGAGGTGCCTGGCAAGATAAGCTCCACATGGAAAATAGCATCCAGTTTCTTGCACTCCTGCCTTCAGAGCTCCTCGACTGTTAACTGCATGTGCTATCAAATAGTGGCATCTTTTGTCCTCTTCCATTTTCTGTTTCTCCTGGTTCGTAATTTGGATCAAAAAGAAAAAATAAACTAATATTCTTTTAAACACGCTTTCCTGGTCTGTACTTTCTGTCTCCCTTCTTGCTTTCATTTCTGATGTTTCTTGTCTTCCTAAATTGAAATTTGGTCTTTATGTGTTATAGTTCATCTTTGAGAATCTTAACTTTTTCTGTATCTGGGCTGATATCTAGAAGAAGCAAAGATCCAACTCACGTTGTTAAACGGTTGTGGTGTGGAAGCCTTAAAAATGAAATAGAGGTTTTTCTAAGGCAAATCCCTCAGTCCTTAACCTGGGCAGAAATCTCACTGGAAAGAATGGATTTGGAGGCAATGGTTTTATTGTTCTTTCTGTTACTGTCTTCAAAGGACCTCAAGGTTTGTCACACATGAGGCAATCTGTCACCAAAACCATGTTTTGTGTTACTTACGCGTGATGAAAATGAGGCTAAAAGAGTCTTAAACCTAGCTGGATGTTCAACTTCAATCCCTTTGGAGAATTTGGAAAGCTATTAATAGGCTCTAAATAGAACAGCCGCTAAGAAAAAAAGAAAGTAAAATTCGTATTTGTTCCTTATGCCCCCATGCACCATTGCAAAATCCCATTGGGTGGCTGGTAGTTTGCTATTCCTTGTGCTTTGGAAAGTCAATAACACAAAAAAACACAGAAGTCCTCCATTAGAGATGTGGGCTGGTTGAGAAGCAGTAGCCAGCAGTGTGTTTGCTCTGCGGACGTGTTAGAAATTGGCAGTGATACTAAATACTTGAAGCACTTGTTGGGATGAAGGAGCAAGTGCCCTATTTCAGCTACCCTAGTTAGTTACTATTGTATACGACTGCCCTGCTCTGAAGCTGTGAAACATTAGATGCTATTTAAAGTGATATAAGCAGTTAGCTGCCGGCGTGGCCCCTGCCATCTGTTAGTGCATTACCCCAGTCTGATGCACAGGTGCAGCTTGAAGTGGCTGGGGTTAAGCAGCTGTAGGCTGCTCGGACAAAGGAATGCGGTGGCAGAGATAATTGGTGAGTTTGGATAGGAGACATTGCTTTTAAAAGAAATTGTGTGGGCAAAACCTCCAAGCCCAGGCAGTGTTAGTATTCCCCTGAAAATGGCTTGTGGGGAGAAATTCCTTTTAGGAAACATCCTTGTGTCTGTTATCACTTCAGAGTTTTATTGGTGCCTGTCAGAAAAGGGCTTGCAAGATTTTCAGAACACAGTTGTGCTTGGGAGCTTTGGAGATGAACTGGGAGCAGATGGATTTTGGAAGCGTGTGTAGCGAGAGAAAGGCAAGGACCTGATTTCAAGGCAGCTGGGTGATGTGATGGCCGTTCCTTGCCTTTCATTGAACGGGGAGAACTACCCTGTGGCATCTCCTGTGACACTGCTGATACTGTGGTAATACCAGCATCATTTGGAGCCACTGTGAATGTATCTTTATTAGGGAGCTCGTGGAAGGACGCTGACAACTTTTGCTTGCTTTGATGAGCTGAGTGCTTTAGCAGGGGTCAGCCACACTTTCCCTGCTCAGAATGAAAGCTGCCCCTGAAGCGTGACTCTTCAGGCTTCTCAGGTGGTGGGGAGCATGCAATCTCCTGCAGAGTGGAACTGGGGCAACACCGGCTGGGTGGATGGCACCCAAGCAGAGCATTTCCCAGACAAGTGCTCATAAGAGTGCCTTTCACAACGTGCCCACAGGCTGCTGGGTCCCCTTGTGAGCTGCAGGTGGGCACAGGGTGCAGCCCAACCTTCCTTCTGCTGTATGAGCACTCAGCAGAAAGCGTGGGAGCCAGAAGAAGGATCGTGGCACCACATTCCTGCAAACAGCCTGTTTTCAATGAAAAGTTGCATCACAGTAACTCAGTTGGATTAATACAACTTTGCTGAAAGATGACTGTGATTTGGCATGATCGGAGCTGTCTCAAAGTTAGGGGTGGGACTCAATTTGATCCTTTTGCAAACTGCTGAAGCTTGCCTGTCTGATGCCTTCCAAGCCTTCCCATGAGCATTCTTGGCCATTACTCTTATAGATTTTATGTGGCACTCGAAAGGCCGCATCTAATTTAAGAAATGGAGTTGCAAGACTGATGGAAAAGTGAATGTGGAGTTGAACAGTAGTTTAAGTCCACGCTGAGAGTGCCATGGGGGAGGCAGTGCTGTGCAATGGTCAGACTCCCTTCCCACCTTCCTCTGTTGGGCAGAGCCTGGGGAAGCCGAGATCCCACCAGTGGCTGGTTGCTGCTCCTTAAGAGAGGAGCTCCGTAAGTGTTTCCTGAATCAGGGTTTGAGCCTTGCAGATCTAAAACCTTTTAACTGATAATTTACATGCAAATTACAGCTGTGATCATTAAGGATAAGCAATGGAAATTGGCCTGGTTATGCCTTTAGTGATGGAAACAAAAGGCCACGGTCTTCAAAGGTTGTTGCTTTTTTGATGAAACAATTCTGATAAAGTCCAGCTGTCTTGGCATGTTAATTATAATGTGATGAGGCAGGAAATGGCTGCAGTGCCTTCCAAGGGAAGCTGAACCTCGGCATCCTCATTCCTGCATATTTAAACCCAAAGCAAACCTTTTAGAACTGTTTTATTTACTAGTCAAAGTGCTCTTTTAAGCTTTTTAAGAATTTTTCTTTGCCTCTGTTACAAATGTATTTACTGAGGCCAAGGTTTTCAAATGCAGGCGGAGGGATTGAGGAGGAAATCCGGCCTATGCTTCAAGGCTGCCCTGAGAACACAACTGCTCCTGGAGGACTGAGGTGTAGGTGCTCAGGAGCTGGAGCAGCAGCCTGCTCTCAGGAGACGAGGGCACTTGTGTTGCACACGTGTGCATTCATTCAGCCATTTGGCTTGTGTGTATTTTTAAGTAAAAGGCATGCATAGCAGATTTCACACTGCGTTCGGTGTCCTCCTAGGCTGGCAGATATCTTAACTGCCTGAGAAACAAAACAACGTGGTAGATTTGTTCCAGACTGCATCCTGAATAGCTTTTTATTACTTCCAGTTTTTGTTGAAGTGATTAGTGCTCACAGGGAAGGTGCAGGGCTTGTTCCACTGCGACACCAGCCCTCTCTGTCCATAAAACGACTGTGTTGGATGCTGAGCTCTGCCCTTAGTGAGGTGCCTCAGCCTGGTGCCAGAGGGCCATCTCCATGGGCGTAGGCCTAGACTTCCTATCACAAAACTTAAGGGCTGTCCTCCATCAGTTCTTAGTGGCAGTAGCTCTTTGTTGGTGCTTGTTGCCTTGTCATCATTGGGATTTTGAGAGGTAGCCCTAACTTCAAAGTCTTCTTATAGTCCTGACAAGGCTGCACTGACATTGGGGTTGCACCGAGACCTGCCAGCAGTAGTTTGCTGGGGACCACGGGGCAACCCTGAGGATGCTTCTGTTCTGCCTTCAGCTCTGGTCAGTCGATGGGAAGTTTATGGCTTTTTTTTCCCTTATCATCCTTTAAACAAATTCTTCTGGGCCAAGCAATGGTAAATTGGCACTAAGAACAAAAAGTATCTAAATGTAATCCACATGCTGTGCTTTTCATGCCTTGAAGAGTTTCGGAAAGGATAAAACAAGGTTCAAATTCATCAGATCCTGCAGAGTGGAAACCCGCTCAAGGGAGCAGCAAAAATTGGATGCTGCCTAGAAGTGTTTTTTAATTAAAGGTCAAATACAATTGCACTGAAAAGCTCAGGGTGACTTGATGTGGTCATTCCAGGTGCACTGAATGGCTCAAGGTGCTCCTTGGGCAGGCTTGGAATGGACTACTCCTCTATTTCTTTGTATTAGGTGTAATCAGAGAGAAAAAAAATAATCAAGAGGTTCTGAAGTGGTCCCCTGGGCTGTCTAATTTCAATTTCACATGCAGGAGATTTGCCTGATTAGATGTAATGTATTTGCAGCAGAGTGCAGTGAGGGTCAGCAGGATATTTTCTTCGCTAATGAGAGCTCTAAAAGCGATCAGGAATTCCCACTCCTTCCCCTGCTGCTTGCTGCTGCTGCCTGTGGGGCTGGCACTGGTTGTTAGTGGGAGCTTCTCCCAGAGATGTGTCCCATGTCCTGTTAGCAGGGTGGCATGTCACGGAGATGGTCTGTAAGGGGTCAGCCTGTGCTGGTCTGTGCTGGTACGCTACATTTATTCTTTGTTTTAAGATGGATTTGCTCTCAAAACAAGCAGAAATGTGCTTTTAGGTTTTGTTAAGTTTCTCTATGGAGAGAAAGACCATGCATTGCTGTAAGAAACCATGAAAGGAGTGTGAGTGTTACAGTTTGTGGATATTGCTGCCTTTCTTGTTTTCCTTAAATGTGCTGGTGAGCTGCCAATAAGCATTGCTGGTACCTAGTGAAAAATGGCAGGGTATCCTACATGTTCTGACAGTGATTTCAGCATGTGATGTCTGCATGTTTTTCTCAGAGTTCCCAGTAATTCAGGAGCTCTACAGGGTTATGCTGATGTGAGGCTTGTGTGAGGGAAAGCTTTCCAAGCACATCCCTTGCTCCTATCCTGGAGTTTCCCTCCATCCCTCCCTCCCTCCCTGCCTTCCTCTGTGGCTGCTTTTCTTCATTCCTGCCAGCATCCTCCCGGCCTGTTCTCTGTTCCCACCTTTTCCATGGAGTAAAGTGTTTCTTTCCTGTGTATTTCTTGCACATGAGGATTATCTGGGCACTTCTTTATAGGAGATTTTTCAAGGATATGGGAACAAGGGAATTGTATGAAAGACAACCATGGGATGAGCTGCACTGTAATGCAATACAAGCTGGTATTTGTGTGGAATACTTTTATAAAAACATGGCTGCATGAGGCAGCCTTGTTGTAGGATCTGCTCATTGGTGATTGAATGCTGACCTGCTCCCATGCCTCAATCCTCAGTTGTGCCCCACGGAGAGCTTCCCATTGAGCTGGGTGCGGGCTGCAGGGCACTGCTGCCTTGGAGGGGTTGTGGAGCTTGAGCTTAGAGCTCCTGCTTGCCTATGGGTGCTTCCTGAGCCATCAGTGCTATGGACACATGCAAATGCATGGCATGGATGCGATGAGCAGGGGCTATGATTGCTGCAGAGCTTCTGAGTCAGAGGTGCCTATTTGGGGCATAAATCAATTAATGGTTTGGGTTGGAGGGGCTTTAAAGGCCACCTAGTTACAAGCCCTTGCAGGGCAGAGACACCTCCCACTAGTCTGCCCAAAGCCCCATCCAGCCTGGCTTTGAACACCTCCAGGGATGGGACGTCCACTGCTTCCCTAAATCTACCTTGTTTTAGTTTGAAGTCATTACCCCATGTCCTGTCACTACGTGCGCTGCTCCTGTAGACCCCTTTAGGTGCTGGAAAGCCACAATGGTGTCATGCTGCAGCCTTCTCCAGGCTGAACAAGCCCAGCTCCCTCAACCTTTCTCCGTAGCAGAGGGGTTCCAGCCCTCTGATCAGCCTCATGGCCTCCTCTGGATCCTTCCCAACAGCTCTGTCTTTTTTTTTTGCTGGTCTCTGAGATGGCAATATGATCAGTTTGAATGATTGAGGCTCTGACCTGCTACAGTTGACTATGTGGATACGATAACCTGATATCGGTCACGTTACGTTGCCCTGTGAGATGTATTTATCCATCCAGGGGAAATATCCTTGTAACATATCAGCACCAACCTGTAATTCTGCCCTCGCCGCATACAGGCCTGATGTAATTTGGTCTTTGCGTGTAGTACGTAATTCCTTTGGTTGGCTTTGTTTAAACTCTTCTGTTGGTTGAATGTGATCCTGGTTTTAGCAAATAACATTAGCAGTAATTTTCCTTGCATTTCAAATTCACTTTAGCCTGTGTAACAATTTCTTAGTGTGCTAGTTACATTTCCAATAGTTACCTGATTTTATGTTTTGATTACATGCACAAATTTGCTTTGCTTTTCTACTTCATTAGTTTTGACTCTAATTGCCACTTCAGGCAAAAAAAAAAAAAAAAAAAAAAATCACTTATCGTTCTTAGCATCATTTTAAGACTTGCTTTTGGAATGTTTTCTTTATACAGAAAGAGATGTTGTTAAAGGATTTATTTCTGTATTTTCTATCCAGCTGTATTTTTATTTAGGGAGGGGGGCGGCAGGATTTCTGAGTTTACACTGATTGTAAGAGCTGCTATAAATATTTGAGGAACGGAAGAGTTTATTTATAGTGGAGTGTAAGGCTGCTAATGAAGGAAATGAAACAGGGTTGAGAGAAATAGAGTTCTTTTTCTGGACCCCTCTAGTCCTCAAAATTCCACACTAATCTGATTTGCTTCGGGAAAATGCCATTGTAAAATAAATTAATGTTTCCTAGCGTTAAACAGATCTTGAATACTTAACTTTTTTTCAGCTCTAATGGGGATATAACCAAAGCCGTGTCAGGAAAGCGCTGTGCAACGTAACCAAAGTGGCATGTGGGTCCAGAGCATGGGCTGATCCTGGGTGTTTTGGGTAAAAATGTACTGGGTAAAAGAAGATGGGTAGATGTGTGTTCTGTTGTGCAGTGTTTGCCACTCTAGTACATGACAGAGGATTGATGTTTCCATGCTTCTCTGTGCTGGTGGGCACTAAATGACAAACTCTTGCTGATGCACTCTCCTCTTTGGTTAAGATTTTGGAAATATATTCCATTTACAGATAGATTTTAATGGCTTCTCAACAGCACAGTCAGCTTTGCCGTGTTGCTCTGTGAACTTTAGCAGGCTTTAGGCAGATAGCTGTGCTTATCCCCTTTCAGATGGGGAGAAGATTAAGGCTGAGGCTTCAAACAGTTCTGCCTTTGTCCAGCTTCTTACTTAACTGGGGTTTGCTGAGTACTTGCAGTAACTCAGATGGGGATCCTGATCAGCGGAATCTGCTGAAAGCTTGGTCCCTCTGTCTTACTCAACATCCACAAAGCGAGGAATATCTGTGGTTAATTATTGGAATTTTCTCATAAATCATATATTCAAGGCTGCAGACTGAGCTGTTTGCAAAACTCTGATCAGCGCTTGCAGCAGATGATTTCCAGTCCTGTACCCTTCCTAGAACACACTGTCCCCACTAAAACAAATGCAGCTTCCATCCATGGAAGGGGCTGGAAAGGGAGGTTGGGTGCCAAACACTGACGTTCCTGGATGTTTCTCCTTGCAACAGGGGCGCCCTATTGGACACACACAGACAAAATGGAGAAAAGGTTACACGCAGTGCCAGCAGCAAACACTGTCAAGTTTCGTTGCCCAGCCATGGGAAACCCAACACCAACCATGAGATGGCTGAAAAATGGGAAAGAGTTTAAACAAGAACATCGTATTGGCGGCTATAAGGTAAGGTCTCGTTAAGTTATTTTGCAATTTCTGTTCTTGAGCAATGCTGAAACAAAAAACAACAACAACAACCTGCTGAAGTCAACAGAAAATCTTTCAATGGCCTCTAATAAAATTTAGAAGCAAAAAAATAATAATTGTTTTCTTCTGAGAAAGGGTAGGTGGTTTCTTTGGCTGTTACTGAGCTGTAGTTCTAACTTTTTTTTCCTAACATTCAATGCCAGTGCAACTAAAGTTTGTTTACAAAGACTTATTTGGCAAACTAAAGACTGACACTGCAAAATGCAGTAAGATCTGAAGATTTTGCTTCATTCATTTTCACCTGAATTGTTAAAGCCATGACCATCCACAGCGGTGATTATAGGCAGTTTGATAACAGAAGGGTCGGAAGTCAAAAGTTATTATTTTCTATAGAGTTTATGGCCTGTGAAACTGAAATGGGAAGTAGAGTTTGAGGGAAAGCAACAATTACTTGGAAGGGTTTGTTTGAATTTTAAATAGCTTCAGATTAGATGTCTCATTCGAAGCCAGTGGTTACTGATTATGAGAGTGGTTTGGGAAGGCCAGCTTGTTCTCTGACTTAGTGCACAGACCTTTAACCTCCAGGTATCTGCCTAGGTCAGGTCAGAAGTCAGAATGGGGTCATCTTATCCCAGGGAATGGGAACTCAAGGCTTGGATGCCAGGTTGAGTTCACGCAGGCACTGTGCTGTCTTACGCCAGATTTCTGAGCCACCCTGATCTCTTTTATGGGCTTTCTGACCGCACGCCTGGAACCTCATATCAGAGGTACGAGATGAGAAGTTCCTGAGTTTGGCTCACTTTGCACCATGGTTGTAAGCTGCAATGTGCTGCGGAGGAGCCCAGAGCAACCTGCAGCCATCACTTCGTGGACCGTGTGCTGAGCTTTGCGGTGCCTGGATGGAGCGAGCGTGGATGTTGCTTTGTGTGCTGTTGACTCGGATCCTGCTCGTTACAAAAAATGTTTTCCGGTACAGAGGAGGACAAGCTGTAGCCTCCTTTCCTCTCTAACTAGATTTACTGTAGAAAGTGTCAGTTTTTCCAACGTTTGTGTTAGCAGAGAGCGAAGCCCAGAAAATCTCCCTGCGTGAACACTAATTATCCAAGTAGACTTTTCCATCTATTTGCTTACACCATAAATTGCTGTTGCTTATGAGTGTACACCTGGCAGCACCTTCTGCCTTTCATAGTACTGTGGAGTGTTAACGAATTGGCCACAGTTCAGTGGTTTTCACCTTTCTCACAGTGCTTATTTAAAAAAATAAAGATCCAATTAAAAAAAACCTTCAATCCTGCCTTGGAAAATAATAGTAACCAGTTCAGTACAGGCTGAGATGTTGTTTGTACACTCTGCATGTCAGGAAGATGAAATGCAGATATCACACTTGAAAACCATGAAAGAGAGTTGATGCCTTGTCAGATACCTGTCTGCTTTGGGAGAGTGGTCTGTAAAGGGCTAAATCCCCACTGCTGCTGCTGGCTTGAGTGACAGACCTGGGTGAGCTCATTCCTACTCTATGGTAGACACACATAAAGCGGCACAAATTAAACTTTTGGTCATGTATATTAAATGTGTACAATTTCCTAGGTACGTATGTGCTCTGGAAAGAAACTACAGATGCCTATTTCTATAGCCAGCTGGATAAGTGAAGTATATACCTCCTATAATTCTAAATCATAAAACTTCTTACATCTCTTCAGTGTAAAGGAAAAAAAAGAGGGCACGCAGCTGTGGGTTTTAGGCTTTCTTCTTGCTCATAAATACATCAGCTTTAAAATGGTCTGGAAGCATTTACTTATCATTGTCATTCTGCTTACCAAGTCCAAGTATATTCTAGATTCTTTTGGTGTGCTTTTAAGGTGGGAACATTTTCAGTGGATGACTCCTAAAGAATGAGGTCTCCAGAGCTGCTGGACACTGTGTCCTTTATTTGTTGGAGAGGCTGAGGTCACCGCAGGCTTGCTCAAAATGACTGGGGAATAAGGAGAATTGCATCTTCTCATCAGCTCTAAACTGCATTTTCTGCAAAGGAAAACTCAGAGAGGAGTCAGTCCTCCTGTACTGGCCCATGTACAGCCAGCTTTAACAGCAGCCCATAATATTTCTTGTACACCAGCTTGCCTTAAGCCTAGGCATTGCAAAATATAAAGTGCTTCTGCTATTGATCTTCATACACAAAAATACTTTGAGCAAATAGAATAGCATGAAGCAAGTGTGGCCATGTCTGCCATGCCCAGTTGACTTAATGCTTCCTTTTGGAAGGGGCTTTAAGAACAAAGAAAGGGAAGGGAGAAGTGAAGTTCTCCAGTAATCCTCCAGCCACCTCTCTCCTGCTGCTTTGAGCCATGCTATCTCTTCTTTGTATGCTCTGTATCGCGATCAGATAGCAGCCTGTAGCACTTTGTCCCTCCAACTGGGGAATGTCTTGAGTCAATTTGCATTCAGGCAGGCTAGCAGGAAAGGTGTATGCACTGGCCAAGATAGCTCCCAGTGTGAAATTCCTCCACCATGACTAATTCTGGGTGGTGAAATTCAAAATTGACCCTTCTGTTTTTCAGAGCATACCTGCAGTAAGGAGAAGAGGATTGGTTATTGAATTTCTAAACACCTTTTTTTTAATGCCTCCCTCGAGTAGTGATTCTTGCTTGTGTGCTTTAAGGTATTTTATGATATTTTTAGAGTGAATGCTCTAAACCCTCCTTGTGAGAATACAGCAGCCTTCACTTTTCTATACACCACCCGGAAAGTAAATGTACTTCTATCAGTGGACACTGTTTAAGTATTAACAGGTGTGTGTTTTCACATATGCCATTTGATAAGCTTCATCTCTACAGTGGTCTTTTCTGCATTTAAATTCAGTCCTGTACATATGGAGTAAAGGAAAGAATGCTGACTCCTTAGGAAGTACAGAAACCTGTGGCTTATCTGTGGATATTCTGTACTTGTTCTCATTCCCTGAGCAATACTTGTTTGACTGAACTGTGCAGATTTTGTGGGGAAATGGATTTCGGTTTCTGACCTTTTTTCTTTGAAATTCATTTAATATTGACCCATTTGTACTATTTTTGTTTACTGCTAGATGGAAACTTGTAATCGTGGATCTAGTTACTGAGATTATTTTATTATTAAAGTTAAACAATTGTCCACAATTATTGCATAAGCGAAAAGCAAAGTATTTGTATGACAATCTCCTTACCCACTGCATTTTGATTCCAGTTAGGTTTGCTCACCACCAAGTTATGTTTAAGAGATAGCTGTGTATATTTCACATTGGTGATTTAGTTTAAAAATTAAATTATTTGGAGAGACTATTTGAAGGGATTGGTTGAAAATGTTATGGAGAAGATTGCCCAAAAAAGCATCTCAGTGATTTGCTAGAAGTGTCAATACCTGATTTTTCAGTGGTCTTTCAGTACTTAAAGGAAGCTTTTTACAGTCTGGTAGTGATCAGGCTAAGGCCACGGATGGGGCACTGGCCAGCTTCAGCTGCCCCTACAGCACAGGCTTGGAACAGGGTGGGCTTTAGTGTGTCTTCCAACACAAGTCATTGTATGATTCAGAATGAGGGGTTCAGTTTGGGAGTCTTTGCTGGGAGAAGCTGCCCTCATCCCTGGCAGATGCATTCAGCTGGGCTTTGCAGTGCTGCACTTGTGAACAGAAAGCAGTCAGCCAAAGCCAAATCTAGTTGAATCCAGATTCACAACATAAATCCAGTACTATGATAATCTGTCATAAATGCTTTGGGCTTTCACAGCAGTTGTTTAGCTTAAACTAAAGAGACTTTAGTTTTTTTATATAAAAACATCACTTGCGACTCGTTGGATTTGCTGAATTACTACTTACTGGCATTGCAAGACGGGAAATTACACAAATAGTTTCCAATATTTCCATGTAATATACGCAGTTACTAAAAGTAAGATACTTTCTTTTTGAATGCTACTCAACTTCTTGTGTTTTCCTATCAGTTAATTACTCACAGCTTGTTACCTTTTTTGTTTTAACTTCTCTGGAAGTTCTGTTCTGCCCTTTCTGTTTTGTGATCAAATAAGTTAAAAGCTCTTGTTCTAATTCTGAATTTATAAATTTGTAACATGTAATGGCAAAAAAAAAAAAATCACTTAACTTTGATCACGTCTCACCTGAAACAACTCATAAGTTAGTAAAATATTGATTTACCAGTGTTCTACAGTAATTCTTTCTGAGCAAATGCTGACTTAGTATTCTATTATCTCATTATTCAATCAGTGAACTGTTTCTATCTTGTTAAACTTATTTCTAAGCTCCTGATGCTATGGGAAAAGAAAGAAAGAAACAAACAAAAAAACCAAACACCAATATATTGTTTCGATGCATAGCACCAAAAGGGGGAGCTGGGGAGAGGGGCTGTAATTTTGGGCTGGAGGTCTTGGGGTCTTGTTAGCACACACCCGGCAATGCTATGGTTAGCATCCATGCCCTCCACCAGCTGCTGGGGGATCACCTGCATTTTATTTCCTTTTCCAAGCCCACATGGCCAGTCAGGACTCCTAAGCTTTGGACTGAAGGCATTTTTACTTACGCTGTTGGCAGTAGCCCCTTCCTGCTGGGTAAGGACCTACAGAACAGCAGAGCAAGGAGCAGGGTTTCAGACCTGTGGTTGTAATGATCTTTCAAGAACGTATAGTTACTGGAAGTGCTGCTGAATGGTCAATAAATTTTTCTGGTGTACTGCATTGAATTACTACTTTCAATTTGGATGATTAAAATTACTGTACCAGACCATGTCTTATTCTATTTGCTAAAACGTGTACTTTGTGGTTTAAAAGCTGTACATTACACCTACATGATGTTAAGGTTGGTGAGCGCTTTGTCAGAAGGGTAATTCTGAAACAAGGGAGTAATGGATAGCCAGCAAGAGGTCATTCTGGTCCCTAATTTATGATGCAGAGAATACATATATGTACAAGATGGCTCAGTATCCTTCTGGTATTGGGCTGGATCCTATTTTCTGTGAGGCCAGTGCTAGCACTCCTTTTGAATTCAAATGGGAGCAGCATGAGCACCTTTAATGCATCACGCCCAAGGATTGTGTGGAATAAGTGCATATCCTTGTATTCTATTTCAGCGAGGGTTTTCTTTTCAGGCATTTTTTTGGGAGGTGACACCATTTCTTCCCGCTGTGGTACCCTATAGCATTAGGTGTGATTCCTTGGGTCCCTGGGAGGCAGCCCAGGCACTGCCCTTCTGCACTTTGTTTCTCCAAAACACGGGCTGTATAATTGAGCTATCAGACCACAACGCAGTCTTGGATGTTAGGGGATCATATCCATCCCATGTTGCTCGTGGGTAGTTAATATTATCAGATGATTGTTTGGAGACAGATGGGTAATATCTGGAGGGTGTGAATTCATGTTGGAGTAGATTGAGAGGTAAACCTGATAAGACAACTGCTGCTAATTGGTGCCGCTGTTTTAAGCCTGATAGAACTGGATGTGCACTGAAGGCTGAAGTGCTCAAATTAGGGCTGAGGGTGTGTTTATAATGGAGTACGTGAAAGCTTCCACTGCTGCAGCCATGCTGTACCTGATCAGGTGTGAATTAAGTATTTCCAAGTCTTGGTGAACACAGGGGAGACTAATTTTGAACACGGCCTCCAAAAGATTGCAGAACAATTGTTTTGGAGGGGGAGAGGGGGATGCTGTGCTGGGGAAGTTCTCAGTTTCTGTTTACAACCCTCCAGGTCCGCAACCAGCACTGGAGTCTCATCATGGAGAGCGTAGTCCCATCCGACAAAGGAAATTACACGTGCATCGTGGAAAACCAGTATGGCTCCATCAACCACACTTACCATCTCGATGTTGTCGGTAAGTAATGCTCTGTCAAACACGTGAGGATGCTGTTAATTACTGGCCACGTTTCTTTATAAAGACATTTAGAACTAAGCTGATAGATTTTACTTAATTCTGATGATAATTGCATGGTAGCTGGAAGAAAAGAATTCACTGTATAAACAACTCTTGCATAACTTAATATATTATCTGTCTTCACTGTGTCTGTAGGACTAATCTATCTACATCTTGGCAAAGCTGTAGTATCTGTGCAGGGAAGCACTTGGTAATTGCACGTTGTTGCAATACATCCACAAGCTTACTGTAAAGAGTAAATAATAAATACTAATGCAGTTTTAAGTATTAGTGTTACTAATAGTTGTATTGAGTTGCAGAGGTTGCAGAGGAATAGTTGTATTGAATCTGCAGAGGTTGCTATCCAAAATAATCAGTTTGGCTGTTGTAACAGAGCTTGGTAGCGGTACCTTTGGAGGTCTGAACTGCTGTTTCTGAAGTGTGTCTGAGTGGGCTTTGCTCTCCCCAGCTCATGGGGCTATCTGAGTGTTGTAAGCTCTGGGAATAAACTAATTTCAGTCTGTACTGAAATTAAAAATGAATGTTATTATTGGAAGCTATTTCTGGCTGGTGACTGGCAGCCCAACTTGTTTTCTAGGGTGAATCTTAATGTAAGTTTCAGTGCATTTGGCCAGTGCAGGACAAAGTTTTAATTTCTGTCTGTTGATTATTTTTACATGAATAAAAATGCATCCCTTGCGTTGTTTAGGACCACTTAAATGTGCAGAAACTCCCAGATCTGAAGGTTTAGCCTTTATGCAGCAGGAGAGGAAGAAGGGAATTTTGTGATGAGGATGCTGTCAGTCTGAAGCCACAGCACAGCTTCTGTACAGTGAACCAAGTGGCTGACAAAGCCATTTTTGCCTGAATGTTTGTTTAGACACCATTTGCTGAGGGTGCAGCAGCAGTGGCTGCTGGTGCAGGCAGTGCATGGTGCACTGCATGCTGCTCACCCTGCCTGGCATCACAGGGGGCAGGATGAGCACCTGGGGACTTTTGGAGGTTCTGTAGAAATTATTTAGCTATTTTCTTAATCATTTTGGAAGTCTAGATTGATTCAACTTTGTTTCTGCTTAAAGCTGCATGAGAGAAAAGAAGCCTCTTTTGCAATACTGGAATTTTTCCTTGCTCAAAAGAAACTGATCAAAAATTCCCCTTCTTTCCCCTGTTCCTTTTCCTTGTTGCTGCCCCAATCCCAGCCTGGCATGCTTCAAGGTGACCATAATTTTCTTCACCCGTTTCTTTGTAGCAAATGTGTTCATGGATGATGCAGTCACTTGAGCAAATATTTGTCAGAAGTCCTCTCACCTCCTCTCTCCCTTAGAGCTTTTTTGAATGGCTTACATTGAGGAGTATTGTGCAGACATTTATTTTTCCTGGCAGTAAATTATAGTGACTTGTGTGAATGAGTGGAATGGCAATAAAGATGATGTCACTTAGTGAAATGTCTGTTCCTTTCCTATAGAGAGGCACAAATGTAAATAGCGAGGTCAAGTTCTTCAAAAGCAACTGCTGACCTGGGGTGCTGGGTACGCAGCTCATGGCACCCAAAGGACACTTGATTTTCCTTGGGGGAAAATTCACCCTTTTGTGATACTTCTCAGAGATGGGAAAGCCAAAGTCACTTCTGCAGATCAAAGTCAGCGTTGTGGAACTCAGCACACTTCATCACTTCGTTCCCTTTTTGCATTTGTTTTGGTGTGTGAAAGGGTATCGTTGTCAGTTTAATTCGAAAACATTCGTGTAGGATTGTATGCCCTAAGATAACTAATACTGTGTGTTGAATTTACTGACAGTCTCTCAAGAGATTCTGTACTGGGGCTTTAAGCTGAAAGGGGCATTGATGCTAGAGAGCTCAGCCATTTCTGTGTTGCTGAAAGCTTGTGATAATTGTGGAGGTTGGGCAAGAAACTGTTGAAGCAGTAAATTACAACAGGCCAGAAGGGGAAACTCTGACAGTTTTCTAGTTAAGACAGTTCTACAGAAGCTAATTTTCTGGATGATGTTTATTATTTTTTCCTTTTTTTCTCTTTTTTCCCCCCTTTTTATGAGTTTTCCATTCCCATATTGCTGTAGAGAGTTACGGGTGTTTGTTTAGAGGCTATTGCACATGTAGACAACATCTTACAAGCTTCAGGTCATAATTTTAGGCCAGGTTGTATGTGGAAAACTGTCAGTTGAAAGCCTCTGAAATTGCTTTTCCTACATGGTTTAACTGATTCCAGAGTTGATTAAGTGTAAGTAATAGCAAATGGTATTAAACATGGTAATGTATTATATGAACACAAGAGTCTGACTATATGGAGTAACGTGGAGAACCCTCTGATTATGTCACAGATTTGGGAAGTATCCCAGCAAAAATCCTGCCAAGTAATGACACAATGCTAGTTAGGAATATCCAGTATGACTTGATGCCAATAATTTTCCAAACCTTGAACTCTTTCGACAATTAAAAGCCTGGAGCCAGCAGGGCTGAGAAGTTTTTCAAGTGCAAATGTAGGTGTGAATTATTCTCGTTTTTACCTTGTAATTACTTGCAAGAACCCTTTTAAAACAGTCAACTCTGCTCAGATGGTCTCGTTCAAATTTACAAACTTGGCAAAGCGCTTGTGCTGGATTTTTTACAATGCGAGTTAGAAAATACTGAAAAATAAAGCAGTGAATTGTCGGCAGCTCTCTGTGCAACACCAAATACTTGTCCGCATTGACAGCGTTAGGGGGAAACCATGCAGTGAAGTTGGGCAGGATGTTCTGTGCTGAACGAGGTCATTCTTGAAGTGTTTGGGACACCCTCAAGGGCCCCTGCTCCTCGCCCTTCCTGTCTCCAGGCAGGGACTCAGGGCTGCAGCTGTGCTGATGGCATCAGTGGCTAATGGTGACCGTGCAAAATGCTGTTGGAAAGGAAGAGGAGCAGTCTCCAGCTATTTATTGGAGTGCAACCCAGGGGCTTCAATTAATATCAGCGATTTGTTGCCCAAAGCAGCATGCCAGCACGCCGTAATTGCTCACAACCTAAATGCAGAGACTGGGAGAAGGGAATGTCACTGTCTGCTTTATAGATGTGAAAACCAGCTGTGGAGCAATGAAATTTCTTGCCCTGGGTCACACAGGAAGCTGGTGGCAGAGCAAAACATGAAGGCTGGTACTTCGAATCCTCCTCTAACACCTTAATTAAAAGAATGTACTTTCCCTTGTTCAGGTCAGCCCATCAGCTGCTTTCTACATGCAACTCAAGTGCCTTTCAATTCTTTTGTGTTTAACGACAGGTAGAAACTCACAGTTTTATAGCAAGCCTGCTAATAGACTGACTCCATTCTCATTAAACATATATAAAGTCATACGGTCTTAAGGGAGAGTGCTTGAAAACGGTGGTTTTCACTTATGAGTTGTACTGTAGTGAATCCGGGTTGTAGGGAGCAACGTGGGATTGCAGCCACTGAGACTCATACATAATTAGATCACTGTTGGATTGCAATTATCGTTGGAGTACAATTTCAGCAGAGGCAGTTCTGCTTAAGCGTGGAAGTAACTAATTGAATTTATATTTTAACAGCAAAAAAAGGCTTAGCCTGTACCGTGCATAGTGCAGGTAGCCATTCCTGTCCTATTTAATGTCATCATCCAGGGAAACAAACCTCGTTTTGGTTTCGGATGAAGTTCTGCACATTACCTCATTTACGGGGTCTTACGAGCAGCTGCCATGGCACGACACATCTCCCAGGAATGTGGAGTAAGAAGACCCTGCTGTTTACTATAAAAGTGAACATAACTTGTCACAAATGTGCATATATATACATTTAAAAGTCCTTTTGCAACAAGTTTAACTTTACCTTGAGCTTCTAGTTTGCATGCTAGCCACGCCTTTGGCTCACATCGTTAAGGAATGAGGTCTAGAGGCATTTCAGATGGCTCTCAGCTTAAACCTTGTGCCCCAGAAATTCTACATATGAGTGCTTTTACTGATGGTTGTGCAGAAAAGCGCTTGTATTCTGAACCCTTGGAGGTTTAGAGGGCGTTGGGGTGAGTTTTACTCATGCTTTTTACAGCGTGTTGTTAAACAAACATAATCTCATTAAAATGGAATCTTCTTTTTGCTCTTGATGCTTGTTCATTGTTTATATTTCCTTTTGTTTAGGCACAAGGAAAAAAAAAAAAAACCTTTGCTTTTGTTTCTAGTCAGCTTTATTTTTGGGTTTTCCTGTGCTCTTATAGTCTCTCGCTGTGAGCATGGAATGGACATGGTTTGTTTTAACGACATGTTTCCACTTTGCCATTCCTGAATTCATAAAAACACATGCATTGTTATTTGTTTTCACCACGGCTTGTTTGGTCAGAGTGAAATTCAGAATTAGTTTGACATAACAACAGAATGTTCCTTAATTTCCACAGAATTATTTTTAGCAGCCAGGTTACATACGACCAGAACTGACAGCAGCTGAACTGAACGCGTGTCTCCTGCGTTGCATCACTCTTGCCTGGCAGGAGTTAAATGTAGGTATTGCGACCAAGCCCAAACTTGTGCTTCTGGCAGCTGGATTTGTAGTTGTTGATGCTCCTCGTGGGGACAAGCTTTGGCTTGACATCCTCACCCAGGTGCCTGCGGCCTGTGGCATGATGAGACGGGCTGCAAGCATGCAGTTATCCCTGCTGATGCCTGCCCTCAGGTGTTTGGTTAGGCCGAGAGGGAAGAAGACTTTATTTTGTGTACTGATAAGGCTGAGTGTGGACTTTACACCTGGCACTTGGCTTTTGGCAAGGTGCGCACACCTGAGAAGAAATTATACAGATTGTTCAGTGCTGGAGGCTGTGCAGTTTGCTCCCAAAAACAAAGGCTGCAGTGTGATGGTTTAGCTGAAGGAAAAGGAAGGCTTAGGGGTCCCTCTCTTCTTTCTTAATAAGGCAAAAATATTCCCAAGCCCTAGTTTTATAGCACTGAAGCTTCTGATTTCATTGGGGTAGTCTGGCTAAATTACACTTTATGGACAAATACTGGTGTCATTACTTCATCTGCTGAGTGAACGCTGCATTTGTCATGTTTGGAGTGCTTCCTGCAGAGCCTGCTGGGGGAGGACTGGTCTCCCTGTCCCACTTTCTGTCTTATTACAGCCCCAAGGCAGGCATTTCTCTTCCTTTTGATGAATGATGAACAGGATATTGTTTCAGCCCTTTTATTATCATTTTTAATCATGCCTCCTAATTCATGCAGTATCACACTTGTGGAAATACAAGCAGGGATTTGCAGGAGTTGCCCGAAGATGCTAAGCAGACTGTTGTGTTGTTCAGCATGCAGTTGGCACGCATTGAGAGCCATGTCTGTGCCTGCAGATAATCCCACAGCCACAGATTTTAGCTGGGATCCTCACCCCTGGGGGTGAGTGTTTTCCAGGGACAAAAGCATCATAGGTTTTGGGGGTCAAACTAGGATTAAAAGAGATGTAGAAGTGGCAGAAGAGGACAGGGATGGAGCTGAACAGTGGGTTGGAGCAGTTAGATGTCAGGGGTTGTAGCAAGGTGAGGTTGAGTGCAGTGGGGCTGGGAAGATGCTCCAGTATAAGGGTGTGGGGTCTTTTGAGAGCTTTACAGTGCAGGAAAGTAAAGACCTTGAAGGACAGGTACTGGAGTGAGGTAAGAGGGTGAGACATCCAGGACTTCTGAAATGTGGACAAATCAGTGAGATATGTCATTCTGTGGCTATTAGAGAAAAGGTTATCCTGACAGCTTTGACGTGGGTGTCCCCTCACTGCTGTGCCAACCCCTGTGTAACTTGGAATCCAGAGGTGGCTGTATTTTATGAGTTTTCTGGATTTAAATTAATTTGGTCATTGTTGGATTCCGCCCGTTCCCATGGTGCAGCTTCAGCAGCAGTTGCTCCATTTAAACATAAAAACCGAGTGATATATAATTTAATTATGATGTAAAAACCACATTAAAAATAGTAGTTTGTTAAGCACTTTTGGGTGTTGAACTACTCTGTAAATGTAAAATGCTATGATTATTATTTCGTATTACTATTTAAAAGGCTGCATGAATATGCTGAAATTTGGCTGCGTTCATGGAAGGGAAAATATGGATACTGTCAGAGTTTGAATAACAAACTCAATATTGACCAGTTTTTACCATTCTTACAAGATGCTTCTGAAAGGTTAAAATGTGTATGTTTTTTTTAGTTTACAGTCACCATTGTAAAGCAGGTGATCAAAGCAATAGATTGTAATTTGTTCATATGTTCTGTATTGACAAGTTAATACATTTGGTCACTGTAAGCATCTGATAGATGGTCAAAGGGGAGGAAATAGCTGTGCTGATTTTGCATTTGAAGGAGGCCCTCCATTAGGGTATGTGTAATCCCAATCAGAAGAACAGGCATAGAAGTGTGACTAATAACTGTAGAAAATGAGAGAGAAAAGCTTTCTGGTTTTGGAGCACAAACTTTGTGTCCATGCATGACCAGACAAAGCGTTTCTCGTTAAAGCTGTTGCGTGTGTCTGGAAAACTTTACCTGGATTAACCTGAATTACTAGAAATATGATGGCACGTATGTAATCTTCTGTGGGAGAGATGATATTTGGATGGCAAACCTTGGGTAGAGCCTGGTGGGAAGCCCAGTTGTGCTGGATGCCGGTGCTGTCGCTGTGGTTTGGTGAAGCGGCCGAGTGCTGGGAGCTGTGGACAGTAGGAAGGATGAAGTCTCTGTGTGCAAAAATTAATGCAGTCTCTGGAAATGGACAGAGCAATAAAATGCTACCACTTGTCTGCAAGGAGCTGCAAGTTGTTTCTCATTATCTCTAGTCGTCTTTTTTTATTAGGGTGCACTGGAAAGAATTTCAGTGAAAATTTCAGCTCTTCTTTGTTCTGTTCACCATGTTTTTCTCTCACCAAAGTAAGGCCTCTCCCCTCTTTGTTTAGACATGCATGAGGCTTTTACTTATGCATGTGCTGTGTCAGAGGTATTGCAAGCTCCAGGGTTAGCGCTGAAAAACTTTGTGCCTATGACTTCTTCTGCTCCACAGATGCCAGTGAAACCCACATGATGTGATTCTGACAGCTGCGTTTTCCTTTAAGGACAAACTGGTCCTAAAGCCCTGATGGTTTTGTGTCATAGGCCTTGGCTTTCTGGACATTTTCCTGTCTCATTTAATCCCCCAGTATACATATGGGCTTAATGGATAGTTTTAGGTAGTTCTGATTGTGATTTTTCTGCTGTTCTCATTGACAAGAACAGGCTTTGCATTGAACAACTCATTCAATCTTGTTGCAGCTTTCTCTTCCTCGGCTTGCTGCCATGTGAGAAGAGGTGTGCAGATGAACTGATGCTATAAAGGTGTTAGGCAAAGATGAATTTTAGTTAAAATGTGTTTGAGACCACAAGCTAAAGCTCTACTGTAGAGCTGTCCAAAGAGACAGATGGGAGAACATAAGTGGGAGCTTTGCCTGCTGTAATAACAGTGCCATTACTTCCAATTGGAGGTGAAGGTGGTGAAGCCAAGGACAAAGTTTGAATATATGATTCATTTCTGCAAAGATTTAAAAAGGCACTGCCTTGTACTTGACTGATCTTGGTTAGCAGGAGGGTTTCGATGGCATGGGGAGGTTGGATGGAATGGTAAATGCTTTTGATGCATGTGCATCAAAGCAGGCTGCCTGCTTTTGATGCTTGTGACAAAATATCTGCAGAAAGAAATGCCTCACGTTTATACAAAAGACTCCTGAATTGGAGGAGAGAAGATTAGAATGTAGTTGTGGATGTCAGCTGCCTCACTGCCCTCCCCATGGCCCACTGCTCCTCTAGGCCTTGCAGGTTCCCGTGTGAGCGCTGGGAGCCCTGACACCTCTCAGAGCTCCTGGCCACTGAGACCACCTCTCTGGGGAGCACAGGAAATGCTGATATATGGAGACTCATGCTGCACAGGAATGTTGGACAGCACGAGAACTTGTTGGCTAGTACCTATTGGTAAAAGGTGCCAAAATTTGCAAAGCATGATTTCATCAGCACTGGTATTGCTGGTCTGATCTGCGGGCTGTTCTGCTTGTCAGTCTGAAGGCTCCTGCTCTTTATCAAGAGCTCTTGCCAGGGATGGTCGTTATCTCTCAACATTTAATGACAGTGATCTGTTACTCCTGATAGCCTTTTAAAGCTTCTCATGGTTTTGCAGAGAGCTTGAGAAAGGAGCATTGTCCCTGATGCGCTGCGGGTGATACCTTGGTGTGCATAAATTGTCTCAGAGGTGGTGGATTGAGGGGTGTGTATGTATGTACGTGTAAATAGAACATGACAGTTCAGCAGCACTTCTGAATTGGCTATAAACAACAAGCAGTGCTTCATATTAGGCAGAAGGGAAACCAAACTGACATGCAGCTGGTAGAAGCTGCTCAGCTCCTGGCTCACGTATATAGCGTGTATGACATTAATTAGCAGAGGCATTTTGCCTGCACCTGCTCAGTTGTTTCTGATCTTCTGCAAGAGCAGCCAGCACCCAGCCTTACTCCTACACACTACTGAACAACTAGTGGGCTTAGTAGTGTTTGCCTTCCAGCCTTTCGTAGAGTACAGCCCCCACAAGCAATTGCATATTTCTGAAGAAGGGAAGTGAAGGTTTGGCTTGGCCCATGTGCAGAAAGCTACCTTGAAGGAGGAAATTCCTCTGGGGACTCTGACATCTGTTTGGTTAGACCCCTCCTATGCCACTCCACCTAGGGGTATGGAAAGCAAGTGTAATTTCAAGGCAGATCCTTTGTATGAACTTGGATAAGGCTGTGTTTATAGGGAAACCTGAGTGGCAGTTCCTCATGCCTTGGCTGCCTCTGGAACTCTCCTCAATGGAGCTCTCTAATTCAGAAAGCAATAATTAATCCAGCCTCTGAGTGCTTGTGGACTAGGGCCAGATTAGCAGTTTGTGTAGGTAGGATCTTTCATGAAGGACACTGGCTGTTGTGTCTCTCCTTCCAAACCAGTTCATTGACTGTCAGCCAGAATAGGCTGTTCTACTGGTAGAGCTTTCCTCATTTAATGTGAGGGATTAAGCATTCATCTCTTAATGGTTGATATTCAGCCCAAACTGGTAGTGATTGCAGCCTGTGGTCAGCCCAGTAAAAGTCCCTACACACTGAAATATTTCAGTCCAAGTATATGATGGAAAAGGCTGTGCTTTATTATTATTATTTTTTTTTTAAGGCTAAAGAGTCAGTCCTGCAAGTTTGAGGTGCTAAGCGAAAGCCATGGCAAGGGCACATGATTACTGCCTAGCCTAAAAGACTGTAGGATGTTTTTAGAGTCCTGTAATTTACAGATCATGAACATTTTCAAAGCAACAGATGTTGCACAGTGACTGAATATACAGAATCTCTACTGAGGTCTATGGATCCAGAATGGTTACTGATGCCACGCTTAGAGGCATCATTGGAGCTCTCTGTAGCTTCACAGCGTCAGCTGTCAAGATGATTCCTTAGGAGTCAGGTAGCATTTCCAGACTGATGATAAAGGCTTTGGTAAACGTGTTTGTCTAATGAAAAGCTTACTTCTAGTTGTATTTTCCCCTTTTAATTGAGGATCTCTCCATTGTCCCCAGAACTCTTGCATTTGCTATTCAGCTTTTATTTTCTTAGCTTGCACTTAAATCACACGCTTGCAAGGAGAGGAAACAAGCACATTCAAAAGGAAAAAATAAATAGTTTCCATTTTTTTTTCTTCTGAAATGAATCAAATGCCTTATCCAAAGCCCATTGAAATCCATGTGAGCTCTTCCCCTGACTTCAATGGGCTTTGGTTCTGGCTTTTAGCTCCCATGAAAGGTCCTGAACTGTCTGTCCTGGGGTGGCAGGGAGGCTTGGATAGACAATTGCCAGAGCTCTTCTCAGCCCTCGATACAGCCAGGTTGCTAAGGAGACTTGGCCTCTAGATGGGACCTGGAGCTCACTGCTTCCGGGGTTATTGTCTCCTTTCCCTGCCAGCACACTCCAGGAGCGGCAGTGGCACTCTTTCAGTCACAATAGGCTCTCCCCGGCCTCTGGCAGCAGTAAGCCCTGTCCTACATCTTCCTTCAGCTGGCATGCTCAGCGAGCAGCCTCTCTTCTGTATTTTTTCATTCCTGCACCTCCTAGATGCTAAGACCAGTGGTGAGATCAGGTCTTCTGGTCACTGTTGGCTGTAAAATTTGTCTTCTGACCCCTATCGACCGCCTTCATCTCTTGGCATCTTCATCTCATGTCCTTGCATCATGACATTCCTGCCTCTCACCTCTTCGATTTCCCTCTCCATTAGTTGCTGTGGGTCAGCAAAAATACTGGAGGAGATGAAGCCAAACACTGGAGAGAGGTGACCTTCTGTAGGAACCACTTGTCCAAGGGCCTTAAATTGCTGAAAGGGCCAGTTCTCAGGAGCTGCTTGGGAAGCGTACAGGTTCCAGGCAGTTGCTTCCAGGCTGGCTTCCCTGCACAGCTGGTGGCAGGATTTGCTCCTTACCACCTATCTTCAGGAGTCCACTTGTGCCCATTTTTAGGAAACGTGGAATTTTCCAGCTACCTTGCATTCTTTACAGTTTCCTGTCTTGGAGAAAGGCATTCTGAAGTTTTAACATTAACAGACTAAATGAGAGTTTCTTCTGAGCCATTGGGCAGCTCTCTTTGTCCGTTGTCTTTTCCGATAGCAACTCTGTTTGCTGATAGATAAGCTATCAGAACTGCTCAAGCAATTTTGAGCAGAAATATTTAAGCCCTGGATGCTTTTATGGTGGTGTAGACTTTAGTTAGATGCTTGTAGCCTTGAATTTGATATTCCTTAAATGAACAACCAGTTTCACTGCTATCTGTAGATAGCTGTCTCCCCGAACGGAGCTGTTCTCATTTTGAAGCAACACTGCAAATTGGGGAAAACAAACTGCTGTCTTCTTTTAAGGTGGGACCCGGAATTAAGCACGCTTTCCCTCTAGGTCCCTTCCAGCCCAAGCCATTCTATGAGTATATGAAAGATAACCTACAGAGATTTATACACAATGATTTAGTTTGACCTGCTTTCAGATCAACATACAGAAAATATTCTTCCTTTTTAAACATCCATAATGCTTTAGTAGAACCAAAAAAGTCTGCTTAAGCAAGCAGGGCATATCTATGAAAAAACTTGTAGATCTACATGTAGTTGACTAAGTAACTAATATTTATGGTAACAGAACTTGTATCTACTACTTTTTATGGTCTTCATAATGTAGTGTTTAGTATGCTTGAAGGCAGGTAATCTTTGGGGGCAATCTTCTGTACTGTAACATAAGCTGTTGACTTATTTTTGAAAGGTTGTGTTAGCAGTGAGAATGGAACGCTACATTTTAAGTAGCCAGATTGCAAAGATTTATTTCTTGAGGTTCTGATTCAATTCAACAACAATGAACGAAGGGCCTTATTGAGACCTGTAGGTTATCAGAGTTGCAAGCTTGATTGCCAGCTTAGTCGATATGAAAGTGTTGTTTGAGTGAAATAACTAGGGATATACAGAGTTCGCTATAGTTTAGTGATAGTCCTAACTGTAATTAGTACATTATGTAGCATTGGTTTCACCAGCTTGTAAGATATTTGAGGAAGCATCTTTAACTCTTATGCTAGTATTTAATAAAAAAGAAAATGATATTCCATATAATACTAGCATAACCAGTTATTTGAGTGGTGATAACTGCTTACAAACGTAAGGCTTGTATTTTAAATGTGAAAAAGTGATGTGAGATTTATGAATATGGTTTGTGACAGTACCTAAGCAAAATCTTTTAATGTATGTAGTTTGATAAGAAATAGCAAAGACGGGATAACATCCTGGAGTGACCGTTTCCAAGCAATGATACTGTACAGAACTTAGTCATTAGTGGAAGTTCCGTCTGCATTTTGTTACTTTCCCCAACACGCACGTCATTTCTTGTGGCCCATGGATTCCAGGATTGACATGAAACCCCTCTGAATGAGCACTGTGATATTTATGGTCCTCTGTGTTTCTTGTGCGCAGACAGGAGCACTCTCTTCTTCTGAGGCAAGGGAGCTGAATGAATACTAGACATGGCTCTGCATGTTGGAGGCTAACTGAAGTTTGTTTTTTAGCACACATACCCTCAGAGCAGAAATTTCGCAAACGTTTTACCTATACATATGCATACCCTCTTTAATTTTTCAAGGAATTCGGGATACGAATATAAGAACTTTGCTTTTGCTTCTTTTCTTGGCCTCTTCTATTTTGGTAGAGGAAACATTTGACAGTCATCGATAAAAGATTAAATCGTTGATGGCTATCAGGATAAACTAAACACATTTCGTGTGTTGGTGCTGCCATAGTGGGAACTTTTCCAAGATGTTTCAGGCCTCGTTCTCTGGTTTGTTTAAGGGCAGCAAGTAAGGTCACAAAGGAAATCAAACCCTGATGTGCAGAAATGAAACATGAGGCCTACTGACTTCTAAAAAACATTTTAAATAACATTCTCTAAGGTTTCATTTTATACTGAAGGCAGCTGTAATAAGTTTTGGAAGATGGTGTAAGGTTTCTATTAAAGAGAGATCTTGCTTGCTGTTTTTGTACCCAAATGAAGAGGTGAGGGAGATGGAATTAGAGCTTATTTAGGATAGGGTGAGAAACTTTAAAAGTTTTCTCTAGAATGGATAGAATAGTAATTTGTACAATCTACTGTAATTTACAAGTAGAAGCAGAAAGTTAAACCATTCCTAGGTCTTTTGAAAACGACAGTACATAGCCATGGAATAATTTAATAACTGCAATACAAATGCACTTTTGCCACAAGTCAAATAAGACTGCTGCTTTGTAGTGTGCTGCCAGCGTAGCCTCAGTGAATAAATTCCCAGTAGATGTTTGCCGCATGCCAAATATATTGGACGGTATGAAAGATCCCATTGTTCCATGGGCATCATTATTTGCTGTTACACTCGCAATGTTTGCTTGTGAAACAGTTTATTGGAAACTAGTGTGTTTAAGAAGGAGCACTTGATTTGAAATTCAGTTGATTTGGCTCTTTACGCCAAAGCTTTCGCAGCGTACAGCCTCTAAAAATAAATATTTAATTTGCCCCTTTTTTCCTGATCTTCGAAAGAATTCCTGGAGCACTGAATCTCAGACAGTGATAAGCAATGGGCTCTTCACTTCTGATTCATAGACTGAACCTCTGTATAGATCAGTATTACGTTTATATTCTTATGAGAAGGAATGGGTAGAATTAAGCTTTCATATGGGCTGCCCAGGGAGGTGGTGTAGTCACCAATCCTGGAGGTGTTCAAGGAGCGTTTAGACGTTGTGTTGAGGGACATGGTTTAGTGAGAACTATGGGTGGTAGATGGACAGCTGGACTGGATGATCTTGTGGGTCTTTTCCAACCTTGGTGATTCTGTGATTCCACAAAGAAGGGAATGAGTTCCCACTTACATAAGGATGAGAGCTGCAGTCGTCTGAAGGGTTGCTGTGCCCAGGCTTGTGCCTAACTCACCAGCAAGGAGATTTGAGCAGCATTCAGGTTGGGCTTGCTGACCCTGGTGGGAAATTGCCTCACCTCATAGCTGAGGAGAAGGCTCCATCAATCCACAAAACCAGACTGGGAACACTGGATGCAATGCCTCTCTGGATGCCTGGATGAAGTGGTGTGTTACCAGCTCAATGAACAACATTTATGAAATGCTTAGGTTAGCCAATAAATAAGAAATTACATTAGCTCACATTATAAATATACTGGTTTTTGTTCCCCTTCCTCCCCCCCCCCCCCCAGATTGCTCAGTATTGGTTTGAGTCCTGCTCGGGATAACAAATTGTTATTTCTGCTGCTGTGACTGAGTAGAGAGTGTTGCCGTAGTATTGTTCAGAGTGTTCTGAAAAGCAGAGCTATCTGGGATGTGTCATATATGGTGCATTTTGGTGCTGTGAGTTTTGCTGCTGGATTTGGTAACTATCTTTTGGCTTATTGTAACCTTATTGGTTCAGTTAAAAAACTGATTGATTGTCTCTAATTGGCAGAGGTTTGGTCCAGTTACAGCATTTCAAAACTCAGAGGTATTTCCTCAGAGTAACTCTTGAAAAAGAAGGTATTTTACTTGTTTGTCTGCACTACGAAGAATGCACAAAGCTTTTAGGCAAGGTTTCTCCCCTCCCCCCAAATAACTATTCTTTACATTACAAGTGTAGCACTCAACTCATCTCCTTTGAACTGCAGTTTTCATTATACGTTTTGGCTGCAGTGTTATTTCGGAGGAGTCAGCCAACAGGCTTACAGGGCTTTTTGGCTCGAGTTCACTTACAGTTTTCTTGGCAGCTCTGCTTATTTATGCATCTTTATTTCTCTCCCTTTCTCTTGCTCCTCACCCTCCCCATCGGAACAGAGCGATCACCGCACAGGCCCATCCTCCAGGCTGGCCTTCCAGCAAACGCCTCGGCTGTAGTCGGAGGTGATGTCGAGTTTGTCTGCAAAGTCTACAGTGATGCTCAACCCCACATTCAGTGGATAAAACACGTAGAGAGGAATGGCAGTAAATACGGACCAGATGGACTGCCTTACCTTCAGGTTTTAAAGGTGAGGCGTTGCAGATGCTGCTACTGGTGGTGACAGCTTCTTTAAAGCTTTGCATTTATTTGATGTAAATCCAAGGATATTGAGATCGGAGCTTCTTTTGAAATTGGAAGTGTTTGTTACAAATGAAAAGCTAGATAAACATTTGGTAGCCTGAATGCTAATTATGCAGCTTGTAGATGCTTTTGATTTGATTTTTTTCTTTTAAACTTCCTTGAAGTCCTTTATCTCTAAACATTTCAGGCATGGCTCATTCAGAAAAGAATGAAAACCCTCCCTAAATAACTTCACTGATGTTCCCTCACCCTGTTTGTTTCAAAGTCTGTTTAGACATATGACACCTGTTGCCAAAAGTTTGTCGGAGGGTTGGGTTTTCTGGATGCTGAGCCTGTGAGGATGTCCATTTGTCCCCAGTGTGATGTGGCATATTGGTGGCACCGGGTTGTTCTGCACCGTGGAGTTTTCCAAGCTGGTTGGCGATGCTTCGGATTAAAAAACAAGCGAACAAAACTCAGACCCTAAATGTTTTGACCCTGATGCTTGCATGAAGTGGAAGTCATATTCGTGTGAGGTGTTGGTGGTGGGACCTTAGACAGATTTGTGTCCTGTTTGGACAGCAGTTACATTGTTCTCCTGTGTTATTGGTCTATTCTAGCATTCGGGGATAAATAGTTCCAATGCTGAAGTGCTGACACTGTACAATGTGACAGAGGCGGACGCTGGAGAATATATTTGTAAGGTCTCCAATTATATAGGGGAGGCCAACCAGTCTGCCTGGCTCTCTGTTCTGCCGAGTTTACAAGGTAACAATGTTTTTTAAAGAAAGCTGGATGTAGAAGCTGGAAAAAAATGGTGCTTTGGGAGACTGCAGGCAGCTTGTAGGATAACTCCTTGGCCTTGTGGTATATTTGTAATCCTCCTTTGGTGTTGCAACTGGTATTACACCAGCAGCCATGGAAAAATTCCCACAATATTCTGTGTGCTATACTCAATGGTTTCTGATGTTGGTCTTCATTCTCTCTTGTGTCTGGTGTCTGTGTGTTCATTTGCGTTCCGTTTTGTTGTTAATCCTGCATACTTTGCAGTTCACATCTAAGGTACTTGATGGATAATGTAATTACAGTCTAATTGGTATATCACACACGCACACACACGTGTGTGTGTATATATATATATATACACATGGATATACATGTGTGCATGTATATGTGTACATGGAAATGTTCACGTAAGTGCCCACTGAAGCACTTATGGCCTTCATTCACCCATTCCTGGTGGGGTAATAACCCATCATGAGCAATAAAGATTGCTAACAATGTGACTGCAGCTCACAACTAAATTTACTCAGAAATGGTCTCGTAAAATTTTTCATATTCCATCATCACATACTTCAAAGTAATGTTTTTGGATGGAATAAAGATAAAAAGCAACAACCACTGTCTCTATTTAAAATAATTTCTCTAAATCTCCAGAACGGAAGCATTGGCATGGATTCCTGTTGTACTCATCTTGGGACATCTAGAGAGTTCCATGTCTAAGAGTTCCTGGGTTTTGGATTCTATCCATTTGTAAAAGATTGGAGAAGCACTGAATCCCTGATAGGTTTGGTGCATAATGACCTCACAGTGCTTCTTGATGTACCATATTTAACTGCAGTGCAGCAGATGATGCAAGGACCACTGGCTGCTTGAGACTTCTGCCAAGTGGTGTCATTTGGAGCAGAATTTACCTTCTTTTGCCTTTTCACAATACATATGTATATGTATTTGTAAATTAATTCTTCTGATGCAGGTAACTACATATAAAGGATACCACATTCTGTGTCTGTTTTCTCTTTGCTTTTCTTTCAACCCTCTTTTATTGAAAACAAGGGAGAAGAAAAAAAAAACATAAAACAATGATTTGTGGGTTAATTTTTCCATGTCATGTGATTGCATGCATGTCTAGGTGGTGAGTTTTGGTCTGGTGAAGGGTGTTGATTACTTTCTGAGGTGAGCTGGGACCTGTTGGTAAACGCCTTTTGGAAGAGGGATTGTGGATGGGGAAGGAGCTTTGCATCTCTCCACCTCTGCCTTTCCGAAGCAAAGCCCTGTGGCTCCATCTCCCTATCCACAAGAGTTCTCTCAGTGTCTAGCTTTTTCTCTTGCTTCCCTCTTTTTTTTTTCTAGGCTGCCGGTGTTAACACTACGGACAAAGAAATTGAGGTTCTCTATATACGGAATGTAACTTTTGAGGATGCTGGGGAGTATACATGCTTGGCGGGTAATTCTATTGGGATATCCTTTCACACTGCATGGTTGACAGTTCTGCCAGGTATACACTGCTCTCTTTCAGTGGTTTTTCCTCTTTTTTTCCCCTTGTTGAGTGCTGCAGAATTAGCACAGCTTCTGTCTCAGAAAATGGCTTTAGGTTTCCTCAACATTTTTATGATGATTATACAATGACTATATGTACAGTCGCACTTGTCGTGAGCCAGTGGATTGTCTTGTGGCACATTGTAGTCTACAAGTCCAAATAGCTTCCCAAAAAATACAAAACAAAACCAAAACCCAGACAACTTCTATCGCGCTTAAATTATGTTTACCTCTGTTAAGTGTTCAGCAGAAATGTTGAGGAACTGCATTTCCTTCTCACTTCAGTGAGATAACTGAAAATCAGCAGATAAATCATTGTAAACCTCAAAAGGAGGAAATTCGAAGTTATCCTAGGAAACCTGGGGACTGATTTGGCCATAATCATGTAACGGTTCATCTGAATACACAAGCTATTCAGGATGCCTAATTCACCATTACCTATCATCCAAACCTTTTATGAAAATTCTAATTTTGATGCCCATGGATTGTGTACAGAAGCAGTGCCCTTCATCTCTTGGGAATCAGCTCCGTGCATCTTTGAACATCGCATGCTCTAAGAAAACAAGTAGCCATTTGCTTTTACTGCAAAGCATGTCTTGCTGTTCTGGGGTTGATGATGTTTCTGTCCTGAAAAGAAACAAACATCAACGTGCTTTATTGCCTGAAAATTGTTATCAGCTGTTAGAAGATGTAACCATAGTTGGTTTTGACGTTAGTCAAATGTTCTTGTTTATAGCTGTTGGCAGCTGCCTTAGGAGTTCCTTTGAAAAAATGTGAACCACCTGAGGTTTGCTGGGTCATCTTGTGCTTACCATTTATTAATTGTTAATCCTGAGTAAGAGGTACAAAACCTGCATGTACGTAATGCTGAGATTCATGGTACATGAGTGAAATTTTCTGCAGATATTAACCATTATCAAAATATATTGAATGGCGCAACGTTATTACATCTCACTCTTACATGAACACCAAGCCTGCGTGGTCTGCCACCAAGCAGGCAGGCAGTGCCTGTGTACATCTTGCTTCTGCTAGCGGTGTTTGCATTTTGCAAGTGCTTGAACAGCATATTTTAAGCAATTTTCTTGAATGAAATATTTTGTTAGCCTAGAACAAGGCACAAGAAAATTTTGGCTTGAACGTGCATTGCTTGCCGAGTGACTGCTGATTGCTGCGGAATGCTGCTTATCTGGGGGATGAACCCCAGATAAGTGATTAGGGACTGTGTTTGTACATATAAGTATCCTGAGGATGGTTTCAAAGTTGATTGTCAGAGTAACATCTAGGTAGAACCACTCCCTCTACAACCAATCTTATAGACTAGCAACCACATTCCCTAAATCATAGAATCACAGAACCATAGAATGGCCTGGGTTGAAAAGGACCACAATGATCATCTCGTTTCAACCCCCTGCTATGTGCAGGGTCGCCAACCAGCAGACCAGGCTGCCCAGAGCCACATCCAGCCTGGCCTTGAATGCCTCCAGGGATGGGGCATCCACAGCCTCCTTGGGCAACCTGTTCAGTGCGTCACCACCCTCTGGGTGAAAAACTTCCTCCTAATATCCAACCTAAACCTCCCCTATCTCAGTTTAAGACCATTCCCCCTTGTTCTGTCACTATTCACCCTCATAAACAGCCGTTAAATATGCAGCTTTAGTGTGGCTGACAGAGGAAGACTCACAAAGGCATATTGCTAGCAGTTCAATAGAATTTAGAGATATGGTGAGGGACCGATTTATCCTTCTGTACAATAAGAGCCCAGTGAGAATTTTGGATAAACAAGCAATGCAGACTCAAGCCCCAGCTTCTATTTGCACCTTGTGATATAATACTTTGACTAGCAAATTCATTTTTTTTATCTTGAAATATGCCATTATGTGGTTAAAAGGAAGAACAGTACTTTTGAAGGTTGACGAGCAATAAAATGAATGTCTACCTGGTTTGAGTGCTTAATTCCTTCTTTTCCCCTAAAATAATAGGGGATAATTTGATATTTTGGTGAATGTGTCTCCTCAGCAGGCAGACATAAGTGTATGCCTATAAGGTCTATTTATGAACACACACACTATGGCAAACTGAGATGTTAAAATGGTGATCTTTAGAGAGGAACAGCTCTCAGATTTCAAGATGGCCTAAATATCCACAGTGATCTATATGTCACAAAGTCACTGCTAGAACTGCTGATGTTTAAACTGTTTCATTCTGTTCCATGCACTGTGCTGAGCTGTGCTTGTACCGTGTGCTAACTCTGTGGCATGATTATTCCCTCCCGAAAACCTGCAATCCAGCTCCTGAAAAGGAAAAGGAATTTCCCACATCTCCAGACTACCTGGAAATAGCAATTTACTGCATAGGGGTCTTCCTGATCGCCTGCATGGTGCTGACAGTCATCCTGTGCCGCATGAAGAACACCACCAAGAAGCCTGACTTCAGCAGCCAGCCCGCTGTCCACAAGCTGACAAAGCGAATCCCTCTGCGCAGACAGGTAACAGAAAGTAGATAAAGAGTTTGAAGAACTTTTACCAAAACCCAAAGCCAGCACATCCTTCAGATAGCAACATTGGAAGGAGGAATAAGGGAGAGTGAAAGCAAATTGTAATGAGGGCTGGATTTAGTCTGGCACCAAGGAGACTGGCATGGGAAGAAAGTGCATCTTGATGCAGCAGTCTCAAGGCAAGAAAGTCAGGGATGTTGGAGCAAAAATGTGAAAGATGGAATATATTCTGAATTAGCAGTACTATAGATGGAAAAAAATGTATTGCAAGTAATTTGGGGTCTGATCCCACAGCTCGTTGAAGTCAATGGAAAGTTTTTTGCTGACTTTGGAACAGAATCCTGTTTAATTGTGTATTTATGATGTTTCTAAGGTGACTTCTATTGTAGTAACTAGGTACCAGATACAGAGAGGTATTTTTCAGGAAGAGGAGGAAATTTCATAGCCAAGCTTTCAGAGAACACTTCAAAATAGAAAGGCTGCAATAAAGTAAAAACGGAGGCAATATTAAATCAGATCTCAGGCAGCTGATTAAGCTGCTGATGTTTCTGAGCGAGGAACAAAACTCAAAGTCAGATATGAAATGCACACAACAGGATTGCACTAAGCATGATTTGCAATTGCTTGTTGCTAGCAGTGAGCATTGCTGGAGGGGGCAGCACCATGAGCAGCAACCCAGCTGAGCAAGTAACATGCCTTTGGCTTTGTCACCGGCCATCACCTGCCAGAACAGCCTCTGTTCTACAAATTATGGCCTCCTAACGACTTTGGATCCAGGTCTGGTCAGGGCGGTGTGGATCTGAGGGTTTACTGCAGGGCCATCTGCAACCTCATGGGTTGGGTTGAATTTCTGCCATGTGGTTCTTGCAGCCAACCTGGGATATTTTCACTATCATAGTAATACCCCTTCCCTCTTCACTGTAGGTGTTTGAAAGTTTGGATGCACACTCTGGGGGGATCTTGGTCTTGGGATTTTAAATATGGCAGAAAAATCCCTGCATTAATGTGTTGGAGGTTCTCCCCTAAGTTGTGGTGTCTAACAAGTCTTGGTGTGAGGGACGTGACTGTTATCCAATCTGAAAAATATTTGGTTTGTTTTATAAGCAAAAGTGATAACTCTTATTTTCTCTGACTTGCTTTGCTGCTTAAAAATATAATTGTGGTTTTACTCATTTGCTTGAAAATCACCGGGGAGGGAGAGGTATGTTGGCCTCTGAGTATATCCCAAGGAGAGATGAGAAGCTCTCAGCTCAATTTATGTCTCTGTAGCTAAAACTCAGTGTAGTTTTCTGGATAATGAGGGCTTTTCAAAAGCTGTATACTTAATTAGGCAGAGAATAATAAATATCAGCTGCTTAGAGAAGAGACATTTATTAGACTTCTGCTTGAACAGAACAGCATCGTAATAACCCAGAGATGAATAGATGGCATAAAAACTCCTTGAGCTTTGGTGTGAGCTCAGTTGTGTCAGTTGGAAATGGTTCCTCGATGGGAGAGTGTTATTTCACTGTGTGTGACACCAGTGCCAATCACTGCCCTCAGCTTTGCTGTTTATCATTAAATGATGCAATATGGAACTTCTCCAAAGCTATTGTTCTCACAGAGGACAACATCCTTGTCATAAAACATGCTTGTCAAGTGTGTCATTTCACTTGCTTTTTCCTCAGCCCACAGCAAAAAAGTGGCATTTTGCTTTTCAAAGTGGGGGTATATATTTGAAAAACTGTTCGTGTTTGAAAGTGAGAACCCCTAAGCAAACCCCCTGCAGAAATTCCATCACTCTCAATTCTCCAGCACACTCCCACACTAAGAGGAGTTTCTCATTCAAGGGCTCTCTGCAAGCACATCTTCACAGAGGGAAAGAGCTACTGTAAATGTTTAGAAGAAAACTGCATCTTTGTTCTGATGATTTCACTGATCAGCTCGCTAATTGTATCAGGTTAAGAGAGCCAGATGAGGTGAGCAGTCCCCGGTGGCTTGCTTGTCTGCCCTAAAGATTCAAAGATTCCTTAGACATGGGTGCAGGAGGCTTTCCTCTGCCTGTGTGCTGTGCTCTGCAGGAGAGGGACAGTGGAATGGCCAAAAAGCTGAGAGGATAAGTGTGAGTGAGCAGGGGAAGTGCTTGTGACAGGTAGATGGTGTGAGCACGGCAGAGAGCCTGGCCAGTGGATGTGATTTGGTGGGATTCCAGGGAAATGAGGCCATGGTTTGGGGAATTCATGATATTGTCTTGGAAGCTCTCTGCTGTGAGGTCAGGCTCCCTAAGGATGTGAGTATGAAAAGAATACTGGTTCAAGAGGAGGCATTTGCGTGGCTGTGATGCCATCTCGTTTGGGAGTCTTGTTTGGTAACATGTGGTTTGATTTGCAGGCCTGGACTCTCATACATTGGCTATTTTGTCTGAACTACTACAGGATTTTATCATTTCTCACATGCAGGCATTCTCTTCCTGCCAAAACATGGTTCTCTTCACATTCATAGAAAGGGTCATGATGAAGTTGGGAATTATCAGTTCCCTCCCCCTGTAGTCCTAACCCTCACTCAGCTCTAGTTCTTGCTTTTTTGAGATAGAAACTGCTTACAGGGAAATGTAGCAAGCAGTTGCAGAGAGCTGCAGCACTGCACTGATATTAGCAGTGTTCTGCATGGGGGTGCCAGCTCACCAGGCAGTGGGAAGAAACGCTGCAGGACTGAGCTCACACACCAGGTTGCAGCTGATAGATTCTCTGAACTGATGGGCAAAGTGCAGGCACTGATAGGAGGTGCAGTTATTTTGTAAAGCTTTGGGACCGCTCAGTTGTGTGTTTGTGTATGGGTGCACCTTGGAAGGGAAGAATGATTTCTTTTACTGTATCTTAATTACTCTAATGTTAATTTACATGTACAGGGGTTGGTTGTTCTGGTTCTATGTAAGGATGTGGTGCATACATTTGTGATGAGCGAAGGCTGATCTGGAGCAAGACTTCAGCTCACCAGGCAAAACGGCTGTGTTCAAAATGATGATGGCAGCTGGAGCCCGAGAAAGAGAAATCTGGATCAAGTAAAGTAACACAGTATTGCATGGAATATCAAGCTGTGGAAGTTTAATTCACTTCACGGAATAGACTCTGAAATTCAAAGATAGATACATAACTTGTAGTAAGATACGATCCAAGGAATTTACTGCCTTACATTCTTTAGTCTCTTACTTTATCCCTGGGTTTCTCTATACGGAATCTGTTGCCTAGTTGTGTTCTTTGGTAGTTTGTTGCTGTGTGTTTTGAAAAGAAATCTGTTCCTGAAGGAGTTGTGCTGTGCCAGAGCTTACCTTAAGAATCCTCAGACTCCTGTAGCAAATTTACCTTGTATTTTGCTAGATCCAGGCACTCAGACCATTTCTAATCGCACTACTTACCAATTATATTTATATACATATGTGCAGATGAGTTCAAATTAACTTCCACAGCAGAGCCTTCAAAAAAGACTGACGATTATAGGAAGTCTCCACATGGCTGCTAAAATCTCACAGCGTGAGTGCCAGAGCTGACAGATCCAGGCTTCAGGATATAGTATAAATAATCAGTGGAGGAAAACACCCTTCATAATCAATTACAGACAATTACACACTGCTCTGCAGCTGATTTTTCCACATAGCATCTAAAGATTCATTTAAGTTTTAAATGCTGCTCTGCTTAGAAATGCTTGTGAAGTATTTATCTCAAAGCTGATTAAATGCAGCATGTTGGCTGAGGGACAAATACTTAGTTAAAATGGGGATATAATGATGCTAAGTACATGAGGTTTGGAGACAGTGGGCTTTTCTCCTTCTGAAGTGCAGGAATGGGGTTTGGGATGTGTCTGAGGCTGATATTCTGCTTGGTTCTGGCATCCTAAAAGCAGAAGGCACACAAAAAACACGTTATGGTGGAGGACTGCTCTCTTCAGATTAACATATAGCGCAATAGTCCTTCCAGTGTTCTGCTTGTGTCAAGTGGACTTCTGCCTTCCTTTCTTTAATCAAGCACCCGCATAACTCTTCAGGAGTAACATAACCACTTAAAACAGACACTACAGATGTGGTGAGTAGGCCTTGGAGATGTCTCATTCACCTCCATCAGGTGTCCCTCCCTGCTTCCTTCCTCCTCACTAGCGATGTGCTAAGAGGGAAGCACCTCTTGGTGGGCTGAGTGGTTGGCCAAGGAGGTTGAGCATTTTGGCTGGACGTCTGCCTTCTGCTTTGTGGCACCCAGTGGACCCAAAGGTGGCCCTGGGTCTGTATAGTGCCCAAGTATAATCACAAGCTTGCTGGGAAAACTCAGCATGGCCCTCGTTACCCCTTTGTTGCCTTGAATTGTTGCATAACTGAAAGCAAAAATAGTACTCACGTACATGGAAGTAAAGAGAAAGCAGCTCTGCACACTGAGATGTGGGGATCGTGGCAGGACCACCACTGATTCTCAAGCCTGTGTGAACAGGGGGAAGCAGCAGGCTGGAAAAAGGCTTCCTACATCCTCTTACTTAAGCACACCCCTGTAGACTAAAATTGACCATGCCTACTGAACTTTGAGTATGTAGGGCTTTCCTCATTGTTTTATAGTGCACTCTAAAGCAGTGGGAAGAGATGCTGAGAGATGAGTTCAAAGGTTAATTCTTTACTATTGCGTGAAAGGGAAAGGGCCGTTTTAAAACAGAAAATCTCTTTCAACTGAAGCCTTGGTTGGCCGAGCCTTTTCTGGAGCAGACTTTTATAGCTCTTCAGCTCCCGTAAGTCCTTGCTCTGCTCCAGCCAGTCAATCAGGAACGTTCCCTGGGAGTGCAGTCCATTTTTCTTCTCCCAGACACTTGAAGAGTTCCTCTGGATTTCTCATCATTCCTATCCAAGTGAGTGTACTTTGTTTATCTACAGCATCTCCAGTCAATCTTCTATTTATTGTGCAAAGTAAACATGTTCAGTTGTGTTGAATGGGAAATTGACAGTCATTTATCTGTTTTTCTATAGTATTATTGTTATTATTTAATGTCTGTGTTTGAAATGCCTCACCAGGACATTTCAGTTTATTGCAAGTTTACATTTCCCAGTTTTTACTACTGTTAGGCTGCTGAATTGTGAGTGTTAGAGCTAGAGAAAAGACAGGGCTTTTGCAGAGATCTAAACAGTGTCAGTAAAAATACTCTATTATGAGGAAAATGACCCTGGAACATTTTTGATGCACAAGGGGCATCACCTAAATTTGCCTTTATGTTGTCCCATGGAAAGACAATGGGTGTGATGACAAAGGAAGGCACGAAAGTAAAGGTATATATATATGTGTGTGTGTGTATATATATGCATATATATATATAAAACATCAGGACTTGAATAAATATCATGGCAGAATGGCTAGAGAACAGTGGGTGGATTTTGAAAGTGTGGAGGAAGTGGTCATAGGGAATGTAGTAGCAGGTTTCCAGTGAGAGATGAATGAAACAGGAGAAGACTGAAGTTCGGGGAAAGACTTGCTGTTGATGGAGATTTTCACATTTCTTAGTGCTGAGCTGATTTGTTCTATGAAGCATCACTTTTAAACTGTAGTGAAATCATGAAAATGAGTAAAAGTCTACTTCTGGTGCTGGTTCTCCCGCTGACTTGCCATGAGGATCTGAGGGAGCAGTTCAGCTTCAGCAGGTGTGTTCCTGCTGTGGGCTGGGCATGGCAGCATCCCTCTCCAAGGGCTCTGTTCAGTATTCATTTACTGATTTATTTACAGCCCTGCAGTCTGCATTAATAGCTGTTTTCTGTTTGGATCCCAAGTGGTCACTGTATTTATTATTCTGGAGGAATGTGCCAGGTACTTTTATTTGCTGAGAGTAAATACTAAGGCTAATGATGGTGGGATGGACAGGGGGAGGAGATCCACCTTCTCTGGCTGAATGGCAGCTTTATTTGTGCAGCTGTACTTCTTGTTCCTGGGCATATCTCATGAGCAGGAGCTGGAGTTTCTGATCTCAAGGAAGGTCTATCAGTCAGCTTCCAAACCAGTTACCAAGGTTAATCTTTTGAAAGCAGCCCTTAATGCTTTCTTCCTTATGAAACCCTTTTCCAGGCTTAGTCGTTGGTCTATGAAAAAACGTGTCAAGAACCCAAACCTGTTTGATGGGATGGTCTTGAAGTTGTCTACCTGCAAAAAGTCATCTAAACCAAAAGAGTAACAAAGTCATGATGAGAAATTTGAGAGCTTTAACCTTGTCTTGTCAAAATACATCGTGCAAGGGTGTGACATGGTTGCAAAAGCCTTTCAGCCGTTGTTCTGGGGAGCTTGAGTCATCCAGCGGACTGTGGCACTGTAATTGTTAGTTGGACTTAATATAATTGAGCACTGAGTGACACTTATCAGGTGTCATAGAAACAAGAGGATTTTGTGTTCATATCACTGTGTATCGCTGACAAGATCTGTTTGCTTATAAGAGCTTTTTTATCTAGCTGTAAGACCTCTAGAACAAAACTGTGGCCTGGTGACGTTTTACATAAGCAAACCTGGTGTCAGAGTTGATTCCAGGTGATAAGGAGAAAGGTCAAGAGCAATGGTTATAGCTCTGAGCTTCCAGCTTGGGAGAGGTCCTGATGATGCTGCCCAAGATGTGTCTTCTGCCACCTGATGTGAGGATGGGTCCCAGAGATCGCATTGCGATGCAGCCTTCGTCCCACCGTGGCTGCCAGCTTTGGGCTTGGCCTGAAGAGAGAAGGAGGATTCATGTTTCAAGGAGAGGACAGAGTGGCCATGCAAGCAATTTTGGATGTATTTCTGCCATTTTTAAGACAGCGGGCCGTTTGCTGGTGTATGGGAAGATGCATCTTATGGAAGATGCGCCATTTTCACCAACACAATTTTTGTTACATGGATGGAGCAGCTGGTGCCTCTGTTTTCAGAGTAGTTACAATTAAGTACACCTGATGCTCTGAGGAAAATGTACTTTTGTTGAAGCTGATGATGAATCATGCTCCAAAGTGAATTATATTTTGAAGCATTGGACATGAAATGTCTTTTTAATGAACCCTTCTCTGCCTTGCCTGCAGAATCTTTACTTCAGTTTTAAATGAACTGAATTCTTAAGTACGCCCTAACTATTGTGACAGCTTTTTGATAGTTCCAATATTAAACATTTAGAAAACATTTAGGAGAGGAGCCTACATTTCTTACACGTGCCTGTGGCCATTGGCACTAGTGGATTAAATAGGAAAACTTTTGCATAAATGCCTTTTGTCAATTAAAAAATGAAAATTTTGGTTTAATTAACAGCAATCCCTGGAAATACTGAATTGTGTACTGATTTCAGAATACAAATGGTGACAAGGGAAACAAGAAGTGAATGGAAGATGCTGATCGGTAACTTTGCTCATGGCATAGGCTGCCCACTTAGGTATCTAAGGGTGGTGATGTAAATACTCACTTGATTAAAAAAAATATATTAATCCAGTAAATTGGGAGAAACATTTATTTAAACTCCCTTCTGAGTGAATGCTTCTAGAACTTTACATCTGTGGGTTTGAAACTCTGGGACAGACCTCTGTCTGTGGCAGCAATTGGAGTCAGTGTTGTGCTTACATGGGACGGTAAATGTAGGATAGTGCTCTACAGATGAGTCCAGGATGCAGCCACTCTTTGCCCTAACACCACTGCTCTTAGCTGGCTTGGTTTTTATATGTCGCTGCTTTTCAGATATTGGGCCAAGATTACATCTGTGCCTTTCTGTTTTTTTGCATCTTGCATTGCAATAACAGGTGTCAGCTGACTCAAGCTCCTCCATGAACTCCAACACGCCTCTGGTGAGGATAACTACTCGCCTCTCCTCCACTGCTGATGCCCCAATGCTGGCAGGGGTCTCAGAATATGAACTGCCAGAGGACCCAAAATGGGAGTTTCCAAGGGATAAGTAAGTTGCCTTTTTTCCTTACCATTGCCTTATGTGCATCTGTAAAACATGACGTGGTATGAAAGGAAGCTTCTTGCTGAATGTGTACCATGGCTGCTTTTGTTAAAAGAAAATCTCGATTACTTGAACCTTCCCTGAAGACTAAGATCTAATTCAGTTATCTACGTTTTGATTTTTTTTTTTTTAATAGGAATGGAACTTTGTCTGCATGTTGTTCTGGTTTATTTTCACTATTGAGGAACAGTTAAGATAAGGCCAAGCAATATCTCTGTATGCTAAACCGTGTTTCTCAGTAGTTTAGTGCATAATTGATGAATGTTTATTAAAGATGTAATACGGCATAAAATAGGAGATGGAAAAAGTCTAGAAAATGGTGGTAGACAAACAGGCAAAATGAGCCGCTGAATAAGCAAGGGCACAACTACGTTTCTTAACGTGAAATGGACACGTAAAAGAGATGGTGGTAACACAGGTCGGGCCATGATGTTATACTGAAGTTGATACTAATTTCAAGAAGTTTTCAGGAGGCTTTGAGCAACTGACACCTTCTGTCCTGAGCAGTGTTCTTTGGAAGCTCAGTGCTGTGCCTTTTGGATAGTAGAGCTGTAATTTTGAACCTTCTGACAACTGTTCTGGAAATTACTTTTAATTACGTAGCTGAAAACTAGTGGAAAACACAGTAATTGCCACCTGCAGTATTCTAGTCAACAGGGGGGCCTGTATACATACTTCTGGCAGCCCATACCCTTGGGGGATACACTAAATAGGGAAAATTTTAGTGTGCTAAACATTTAAAACTGGCATTCAGCACAAATGTAGGTGGAGCAGATTTCCAGTGAAAGGAAGCTATTTAGAGGCAGTTTATTAAGTTGGGGGGCAGCAGGCGCACAATGAGGGGTTTGTTACATTAGTCCTAGCAGGGCAATAGCACATAAATTAATCAGTTTCCAATGCAAATGTTTGGTCTCTGCCAAGATCCTAAATTCAATTTCAGTTCTGGATAAAGTGCAGGATGACCTCAGCATAGCATTTGCTGCCCTTCAGTCTTTGCACCTTTTTAAGCCAGCGTTTGCTTTAGAAACCAATCCAAAACAGATTGAGGAGTTCTCACCACGGCTAAGACTGCACTTGACACAGCGTCCACAAGTTGCTCTGGGGAGGAAGTGCCCTTCACCTCTCCCTTGAGCCTGAGCAGATAAGCAAGTAGGGTTTGCAAGCCAGTTGCCCCAGTCTAATAGCCAATAGCTATTAGTCTAATAGTCTAATAGCTGTTGGCGCGTACCAGCGTAGAAAAATATAAGTCGATGATTTTCACAACCAGCTTTACCTACATCATACCTGTGAGTCCTGCTTGTGGCCATGGAAAGCCACAACTATAGCAGCTTGGTTATGAAAACGTTTGTCCAAACCTGGCCACCGCGTTGAATAATGCTGACTACTACAAGTTCATCAAACATCCTTCATGACATCTGCTGCAGCACTGCTTGGCAGTTCAACAGTGTTATCTGTAGGGTGAAGGAGACAGAATCTGGCCCATAAGCACTGTGCTGGAACCCAAAAGATTTGGCTCAGAGGCTTTGGAGTTTGTTGTACTTTATTTTTTATCCTCAAGTTGAGATGGAAGCCTCTGTGCCTATTACAGCTGGGCAGGTTTTGCAACCGGTATAGAGTGGCATATGCAGCTGATCCAGATAGTGACTGTTCTTCTCACAAGGTTCTTTACATTGCTGCTGTGGTGCGAATGGAGCTTCAGTTTGCCCAGTCTCTGCTTCCCACTCTGAGCACAGCATGGATACTGCAGGAAGGAGGCATCTTCTGCTGCCCTCATTCATGACATCTGTGGCAGCAGTGAACCCGGAGCCAAAAACCAGCCTGTGAGTGGACAAAGGCTCCCGTCTCGCCCCTTCAAAGGATCAAAGCGCTGGGGGAATGCGTGAAGATGTAAGAAGAGCGATCTTGCTGTGGACAGGAGGTTGTGGAGAGAGCAGCATGCAGGGTACACAAAGCCCTGCCAAGTGCTTTGTCCTGAGGAAGGTGCTGCCTTTTGATGCTGGTCGTGTGGCTGGGGAATCAAGGCCCCAGGGCAGCGGGACTGCAGAGCTGGCAGTGGCTCAAGGCACACAAGCATCCCTCTGGCTCCCCCTCATCTTTGTCCTCCCGCCCCTTTCCTGCAAGAAGACGGCTGTCTGGCTGCTTCCTCAGCCACAGGGGGGAGGAGAGTGGGGTGATAACTGGGGCTGATAACCACCCACAGCTGAGCCCAAGCACAGCTGCTGCTGGGCTGCTCTCTGTCCTGGCTGATCCCTTCGGTGCAAGAGATCATTAGGCAAACATTCACGACCCAGATCCACAGGCAGAAAGCAAAAGTAGGAATTCTGAGCAAAAGTTAGGCTGAGAGTGTTTGACTGTTCCCTCTCTATGCCAGTACATCCCACAGTTAGTGATTCCTAAAACACCCACATGGTTTCGATACCACCCTTAACCACACAAACCATCAGCTGCCTGACGTTGAAGAGATGACAATGTGCACAAAGAAACCTTTCTTCCATCTCCTGATGGTCTGCATGCAGAAGTAGATGTGCCACACCAACCACCACAAGAAGCCAGCCTGTGCCTTCTTCCATTCATGCACTCTGAGCTTCGGTTGCACCCAGGTGCTCTGCAGGTTCTGCCCATGCACCATTGAGTGCAGCCTCTCCTGTTACAGACAGAAGGACAGCTTAAAAGCTGGGTTTAGCGACTGATCTGCTGGTATTAGATGCTCACTATACTGTCACTAAGAAAACAGACCATGGTGTGCATGAAAACCAACACACGCCGTGCATCTCATTAGTTCCATATGATAAGCGCTTCGTGTTGCAGCAAGTTGTTGAAAGCCTTTTATATTTAGCTCTGGAATTTTGCTGGCTGTGCCCCTGCCCCAGATGCTGTGTGTTAATCCCCTGTTTACACCTCCAGGCTGACGCTGGGTAAACCCCTGGGGGAAGGCTGCTTTGGGCAAGTGGTGATGGCTGAAGCGGTGGGGATTGACAAAGACCGGCCCAAAGAAGCAGTGACTGTGGCAGTGAAGATGCTGAAAGGTAAGGAAATGGGCTGAGCAGGGTTTCGGGCTGCTTTCAGCCATGAAAAGTTTCCCTTGCAGTGTCTGAGCTCTGTCGCTGTGGGGGGGTCAGAGTGCACATAGCTGACCTCAGCCTTCAGTGGTTTGTGGTGTAAATCTGGGCTCTTGACAGCCTGTTTATCTTCAGCCGCGAGTATTTGGACGTACTGGCATTGTGCGAGTTCATATCAGCAGCTGTCTGCATGTAGATCCGAGCCCAGGTGGTTAGTGCATATTCGTTTTGAATTTTATTATGCAGTCAGCTTTTAGGAAAGACATGGTTTTTAAAGGTTGATAGTTAAGGACAGGATTTTAATGTTTTGTGTTGTTTAACATATGATAGAAGAAGCAGTCAGTCTGTCAAAGAGGCTGGGACTGATTTTTATTAGGACATAACACATGGCTTTGTACAGTGTACAATGTACAGTGTATGCTAGAAAACCAATCCCATGTTCTACATTTCAAAGCACATGCTGGTGAGCCTTAGAGATGCTCAGACTGGCATGACAGAAAGTAGGAACTGAACTTGTGTCTTGTGCAGATGATGCTACGGAAAAGGATCTATCCGACCTGGTGTCAGAGATGGAGATGATGAAGATGATTGGGAAACATAAAAATATCATCAATCTTCTTGGAGCCTGTACCCAGGATGGTGAGTAGAGAAAAGAAACTAAGCCAGGACTTTCACACGGGTCTCCAGAACTCTCATTAATCATCGTTTTTCAAGAGTTTTTAAGGAAACAGTCATGCTGTGATGGGATTTTTAGATATTTCCCTAGCTTAGCAGCGATATTTTAACTCCTGTGTCTCATTATATTTGCAGCTTTAATATGAGAAAGGGTACTATATCATGTGAAAACTCGAATCCCTTGCTGTAGGGAAAAATGACATTTTATAGTGGCTTTACCCACATCTGTCATTCTGAATCGTCAGTCTTGCTTTGGTAAAACTTGTGTCCTTTGAATTTGAAATGAGTAATTTTATTCTCTAAAGACAACAATGTTTTTGTTAAATGATAATTATATAATAAAAGTCATGCAGAAAGATATACGAATTCTGGAAAATAGAAAATCTATCAAACACAGCAGAAGTATTTCTTTAGATGTTGTGGCATTTTGGGTCTGAAAATGTCTGGGTTTCAGTACATGACGTGGTTTGGAAGGAATAGGATTTAGGTACTTTCAGGTTGCTAATGCAGCTCTGCCACTATCCTTCTAAAGCAGCCTTGGCCAGCCACATAGTGAAGCCCAGTCCTCCTTTTTGTTCAGGTTGTGCTTACTGGAAACATTTATCAATCCAGTTTGTTTATTATAGAGCACCAGAAGATCATTTTACCTTTTTGACAGTACTACTTTGACATGCTTCTGTTTATCCAAAGGTCCGCTGTATGTGATTGTAGAATATGCTTCCAAAGGAAACCTGCGTGAGTACCTGCGAGCACGCCGCCCTCCTGGGATGGAGTACTCCTTTGATATTAACAGGGTCCCAGAGGAGCAGATGACATTCAAGGACTTGGTATCCTGCACGTACCAGTTGGCAAGAGGCATGGAGTACTTGGCTTCACAAAAAGTAGGTAGAACTCAGCAAATACTACACAAAGCACTTGGTACATATTTGGTTGTAGGTTTAGTTTTGTTCTCATGTTGTTTATGGTTGATAATGTGCTGGGAGAATGACTTTTCTCACACAAGTTGTGTAATCCATTCTGTGGAAGATCAGTGGGAAAATGAATATCCTTAACGTTTTATACAACTGTTTAACAACATTGCTAAAATGAGATCTGGAATTGATCACTTAAAGTAAACACTGCATACCTATCTGCACTTTGAGTATGTAAGCACAGGTGATCACGTGAATTATACAAGTCCCATTATTCCACCCACGAGACAGCAAGGCATCGTTTGCCTTCTGTTTTTAGTCAGTCTTACCAAAATTGATTCGGATATTGGATATTAGGGAGAATTTCTTCTCAGAAAGAGTGGTTAGGCATTGGAACAGGTTGCCCAGGGAAATGATGGAGTCACTGTCCCTGGAGGTGTTTAAGGAAAGAGTAGATGCACATAGGGATATGGTTTAGTGGACAGTACTGGTGGTAGGTGGATGGTTGAACTAAATGATCTTAGAGATTATTTCCAACCGTAATGATTCTATGATAGTGACGTAAAATAAATGAATTCAGTTACTGAAAGGGTTTACAGAATGATAACATGCAGAGCGGAGAAGATCACAAGGTGCCTGGGCAGAAATTGTGAACAGAAGAGTTAAAAGTAAAAATAAATGGAGTGCACTAGCCACTGTAAATTAAACACTGTATTGAAACTGGCCTTTGTCAGGCTAACAAGCTTGTTGAAATAAGTTATGCATCATGTGCTGTCTCTAGACACTTATTTCTTCGACTTTTCTTTGGACAGATTTTCTCAGGTAGTACCTCAGTTAAATTACAGTTATGGAACCTTAATTAGCCCTGTGTAGTGAACTCCATAAACATGTTGTGCCTTAATGTGAGGGCAATCGTGAGTATTCTGGGCAGTGTTTGGGCCTAGAGTCTAAACCAGAGCACCAGATACTGATGATAAGTGCTCCCTGGAAAGCATGGAGTGCATATTGGGATTTGTACCAATTTCCACTTGAGCTCACTCCCAACTATGGAGCTGGTTTTAACCAAAGTTTAGAGCTGAGTTTGAGCCTCCAGTCCTCTTGTGTAGAGTCATGAGATTTTATTGCTTCTCTGCAATTGTAGAGATTGGCGAGGGGAGGGGAGCAGGAATTGAAGTCTAATTTTGCTTTTGTTCTTTTGTTTGGAAATAGTAATTCTTAGTTCAGTAGAGTAGACAGGGAGACACGCATGACAGTAGGACAAAATCTATAGAGCGAGCATGAGTATTGTATTAGGTAAAGCACCTTAGAATATCCTTTTTGTAAGATTAATGAAACGTTTGCCTGGCAATGAGCCACATCCCAAGAAAAAAAGGACCATTGTGAAAGGAAAAAATAAATCTTCTGGTTGGCAAATCCTGAAAAGCTCTGATACGCTGCTGCAGGGTGCTGCAAGAAGGTGCGTGCTCACACAGATATACATGGCAGCATCATTTCTTCTGTGGTCCAGTTCCTTTGCAAAAACACTTATCAGTGCTGTGCTGAACTTGACAGAATGCAAAGTATTGCATGAGGCACAGGGAAGAAGAAAAACAAAGGCAGCACATAGTAAAACTGTGCATTCCCGTTGTTCAGACATCCCACCATTTCTGTTTGTATTTCTCTAGTTCTTTTCCCCCTAGGGATCCCTTTACTGAGCTGGAATAATAAGAGATCTGGTCTTCTCATGGTATTTTCACCATGCAGGAGCTGTGAGAGAGCCAGTGTTCTTGTTATTTCAGCCTAATAAATGGCTCACAGGGACTTAATATAATATATATAGAATATGGTTTTAATATGTAAGGAAGGTACTCGGGTGGCTATTCCAGTTTTGCCTTACAAGCAGTTATACGTTGGTTCCAAGTTGGATAAATGCTTTCAAAAATTCTGTTGATGTGTCCTCTCCGATGTGGCAGTATAGCACAAGACGTGCAGGGGGGGTGACCCCAGTCACTGCAAAGGGACAGCAAATCACTGGGGCCAGAGAGCTGGCTGTGAAGCATGGCAGACGTGGCTGTCAGTCATGGCACCATTTTGAAACAGCAGAATTGCAGGGTATGAGAGAGCAGAAATACCCTGAGAGAAGGTAGTGGGATTTTATTCACTTGCTGGATTCACCCAGAGGTGCTGCCTGCTGTTTGAAATGTTCTGCCCACTGGCCTGCTGTTCTAGAATGGCAGAAAGATCTGCTCTAGATCTTGTGCCATACTCGTCTAGGTATACCTTATACCTTGCCTTATCAGTGGACATTAGCTACGTGTATTTGGGCAAGTGCCTTGAGTTCCTTGTGTCTCATAGCAGGTTCTTGTAGGGTCTGAGGACAAGGACGGGGCAGGAAGGCTGGCCTGTGTTATTTCCACTACTGTGGCATTGCTGATGCTGAGTTAGAAGCCTGATTTGACCATGAAGGCATGGACTCTTGTCTAGTCCCATCTATGTGAAGGCACTGCTGGTGCAGTTTTTCCTGGCAGCTCCCAATGGCTCACCCAGTGAGGAGCAGAAGCTTCATAGACTCATTTTACATGTGCAGGATGAGAGCTCTCAGAAAACTGCTGGCGCAAGTTTTAACGCAAGAAAAGATGTGGGCCCTTACTAAATGTTTTGTAGTGGTTCTGTCCAGAGGGTCCATGCAGAGGCTGAAATAAAGGGGACAACATAGAGTAAACTGAAATTGAGCAGAAAAAGAAGAAGAAACAACTATTTGACTTAAGAAGTAGTAGGATATCCTGGGAGGACTCCAAATGCAACGCTGACTACCATGACCCTACTGCCACTCTGTATAAACCCCAAAAGTCTTTCTTAAAGGTAGGAATAATACCCAGAGTTGTCACAACTTCCTTTCCGTGTCAGGAATATCAGCTCCAAGTTTTCAGGATAATGCTGCTGGCATGAAGGAAGAAAAAAGCTGAGGAAATACTGGTTGGAGTTTCAGTATCAGAGCTGTTTGAAAAGCAAACAGCCCAGCCCAGATTGCCTTTATTTTTTTTCCAAAGTGAAGTTGCTGTAGTCTCATGGTTGAAGTAAACATACACACCCTAGATCTGGCTAAAAATTATTTACTACAGATACATCTTTTAAGAAGATCATTTATATTAAAGAAGGTTGCACTGATCCGGACTGTCGGGTTTTAGTCCAGTTGATCCAATGTAACGTAAGAGAAGCAACACAGTGATCCTCTCATTAACAGCATTTGCAATGAAAATGCTGCGTTACCTGTATCTGGGGTTTGTGTAACCAAGAGTGGATCACAAACATCTTAGAACGTTTGGGATCACCTGCCAAGCTCTCATCCTTGGTGAAATACAAGGGTTCAAAGGGAGACTTTTCAAAGAGACTTTTGGGCAGCTGTTCAACCTGGAAGCACCTGGTTGGACCTGAACAGGTTGCATTGGTTTAACTACAGCAATCTTACTGCACGGACTTGCAGTAAGCATGTGGCTTTACAACCTAAGGATTTGAGTTAAAATCCTTAAAGGAGACTTAGTTATGGTTAGAAATAATTTCATCTTATTGCAACGGTGTATTTCAGTGGGTGTTTTTGTCTTGTCTTTCTCTCCAGTGTATCCACCGAGACCTAGCTGCAAGAAATGTTTTGGTAACTGAAAATAACGTCATGAAAATAGCAGACTTCGGTTTAGCCAGAGACATCAACAATATAGATTATTATAAAAAGACTACTAATGTAAGTGGATGGTTTTCTTATCTCTGGAAACAAGTGTTTCTTTCAATGTTTCACTTCAAAACTATGGTTATAATCTTAATGGGCTTCTTGTCCAGCAGACTCGCTTTTAATCAGACAGAAAACAGACATCAAGGACATAAGCAATTCTTTCCCCCTCTTACTGTGACAGTTAGTTTAAAAAGATAAACAAATAGGCTCTATTTTTTATGATTTATTATAACTGCTAGAATATAACTATCCGTGTTGTGCATCCTTGACTCCAATCATTTGAAATAGGTGGAAATTTGATTCTAGCTCGTTTTGAACCAGCTCTAGGATCTTGAAAAACACTGCATAAACAGTGATAGCAGTAACCATAATAAAAATCCTGTTTGTGTGGTAGTGCCACAGTACAGGATTATGCATTTTGCCTGCGCTTGGATGTAAATAACTGGAGTATTAAGGTTGGTCTAGAGCTTGAGAAAATGGATTTTCAGTACCTCTTGTTGTTTTGCTGTTAAACCTGTCCCAAACCAAGATGGGAACTTTGCAGAATTCTTTCAGTTCTTCAGACTCTGTTAATACTAAATAGCATTAGTACAAAATATTAATTAATCACATCGCCTGGCTCATTTATAAAAATAAAGCACTGAGTGATGAATGGCATTTGAACAGTAATTATCAGAGCCTGCGTAGTTCCAAAAGGCAGAGCAGCCAGGTAGGGATTTGTTGACGCTGGAGGGTATCTGAACCCATTTCATATCAAATTTGGTATAACTCCTTGGCTCGAAGCAAAGCAGAGCTTTTATGCAAAGCTACAGGCAGTTGTGGCTGCAAGCTTTGGGAAAAGAAAAACGAAATTCTTGGGTTCAGTGATCAACTTTGTGCAGGGAGAACCAATTTTAAGAGCTTTTTTTGTTTCTTATTTCTACCCTTCAAAAAGGTGCAGTGAAATGATCTTTTTCCACTTTGATTTGCTTACCCCATGTGTACTTGCAAGCAGCATGGGAACTTTTTTGGAGCCCTACACATTTTAAATGTTATCTTCAGTGTTTACATCTATTTTTTCTTAATAACTTCCCTCCTTTCATCCATTTTATTAACATTTTTTAATGGAAGTTTTCGAAGTAAACTGTTTGCGTTATCGGACTGATCTCTGAGAACTGATTTATTTGAAACAAAAAATCAGTGTTAAAATCATCCAGCCAATGGCTTCCATTCTCATTTCTCTTTCCTTCCCCTCCAAACATACAGGGACGGCTTCCAGTAAAGTGGATGGCTCCAGAAGCTCTGTTTGACAGAGTTTACACGCACCAAAGCGACGTGTAAGTGACTTCATTTGTGTAGTCTGGAAGGCCAGGAGGGGAACCTGGTTCACATTCCTTAAAGTTTGGGATATTTTGAAATGCATTTTCCTGCTGTCCTTTCCCTTTAAGCGCTTTCATTTTGTTTCACATATTAATAGATGGAACAGGACTTGCCCTCAGAAAGTGAGGATTTTATGGTAGACTGCTAACCAGCGCTCTGTTACTAATCTGCCTGGCTTCAAAGCACATGAAAGGTGGAAAATGCTAACCTCCTTCTGTCAGTGCGGAAGTTTCCCCCCTTGAACTTATTTACGGATGTGCAGCTACAAAGAGTCTATCTAATTTGCTTGGCTTTCGACATACTCTGCACTTCCTTCAGGTTAAAAAAAAAAATAGAAAGAGTGAAAAGAAAGAAGGAAAGAAAGAAAAGAACCCTGTCAAAATTTGTGCTGTGGTTCTGTACAGTAAAACATAGCCTGGATATATCAGAAGTGTTTCCCCCCGATTTTAGAGATGTTGTTGCATCCCAGCAGTGCTTCACAGACAGAAGGAAATCATTGGACTCTGGCACTTCAGGACCTTGTAATGTGCGTGGTGTAGCTGGCTGATGCAACAGCTCCCATAATTCTGCTTCCTATTAAAGTTCCCTGGGCCCGTCCTCAGTGCTCGCGTGCGTTGTGCTCAAAGTAGATGTGTATTTTTTACTCAGTGCAGATGAAGATCTTATGCTTTCTGTTTCTCCAAGAGAAGCTGTTAGCCGTAAAAGGCTGGATGCTTCCCAGCACAGGTGTAAAACCTTATGCATGACAGCGCAGAGTTAAAATAGAAAGGAGCAGGGTGGAGAAAATAAGAGGTGCCTCCTCCTCCTTTAACTTGGATGCTCTTCCCAAATTGTTCTCTCCTTAAGAAAAGCATTTACTGAGGCCTTACCTGCCATCTTTACATTATTTATGAAGAAAACTATATACACAGGTTAAGGGTGGAGCCGGCTTTTGCTCTAAAATAACATCTTGACAAAATATTTAAGTGAATGTGAAGTAAACGGCTTGGCTGGTTTAGAGCTGGAAGTCATTGTGAGCTCCCAGCAAGCACGGAGCACAGGCATTTCGGTGTTGGAACTGGGAGGCTTTTTGGCCCCGTGGTGCCTTTGGATAATATTATTGTAAGTTTGTGCAAACAGTTTACTAAAATACGCTGCTGCAAAGCTAGCAGAACTGCAGAGCAGCTCGGGGCCAGGGCAGGCTCTGTGCTGTTGCTCACCTGGCAGAGCAGCCTGGCAGTGGGCCCGTGGCTGCCAGCAGGACGTGGCGAGGCAGCTCTGGAGGGGGGGGAGCAGGCAGGAAAACTGGCTGAAGTTTTCTCTCCTTCATTTCCTTACAATAAATAAATAAATAAAATATTTTTTTTCCCCCAAAATATCCCTCCGTATACTTTGCAAGCCAGCCCAGTGGTGTGGATGTCCTGTAAATAACTAAACTGTGAAGATGCAGGGGTTTTTTGTAGTAGCTCTGGTGTGCATCCACCGCAAAAACATCTCTGTTTACAGCAGTAAGGCAGTTTTACTAATGCAGTTTTCTTTTTGTTTTGCAGATGGTCATTTGGTGTGCTAATGTGGGAGATCTTCACCTTAGGAGGATCGCCCTACCCAGGAATCCCAGTGGAGGAACTTTTTAAGCTGCTTAAAGAAGGGCACCGAATGGATAAACCTGCCAACTGCACCAATGAACTGTAAGGACTGAGGGCTGCAAACTGCACTGAAATCATAGAGTATCCCGACTTGGAAGGGACCCTTCACATAGTTAATGCTACCCCAGCAGAATGTAGCATTTTCAGGATTGCTGGCTCTGAAATAGTGGATGTGTGTGCGTATAGATGCATATAGAAACGCTATGGAAAGGTCTCCAGGAAGTGTTTGGTGGAGGACACTTTACACACCCTGCTGTGATCCCTTTGAAAATGGATGAGATCATCTATAGGCCAGTCTTTCTCAGTGCTTTTACACCCTTATTTTCTCAGTTTTGGTTCATTAAACATGAAAATTCATAAATGGCACACGTAGCCATACCACACACAGACTCTTATCCTGTATAAGCTACATCCAGCTGGTTCTGTACACAAAAAAGTGCATTTGGGAACTTTTGCATTAACACAGCACTGTCTACCAGTGATACTGGAAGAGCGCTTTCCCTTTCTGATGCTTCAGTACAGCTCTTGATAGTTTTTGTTTTTATCCTCCATTTTAATTTCTTCACTTCACAAAGGCTTACATGATGAAATATTTACATGACGTCCCTTACATGATGAAATATTTAAGCACATGTAATTGAATACTACTGAAATGCCACAGAATAATGCAGACTCAGGTCCACAAAAAGGAAATTCAGATGCTGGACAAGCAGAGATGCAGAAATAGAAATGCACCTTTGAGGGAAGTGACAGCATTGTATGGTTTGGGCAACAGCACTGATCCATGTATAAGGCTTTGGAGTGCTCGCAGTTTTATTTGTGATGTAGAATATTGGCTGTGTATGAAAAGGCTTATCAGAAGGATGTGTGATTTTAATTAACCCAGGAAAATGTGCATTTCTTACAGCTACATGATGATGAGAGATTGCTGGCAGGCTGTGCCTTCACAAAGACCAACTTTTAAACAGTTGGTAGAAGACTTGGATCGGATCCTTACTCTCACAACTAACGAGGTAGGTGGATTGTTTCCCTCCATAAGCTGCTAATCAGGATGAATGGTTCAGGAGGCAGATGGAATTTACACAGTTATGAAATCCTGTTCAAGTTCTCTTCTTGTTCTGTTTGTCACCATCCTCTGAAGTTAGAAGCAGCTAAACTATGTATCCTATGAAGTCCTCGGTTTCTTGTCATTATGTCTTGGTTTATGTAACAAAACAAACACATCTTTAGGATGTTTTTGTTAATTTCTCTTTGGATTTTTTTATGTTTTTAGCATAGCGTTATTGAGAAAATACACGTGGCAGACAGAGAGGCAATGTTTATATTTCAGCATGAGTTTCATGCGGAAGAGTGGAGGAGAGTTCACGACGTTTCTCATTTATCAGCTCAGTTTGATTCCCAGCCATGATATCTAGGTCAGAAGAGGAGAAATTGTCAATAGTAGATTTCAGATTGTGTCTGAGAATGAATTAGGTTCACTGAAGTAGCTCTCAGTGGAGGGAACGAGGGCCCACAGGGAGCACATGAACAGCCATCCAATTATCCAAAGGTCCTGCCTAACACTGCTTCAGGTTGGGCTATATGAATGCAAAAGGGTTTCATCTGAACAGCATTCTTTCAGAGGTCTGAAATATGATTAGTTCTAGCAAGAAACACACTGATTAGCGTATCCACACAGGAATCAGTTCTCTTACTGCTATATGACATGCACCTTAGAGGAAGATCACGAATAATGGAAAAATATTGATTCTTTTGGTGGAAACTTCGAGAGAAAATGTTTAGTACTTCAAAAACATGTTACAAATTCCTGTTATTTTGGGCAAGTTATACAGATAGGGGCTGAGGGGGATGAAAACACAGCAACAATTTTTTTGTATATATTATTGTAGCACTTCTATATGTTGGTTTGGAGGGGGGAGGAATGTAGAAAAAAGGTTTGGATCATGTTATGTGTGTCACCATTACTTTCTAATTTTTCATAATTCTCAGATATTTTTTTTAAAAACAAGATATTAATAGGGTTTAGGAAAGCCTATGCAGTATAAAGATGGCGGGCGACCTTGAATAAGATGCTATTTTTTATGAACATCATTTATCTAATAGAGTAAGTCTACATTTCTGGCTGAGAAGATTCTTTGGCTACAGTAACAGCTATAAAGTTATCTAGATTACTTTTCTCCAAAACACGGCACCTTCAGGAATGGTTTGGGAATGGGGCAGGAATATGTGCCCCCAACTAAGCCAGCAGCATGGCTCTGTGTACCATTACAGTTTCTCCCCCATCCAACACCAACTGAATCCTTTCCTGCAACATTTACACGTGATTTCACAAGAGCGGTTGGTGGCGGGCTGGCTGCCATCACAGAGTTCTTGGTGGCTTGGAATGCATCTGCATTTGCAAAGTTGAGAGGGAAGCTCTGGGCTGTAATTCTAAGCCTGGAAGAGGATATTTCTTCCTCTTCTACCGTGTTTAAGCATCTTGCCTTCCAGTTGTGTAGCGCTCATGGGCCTGGAAGGATCTCAAAGGTAACCTGAAAAGGCCTTTAGGGTTATGTAAATGACTTTAGGCTCAAATTGTAGGGAAAAAAGTCTGGAAAAACCTCAGGAACACATCTAGTCCATCTGATCAGCCTACAGCAGGATCTACTGTACATTTATCATGCCTGATGTGTTTGTGTAACTTGGTCCTTGAAGATCTCCACTGTTGCATTTCTGCATTGCCCCACGACAGCCCATTGCTCTTTTTCATTAGCTTTACCTCTTGGAGGCTTTTCCTAATATCTAAGCCTTCAGCTTAAGATACTGCCTTTGCCTTGGATTAGGAAAGCAAGATACTTCTCTTGTCTATGAGCTCCAATGTGTCCCATCTTCTGCCACTGCATGTGGTTTCAAGACCTCTGATTTCAAGTAAGCTGTGTAGTTTTGCTGAAGCACAGCTCTTCCATGCCTCAGTCTGACCATACTTTTGCTCATGCACTCCACCATGGTACCTTGTCTTCCCCACACATGCCACTGTTGATACAGGGTCAACCTGGCTTGCCCAGCAGCTCCAGAACTGGTTAGCCAATAATATGTTCTGCATTTGTGTAAGTAATTATTTTGCCCTAACCCCCCGCCCCCCCTTTTTTTTTCCTCATTGAAATCCCAGAGCTGGAGACTTTATGCCCCTACATGTGATTGCAGCTCTTTATGTTGAACAAGCAGGCTGGAGAGGGGATAAGGATCCCACCTTCAGTTCTGAGCTCATAGCTGAATTATATCAAGCCTTTCAATATGACAAGCTTTGTCTGCAATCTCACAGAAAAGCTTCAAATGCTGGAAGACTTTCCTCTGTCTGTCTAGAAAGTGCTCGATCATTTCTGGTGACATAGGGCTGCATTGCTTATACATAAACATATGCTAAGATTGTCCTTGTGGATCTTCTGAACACCTAGGGAGTAAGATAGGAAATAATCATTGATCCAGACTACATTCTGTTGTCGGCATTTTAAAGCTTATATTTTCCTCCTGTTTAAGATGGTGACCATTTTTTAAGCAATAACGTGGTAATGATCAAATTTCTGACTGAGGGAAAAAAAAAAAGTCAACCAAAGAATGAAATGACCCCAACCCGAAGCACAGCAGCATAAAGCACTGACTGAGGTGGAGGACCCGTCTCGTCGGTATGATCATAACTTGTGGTTTAGCAAATGAAGAGATTGCATTTAAATGAATGCAGCTGCCTTTAGAAGTTGAAAGAGAAGGAACATTTCAAGGGGGAAAATAACTTTCTTCTCCTGCCAAAACTGTTGTTTCTAGCAAAAGAGCCTCAACCCAAAACTTGGAATTCAGCAGATATTATTTCCTTTTTTAATGACTGCTTTGGTCATGGCTACTCTGGGGCACGCAGGCGTGCGCACAGACACACAGAGAAGAAAATGTGGTATAAAGAGCCCAATCGAGTGAATTTAATTTTCTTTCAGTTCTTTTTTTTTTTTTTTTTTGCACGTATGTCTGCCACTGCGTGTTTAAACGCAAAGTTAATATCATAGAATATAAAACAGACATTTAAATTGACCAAAGGAATACAAAGTTGGAAGCATCTTTCCCTTTCCAAATCATTACCACGTGCTGAAGAAAAATGCTTCTATTTAGGATGAAATTTCGTTTTTATCATTGTAAGTGAAAAGTCCTCTTTTGATGTGGTTGGCATGTTTATTTCCACTGACGCGGTTAATGTGGATGCTGTTGGACTTCACAAAAGTACTGTGTTATTGGCTTGGCTTCCCTTTCTTTATTCAGGCTCCTTGTTTTATGAGATATTTGAGCTACAGGCAGTTCAGAATGCAATTGCATTAGGGAAATGAGTGTTGTTTTTAAACTGTTCTTTTACCCACTGTGTGATCGAGCCAAATCAGAGCAGTGGGAACACACTATTGTGCCAGTTTTACTCACTGGTTAAAAAAACTCCATTTACTTCTTTTGTCACAGGAGTATCTGGACCTCAGCGGACCTCTGGAGCAGTATTCACCTAGCTACCCTGACACCAGGAGTTCGTGTTCTTCAGGTGATGACTCTGTTTTTTCTCCCGATCCAATGCCTTATGAACCCTGTCTTCCCAAGTACCAACACATGAATGGGAGCGTTAAAACATGAAAAGAAGCAAGAACATCAAGCTACCTACCACATACAGAACATCTTTTCTCCGGGGCCCTAAAGATTCTGCTTGTACATATGAAATATGGGAGGAAAAAAAAAAAAAGAAAAAAAAAAAAAAGAAAACTTGGAGGAAAGCAGTCAGATCATACATTGAAGATCTCATAATGTGCAACTTCTATTAAATGTTCCCAACGAAGAAGAATGTTTATGAGCTGTGTCTTAGATACCCATCGCTATCCATTTTCTGGCTTACCCGAAGCTGCGACAGACTTCGTTTGTACAATGGACCAGTTGGACTTGAGGCAAACTCTGGGTCTGCCTTTCTTGTTTATTTTGTAATATTTGGAGAAAATATATGTTGGCACACACTTACAGAGCACAAATGCAGTATATAGGTGCTGGATGTATGTAAATATATTCAAAATATGTATAAATATATATTATATATATTTACAATGAATTATTTTTTGTATTGATTTTAAAAATGGATGTCCCAATCCACCTAGCAAATTAGTCTCTTTTTTAACAGCTATTTGCTAAATGCTGTTCTTACACAGAATTTCTTAATTTTCACCATCCAAGGGTGGAAAATACTTTGCTTTCAGGGAAAATGGTATATCATTAATTTATTAACTAATTGGTAATGTACAAAACAATTAATCGTTTATAGGGTTGTTGTGTTTTTGTAATTTAAATGGCATTTCTATGCAGGCAGCACAGAGAACTAGTAGATATATTGCTCAGACTTTACTAGTTTTCAGATCTTTAAAAAAAAAAAAGAAATATTTACAGTATATAACTAATTTGGGGGAATTAAGCTTTTGATTTATTTGTGTTTAAAAACTGCAGTGTCAGATGATTATTCTTATCGAAACCAAATCCTTTAACAAGAATGTCTTTTATTCTCAATACTTGTCACTTTAACAACTTAACTCTTTAGGCAGTGTTTCCCATGGTGGAAAACCAATCATTCCTCCAAGAAAGAGAGAAAGAAAGAAAAAATCAGAATGGGTTCCTAAAGTAAAGGCAAGTCATTAACTTGTCTATAACCATAGCAAGACATACCGCTCTAAAAGGAACTGAGCTTCCACCCTGGGTTGCACATGCAACACATTAAATAGATTTCTCTTCACTGGGCTGGGTAATAGGTTCCAGATCTTTTGGCCTGGATCTTTTGCCTTTTAGACTATCCCTCTATTGTAACTTAAGTTTAAAAAGAGAGAGGTTGTTTATAATGACAGTTTGCCATAGGAATATCAGCATCTTTTTAAAGGATTAATTCATGCTGACTCCAGTATTTCCTTCTGATTCATTCCATAACAGTAGGTATAGCACTGGCCTCTGCTAAAATATCACTGTTGTTTGTATCTTTGTACGGAAGTCTTGTGTTTGTACTTTCAGAACCCTCACACTGATATGGCCATGCAATATGAATGCAAATTACACTGTTCTATGTGTGTGGTTTTTTTTAATTGGGTAAAAGAAGTATTAAAATCTGTTAACTTTTGTACTGACAATAAAATGTTTCTACAGATATTAATGTTAAAATTACAAAATAAACGTCATGCAGCTTATTTTTCCTAATCCTTTGTGTCATACAAAATGGTTTCCTGAACATCAAGTGATGGAACGCATCCAGAAGCTCTTCCTTCTGCCCTTATCATAGAATACTATATCCCCAAGCAATCCCTTCAGGAATAGTATTTTTGCTTCTGCCTTATAGAATATTGGCTCATGAATAACGTGGCTCATTTGAGTAGATATACAAACAACCTCTGCTGTTTGTGGGGTGAGACGCTTTGCTGGAAAATGGTTTGAAGTGTCCATCGTGCAGACAAAATATATTCCTTTCTTCATTTATTCAGTCTGTATCTTTTACCCAGTGAGTTATTCGTATGGGAGAGTATGGATGAATTCTGGGGGAGATTTAAACAAAACAAAACAAAAATACTAACTGATGGAAAGACAAAGTCCTCGTGGAAGGAGTATCTCTATATATATTCCTTTTATCTTGAAAATGAGTAAAAGGAAGATTGACTAAAGTAGCTCATGCTACTCAAGTGGGGGAACGTTCTACTCTTGCAGCTTACTCAGAGAAAGGTCTTTTCCACACACTACAGAAGTGTGTCAAGGCTGACCAATATAATGGAAAGGAGTCATTTAATAATGTAAGACTGTGTGTTTTAATATGTTTTTGTTCTAGGTTGTTGGGGTTTTTTTTGGCCTTTTCTGTATTCATATTTGTTTTGACTCACAAAGATAAAGGTTCGGACCTTGGAGATGGACCACAACTTTACAAACTGGCTGAGGTGTATTGTGCCATTTTCCTTTTTCCAGTTTTATAGTGTGACCACTGGATTAAGGTTTTATTATTTTCTGTTATCTGAAGATTTTCTTCTCTTCTTTGAGTACCCTGTTTATATAAATAGTAGGACGCAGAAGCGCTCCATTTTTAGTGGAAAAGCAGAAAACAGCATGTGGAGTTGCAAGAGGAGACTAGGGAGCAGGAAATAAAGCCCCAAATTTGTCCAAAGAAGGCATGTTCTTCATTGGCACAGTACTCTGTGGGCTCTTTCAATGAGAAGGAGGGGTTAGGAGTTTGAATTGTTATCTCATCTAAAAATAAAATGGCCATTGATAGAATAGGAGCAATAATGAAGAGCAGCCCTATGTCAGAAGACGAATTTTATATTGATATGGGTAATGAGAGTTATGCTCTGTGTATAATCACTGTTTCCTGCAGCATCTAATTATCTTGTCTCCCATTGAAGTATTGATTCAAATCACCTCTGCAGTGTGTGAGAAAATACGGATGTAGAAGCCAGGTTACTGTGGCTGAAATACATGAATAAGTTATTGCATATTTTGTTCTTCACAATTTTATTGTAATATAGCAAGTAGTGTGGGCTTCATACAGCGGATAAGAAGGTAACTTTTGTTATTTTATCTGTTGAGTTGATGTCATTCGGTATCTGTTCTGTGTTATGCTCTTACAAAATTTAAGCATTGAACCTCGTTGTGCAATTCAACGTTGTCAAAGGACGAGTAGGTTTACTATCTTATTTCAGGAATAACATGAGCAAAACTGTAGAAAGTGCTTTCTATGTCTGTTGAAAGGATATCCAGAAAAGAGCACCAGAATAAGGATGAGAGCCATCAGTTGTTTCAGGGAATTTCTATCTGGATAGAAAGAAACACATGATTGACAGTGGGAGCAACATGACATTGGGATAAGCTGCCTGGAGAAGTGCTGGAGTCTGTCTCACTGTAGATAGTCAAGACTTGGCTTGGCAGGGTTCGGGTATCCTCATCTGAGGCCCTACTTCAACACGAGGCTGGCCAAGATGATCTCCAGTGTCCCTTCCAGCTGACAATTTCTATGATCCTACTAATCCTGCATTATTGGCCAAAGGAAAGCTGTACTGGCTCATGTTAAATTTGTCAGTGGGATGTATTGTTCAGTAAATTCAGTTCAGTGATGCATTTAACGAGAGAGATTCCTCTCTATTAAGACATTTGGTTTTTAAGAACCAGGTCCTGGCTTGCCTGTGATTATTATGGTTGCCAAAGACTTTCTGACTTTGAATAATTATGCAGCGAAAAACCGTGTTTTGTCAAAAGCTCTAAAGCCACGAGTGCCTTGCAGAAGATAAAGCATTTCGACCTTATCAGAGTGGCATGACCCTATCAGAGTTATCTTGTCAGAAGGAAATGAAGTCATTTTATGTTGAGTTTATTTCATAGTAGGAGATAATACATAAAGTCAAAATGAAATACGTTGATTTTTGTGCAAAAGAACGATTAGCCTAACTCGAAGCGACACAAAGTCCTGCAAGCCCAAAAGTCCTGCATGTAGTTCTACTTTTAAAATGTTTTCTTTTCAGTTCAGATTGAAAATCAGGCTTGGGTTTGTTTGTCTGTTTGTTTTTCCAACAATTTCTTGATGAAATATCTGATGAACCAGCTGTGGCACAAAGCCCACTGCCCCGGCCCAGGCTGCCACGAGCGAGGGCAGAGCTGATGACTTGGATTGTGACGAGTCTGACAAAGATACAGGATGGGACAAACTGTTCCAAAGCCTCAGAGGATTCCAAAGGAGGACCAATATTTCCCTGTGGCGGTGGAGGAACTCATCTCCTCTGCTATGGTATCATGCTTTTGCATTGTCTGAGGCAACAAGGAGGGGCTGGAGGCACAGGACAGCAAATGAGAGCCCTGCTGCTTTACAGAGAAATCTCTGGCTTGATATACTGGAACCAAAATGAATTAAAATTTATGGAAAATGGAACAGTTCCTGGCAGTACTGATTTTTAAGACATCTCAAAGAAGAAAGTAGCCAAGATGCAGTGTCGTGCCAAGGCATGTTTCCCTGGCACAGCCATAATTTAAGTCTATTCAGCAGCATACATCCCTTTCTTTTCCAGAAGCTTGTTGCCGCAGGGATGCACAAACTGAATGCTGAGTACTGCTAAATTCAGTAGGTGAGGGATCTGAGATGGGAGCGGTGCTGTGAGCATGCAGAACACCAGGCTGTGTCCTGGTCTGTAAGAGCAGGCGTGGCACGGCTGGAGAAAATAGCATTGCATCTTCTTACATCATTTCTGATGATCCTTCAGAAGTAGCCCAGGTGTGATGTGCTAAGGCCCAAGTACCAGCTGTGCTTGGGAGCAGCTTGATGCTGCAGAGGCCCCATGCCCACCCACCTGGGAAAACCATGGCCATGGCCTGTGGCCTGCAGTGGGGTTTCCTGGTGAGCCACCAAGCGTGGTGGCATAAGCACACTGTTGTTCCTTGCTCTCCTTGACAGTGGACAAAACTTCACACATAACGTGTTCACTGGCTTCTAGTAAAGTTGCTCCACCTAAGCTTCCTGTAGCAGCTTTCTCCATTACAGCCGCCTGCTCCTCCCACCAAAATTATAAGGGGTACTGCTGGTTTTGCAGAGGACAGGACAAGTCTTGCAGTGTGCAAGGTCCACCTGTGCACAGCTAGTTCAGAGATGAGGGATTTTGGGGGGCTGCCTTCATGCTGGTGCTGCAGAAGATGCATACAGAGGGCTTCAGCTGAACAGAGAGCGATGATCAGCCCCAAGCAATAAATTGGAGGGGAGGATCCCTCCCAGCTGGTACTGGCTCTTAATTCAAAGTATTTCCTTGGGAAACTGTTCACTTTCTCCTCACCAGCTCCAGGAAGCCACCGGCCTCTGAAGACTTGTGTGTGCTCATCTCCTCGGGAGCTGCCAATAGGCTTGGAATAAAACAGCAGTCATGCAATGTGCCTGCTGCATCCAGCTTTTCTGAAGCATTTTCTTTCATGAATGCTCTCCCCTTCATGCCAGCTTCCTTAGCTATTTTGATTTATTTTTAATAAGATATCTTAAGAAGAATTTGCATTTTTCAGATCACAGATTTTAGGGAAATAAAAGAAGTATCGTGCTAGGGAGTTGTAAATAAACAAAAAAAATCCTAACTGTATACTTTTCCTCTCATTTAAAATTTTCATGGCCCTTGTTCCTGACAGCCTTTATGCCAATCGATGGGCTTCTTCAGCTCATGTGATCCAAGGCACAATTTATAGGAGAGGAGATCACAGAATCATAGAATCATCAAGGTTGGAAAAGACCCACAGGATCACCCAGTCCAACCATCCACCCATCACCAATGGTTCTCACTAAACCACAGTCCCTCAACAAAATGTCCAAACATTCCTTGAACACCTCCAGGGTCGGTGACTCCACCACCTCCCTGAGCAGCCCATTCCAGTTCCTGACCACCCTTTCAGAGAAGCAGTATTTCCTAACGTCCAGCCTGAACCTCCCCTGGCACAACTTGAAGCCATTCCCTCTAGTCCTATCGCTAGTCACACTACTTATCAGCCAGTCAGTGAATTATGATCCACTGGTTTGTTTTTTAATGCTCAGTAGCCTTTTGGAGCGATTGTTCAGTAACAATAAAATATTTATCTCTCATTATCTGTAAAGATTGGATCTGTACAAGAATTCTTGTAGGTCCAGACCTACAGATTGCTAAATCCTGAGGCTAATGTCATGTAAACATTCAGTAGTCATGAAATAGATGCAGTCATGACAGAGTTTTGGAAGATTCAATAAAAATGTTACAAACCAGAAGAAATTCTGAGGGAGAAATGTTTTTATTATGTAAGTAAAAAGCAGTTTTCCCCTCAGTATTTGGCAGTGCTTTGTCGCTTCTCTCATTTGACTTTTTGCTTCATTGTTCACAAATACTCTGTGGATTCTCATCTAGTTCAGTAATTGGGAAACAACAATCGCATCCAAGGTGGTGCCATCAAGTCTTAAAATCACCCCATAATTTCATGCCTAGTCTGTCCTTTCCGACCCAAATGTCCTAAAGATGAAGGATCCAAATTGGATCCAGACTTGAAGAAATCATCGATTTCTGGGTCCGTCTAAAGCCTACAATCTTTATTTTTCTGCTGGCTCTCCAGTTTTGTGATATGGCAATAAACATGACTGAGAATATCTACTGTGGGTTTCCTCATGCCTTCTTTCCCTGGTTGCAGGCAGATGAGAAGGGAGAGCTGCTTTCCATGGCCTGGCCCGGCTGCTGCTCCTGCTCGGAGCCTCCCACACCTCCTGCCCTCGCACCCATGGCCTGGAGCACACGCCACATCGCTAGTTAGGCAGCATACGGCCTCAAAGACGTGCGTGTTTGTTGAGATTCCTTTGTAACTCAACTGCAGACGGCCATTGCTCCATTAATCAACCCCCTCTGTTTGACAGTCAGGTAGATTTATGACGCCGCGTTTATGAAACCAAAATGCAATTAAACACAGTCACTCAGTTCAGCTGGAGTTGCCAGATACTGCTAGTGAAATCTTTCGCAAACGTCACTCGAGCTGAGGCTTCGAGAAGCATGGAGTGAAAACAAAGGATGGAAGGGTTTCCAGATTCTTTTTCAGTCACTGAAAAAAGCCACCAAATGTTCTGAAAGCATTTTTTAAGCAGTAAGGACCCGGGAGTCCCTTTGCCATTCCAGATTTAGGGCTTTGCTTTCACTCACGGGGTAGGAGTGGGACCTAAAAGGAACACTGAATGACAAAGTGGGAAGTCAGAGGGCTTTTTTTGGTTTCTGCAGGCACGATGTCTGCTTTCAGTCCGAGTGGAGCAGCAGGCATGAATGGCATGTTCCTATTGGGGGGAACATTCCCACTTAATCAATTCACAGCAAAGATGTGATCCCAACATAGCCGAGCTGCATGCTGAATTTGTAAACACTTTCTTAAATAGCTTTGGATTTCTTCTTTTCCACGCTGTTTCTCAGCACACCCATACCCCAGCAACTGACTTCCAGAGAAATATCAAGCAGTATAAGTAACTATTATTACTATCAAATGCAATTGTTTTGCCTCAAATTGAGTGCAATAGTTGTGTAATGAGTCCCAAACATTTTGAGGTTTTACTCTTCCATCCATTTTATATCTTTTGAGAAAGAAACGCTTAATATTCCTTGAGGTTAGGCACATTAACAAATGCAGTGGCAATAATGTTGCTGCTATATCTGTTGCTGCTGGGAGCGTGTATAATTAAAATGTGCTCCTCATTTAGTTGCAAAAGGGAAAGATGCTGAAATATTAGTGCCTGCGCTCCTTATGCTGGCTGCATATTGAGTTGATTCTCACTTGGGGATCGAGAATATATTCCTGCACTCACTGGGGGAGGATGTCCCAACAGTATTTTAACCCAGTGGAAATAAACCAACATTTTTCTGACAATGAAAGAAGAGGAGACTCAACTTCCAAAGCGATAAACAAGAAAGTCAAACAAACAAGCAAAAAAACCACAGGTTTCTCTTTCTGCTGCGTCCATGTGTTAAGTCACTTAAATATTTTGGTGTTTCTGGCACTTAGGTGTCCCAGTTCTGTGGTTAATAGTTATGAAAGGCCAGTAATAATTCTCATAAATTTATTACAAATTATAATCCTGTCTTTATCTGAACTTCTGTTTTGACTCTGCTATGGAGCCAGCAACTAAGGCTCAACTTTGAGAAGTCACAAGGGTCCTTCTTGGCAAAATCTTGGTGCGTCTGCTGCCACTGAGAACCATCCTTTAGCGGGTAATGACGTGGTTAAGTTTCTCATGGTGTCAGAGCAGTGCAATGAGGCAGTTGCCCCCTTATCTAGATGCCCGCTTTAAGCTGTTGTTTAAGAGGCAAATGTTGAAAGGTGTAATGCTTGTTTTTAGCACACCATTTTAAGAAACGTGCATCCCTGGCCAGCAAGTTTCTCCTGACACAGGGATGGCCATGTACAGCTAAATAAGTGCCAGCATTTTGAATGCTGAGGCCATCAATCTGCAGGAAACTACTGCCATGTACTTATCGCCCATGTACTCGGCCATTTCATTACAATAATTTGCTAGAGGGAAGCTTCACATAAAAGGAATGTGTTGACTTCTTTTAAACCTCCAGCCAGACAAGCAGAACCACAGCATCCCCTGCTACATGGCAGATACTCTGGGACTGGCAGGCGTGCTATTTCCTATCTCATGTGGCCATGGGCATGGCAGTCAGCAGTTACCAAACGGAGCTGCCTTGCCAGCAGCGATCGTTGTTTCCCAGATCTAATAGGAAAATGTTGGTTTCCTCCAGAATCTTGTGGTAGGTGGGAAGACATGGTGAGCATGTCTGCTGTCTCTCCACTGAAGGGCTGCTGAGAGACCTTGGAGAAAAGGCACTGTAAGTTCCAAAACTAAGTCCGTGAGAGGAACGTTGTGTGAGAGTCACCTTCTCTGTTCTCCAGGCTGCTCTTCCTACAGCAGCACTATCAGAAGAAGCAGCAGCAGATGGGGTAAAAGTGCATTCTCTCCCATTTGCTTTCTCCCCCAGAAGGGCCCCCCATCCTTGTTGAAGCTCCTCAGGTCACGTGTACCTGAGCCACGTCAACACTGCTGGCTGCAGGAGCGAGCAGCTTTCATCCTGGCTGCATTGGCTGCCACTTGACCTCCTTAGAAATGAATCTCACTTTTGCTTTAGAACAAATAACCACCTTCCAGAGCTTCTGCAATATGATCTCCTAGAGACAGCTACTGCACTGACTGTATAACCTGGACACTGCACTCCAGACTTCGGGATGTGTTTTGATTTTGCCAATTATTAATTTTATAATGTGTCCCTCAGGTCCCGTATTAATGGACAGCTTACAGAGGAGGTCTGGGTTACTGTTTATCACAGCCCTCAATACTTTGGCATCCCTTGAGTCAAATTTAGCTCTCTGACTTCTGCTTGCCAAGTTAAAGCCTTTAGCATTTTTATAATCTCCAAACACACGTTTCTTCATCTCTCAGACTCAGCCTTGGTGATTCAGTACAGCGTTCGCTGTTTGAAATCAAACCATGATGAAATCTCTTAATAGTCACTCTATGAAAATATTTTGTTTAAAAAACACTCAAAACTTAATTGGAACGAAAACACCAGCAGCTGGATTGCAGTTTGAAGCCGTAAGTCTGAGACACAGCTGGAACAGCAGGAATCAGAGAGACACTTCTAAATCTTCCTCTTCCTACAGGAACGTTTCAAGGCTGCTGCGTTTTGGCAGGCAATGAAAAGCACCCACTTGGGTTCAGCCTTCTTTGACCAATATCATATGCTGCTGTCACATCTGTCACTTAGATTTGCAGATAGCCAAAGAGCACAAATAAAGGGCTGTATCTTTTCCTAAGTTCCACAAAGGGTGCTCCTGAACACGAGCCAAAACATCGTTACTGCCAGCTCTGAATAATGACTTCAGCAAAGAAGTTAATTTCTTCTCGGCACCTCTAATGAGACTTACTAAGAGATATGAGGTAAAAAAAGATTATGGATAACTCTTTAATTGGAGGAGCTGTATTTATCCTTTATCTGCACTGTCTGGCTCTTAGCTTCATCCTAAAACTGAGATCTAATTAAATTAATATAAACATTCACGAACTTCCTAGACAATTTGTGCTGAGTTTTATTTACACTAGGTCAGTTATCCAAACGGTTTCACATCTTGTATATTCACAGTTATGTTCCTGCTATGAGTTCAATTGGCAAAATGCTGTAAGTTTTCAGACCAGCTCTCTGTTCAACTTCTGCTAGATAAAATTCCTTCCACCTCAAGAACAAATTGATAAGGATGGAATTAAGTGCCTGGAGGCATTGCCATTGCCTAGGAGAGTGAATTTTTACATGCAGCACAGCAGCATCTTGTTTATAGCTGGAAACACTGGCTCTTCAATTTGAGCAGTAGAACATTTTGGTTTAGATAAAGTGGAGAACAAATTTAATGTAGTTTCAACACCGATGCTGTAAGAGGGACATGCAAAAAAAAAGAAGAAAAAGCCCTTAAATTAATGCAAATATATTGGAGCAGCTGTTTGGATAAGATCTTCTCACTGGATGTTTACGTTTCAGTTATGACAAGCAAGCTACCCTGACTTCAAAGTTACAGCTACAACGATACAAACTTAGCACATAATGCAGCGGGAATGTCAGCAGCCTCACAGGTCAGAAAGGAGGCAGTCCCTGCTTCTGTAGGAGGGCCCAGCCCTGCCAGCAGCAACACAGCAACTCTACTGAGCACTTTGGAAGTTTAAAAAGGCATCAGAAGGCATTTAGCCATGACTGCAATCTTAATGCTGCTGACAGGTCTTTCGTTTTATTTTGGTTTTTGATAACCTGGCATGAAAACTGGGATCAGGTGGTCCTAACCAGCTGACTGTGATTGCGAAGCAGTGTAAATGGTTAAGGATACAAAGCAGACTTTCAGCTTGAAAGAATTGTCCTTGTTTGAACCACTGCAGAACCATCTAATTATTTTAAGACAATTGCTGCTATGAGAAAAAGGAGAGTTGGAGCCAGAATGTTTTACAGCAGATGGGGAAAGGGTATCTCCTGTTACTCTGGGCCACTATGCCCTTACAATACCATGAATAGTTTATTACAGTATAAAGCATGCTCTCTATATACATATTGCTTATTCTTTACCAACTGTGTTATTTCAGCGTCTTCTGTGTACATGAGATGGAGATGCCATGTGGGGAAGGAGTTTTAGGTGTCTTGACTGCTCTGTGTCAAGCAAGACCAGCCCATGGTGACAAAACAGCTGTCTCCTCATGGCCAGGAGTGTGCCTGCTGCAAGCAGGACATCCCACAGTTCTCCACTGCCTACCTCTAATCACCTCCATCCTAGGGCCAAAGTTGTCCAGAGGAGGAGAAACTCCATAGCAAATATAAACAAATCCACTTTAATGGCTGGCAACTATTGTTAACTTTTCTTTTTTTCCAGCCAGCTTCCAAATTGTGTGTTGTGAAGTCGCCTTTCTGGCCAGTGCTGAGGACAGCAGGAGCCTCTCATCCATTTGGCGATGTGAGAGGGTCACAAATCAAATGCAGATACGAACCAGATCTGGCAAATATTTGCCGAAATAGTTGAATATCTGTTTGGATTTTGAACAGAATTCACTTTGGCCTCGTTCTCTCTTCTTTGGCACTCTCACACTGTGAGTCCTGAATTCTTACTATCTCTGGACGTTTAGAAAAACAACCTTTAAAATTATTGGCTTCAGCAGAAGCTACATTTTGTGTTTACTTTGTTGGCATCAGAAGTGCTTGCCCAGGTGTATGGGAACTGTTGAGTCACGGCCTGAGCCACTGATTGAGCACCTGGGGAAGGGACCCGGTCAGCCCTGGGAGCACAGGTGAAGGCAATTCATCTGAGTGACCAGAAGGGGTGGAGCCTGGATGCACCTCTCTTAGACCCCCATTTAAGGGCTGACCCCCGCTAGAGGTGTTTGTTTCTTTGTTTCTCTTGGAGATCCTTCCTTGGTGAAGCTTTTCCCTCTGAACCTGGAGTTTTCTGATACAGGTAAGCAATCTTCTTGTCTTTTTCTTATAGCACCTTTTATATTGCGCCAGTCCTTTTGTCATCATGCCTCTGTTGTAATGCTTTTCCTCTCCTATTAATCTGTCCAACTGCTACACCAGGTCTCTGAAAAGAGAAAAAAGGCAAGTGCAGCACTTCTGGCTGACTGTAGCAGCCAGAAGTTGTGAAAGTATCAAGTGATCAGCAAACCTCCACTTCACCACTCTGAGTACAGCCTTGAGCATAACAGGTTCTAAAATCTGCTCTAATGGCTGTTGGAAGACAACATAGGAGGCACGTATGTTATGCAATAGCTCAGGAGAAGCAAGATTACTGCTTTTAGAGCCATTTTTAACTTTATTTTTGAAAGTGTAGTGTTTGAGGAACAGCTCAACACCTACTAACGCTGGGCTACATGTAAAGCCTTTCTTGCAACTATGGTTATGTGAGCAAAATTATATTAATGTCTTTCCTGGATATGTCTAATTGAGAATAAAAAAGCTCAAAATGCAAAAGTGCCAATCTAATAATGCTTTCCAGGAGGTATTATCAGGTCTCAAGTGCTAGTTTGAGTCAATGCTCACAGAAGCAATGCTGTAAACTCAAGGGCTATAGCAGTAGTCCTCGAGTTTACAGTATACTGTAGCAGTTAATATTTCCCACCCAAGCATTAAACCACTGTTACAAATGATTTTGTGACCTCCTTGCCATACCCCTTTACTTATTCTCATTATTAGATTTCTCTCCCATTTGCACATCTTTCCCATGCTAAAGCTGTTACCTTAATTACTATTAGATGAGAAACACCTGCTCAGTATGCTGCTCCAAAGCAACATAAATACCAAAAGTATTTTCTGGAAGTAGGATTAGGTGGATTTTAGGGTGGATGTGTGTGTGTAGTGCCTTTAGTAGAGTCTCTTGTATAATTATGGCTGTTTAGGTGTTGGTAAGTCCTTTTCTTGAGCTGTTTTGCTGATACTTTCCTGTGAGGACCTTGAAATGCCAGAGAGCAACAGAGAAATCTTTTACTTGGTTTCTTATTCAGAGGAAGTATTTCCTTTGCTGTTTTCTTAAAAATCATAAAATGAAGGAGACAAAGGATATCTTAAACATATGATTTAACAGTTAGAGTAGTTAGTGCAGCTATAAAAGAGCTAACAGTCAGTAGATCTCACACTCCATTTAACATGATGGTAATCCCCATTCTTTGATATTTCCCAAAGATGACTGAGATTTCCAAAGCAATACTCTGAAGGCTGAGATGCTTATGCAATCTGAAGGTTATGAAAAACCTCTGCAGAGAGCAGCCACCTTTTGCTATGCATGTTGGTGATCAGGTTCAGCAGGTGCAAGGAGTTGAGTGGTTTGGTAATTGCAGAGGGGCTGCAGCTGGGCTGCTGCATTGCTCAGGGATGCCTCCCCTGTGGGATTACTTCACTATGGTGTGGGGATCCAACAAGTAAAGTGTAGTAGCAGCAATTCTGGGGAGTACTGGTAAGTGTGAGCTGTGTCCTGGGCTGAGGCTGTGTGAGGTTTCCAGAGATGCGGCCTAGCAGGGGAACAGGTAAGGCTGCACCCAGGCCTGCTCAGGGAAGGGCATCTGTGGTGCTTGTCTGGAGAAACTGCCATGAGGAAGCAGTAGGAAAACCTGTTTTCCTGGAGCAGCTGGCTCCTCTTTTTTGGTAGCAGTTCTGCTTTTGTGCCTGCTTATGGCTATGTGAACCTGCAGTGTGAGAAGTCTATCAGGAGCAGCTGTGTAAGCTGGGTGTGCATCCCTGTGGGCTTGGAGGGTCTGCATCTCTGTGTTCCTCTCTCTGAGGAGGATGCTGCAATATGTGTTAGGCCTCTCCACCTGCACACTGAAACTGCATTGCTATGTGGTGAAGAAGTAAAGGAGGGCTGAGCAAGGGGTATGTGTTGTGGTAGGGCATTAACCTGGCATGGGCTGTGGCTGTTGGCCCGTGCTAACAACAAGGGCCTCCATTTCCTGCAGTCACCCCAGCCCTGTGCTTTCTCTATGAGCTGATTTGTCTGTTGTAAGTTTTGTTGTTATTTCTTTTCTTTAACAGGGGAGCAACCTTGCCCTCGTGGTCTGCAAAGTCAGGCATGTGCTGACTGCCTTGATGATGGCGATGAGAGCAGAGCAGCAGGCTGGAGGAGCTGCCTCACACTGTGCCATGTCCACCTGCGCTGTGGTGAGTACCCATGGGTCCATGGACTCCTGTGTGAACATGCTGTGAGTCTCTGCGTTGTCGGGGCACTGCTTCAGCTCTTGAGAGTTCAGTCACTGTTTGCATAGGGTGCTCCTTGTGCTGGATGCTGGCCCAGCACTGTGATGTTTTTATCCCATGTTGCTCTGTTGGCACCAGGCAGGGGCTGTGTTTGGGGCACTGTGCAGCTGGGCTTCATGGCGCCTGTTGGGAAGGACCTTTTGAAGTGTTGTGCAGAAGTGCTTGTTTCTGTGAAGTGTGAGAGAGTGCTGAGGCTCTGGGCTGGAGCACTTTGCGATGTGGATGGTAAAAATTCTAACCTTTGATAGGAAAGCTATATAAATATAGGTCTTGTCCTGTTGTGTTGCAGTAGAGCTACATTTCTAAGTGTGTATCGGTTTGTTCCTTTAACTTCAGCTGACTTTTGAGTCTGACAGCCACTGAGGGCTGAGCGCTGTGGCAGATATGCTCCTGTGGTGCCACCAAGCTGTTCTGTAACCCTACAGGACAGTCCATTTGATCTGTTTCTGAGGTATGGACCTGCGAATGTTAATATTGCTGCATCACTCCTGCTAGTTAGAACTCACAAGTTAGGAGGTATTGGTTGGACTTGTTTGTTTGCCTAGTCAGATCTTTATCAATCTCTTAAACTTATGGTGCATTCTGTTATAAGCTTATGACTATTTCTGTGATGTACTTTCTAAGACTACATATAAATATTTGTTTTCCCAGGTCACTGTGTCTAGAGTGACCAAAGATGAGTGCCATGCATGTATAAAAAGAATCATGTTAGACTTTATTTCTGTATGTCTTCTGCTAGCCTGATCCTGACTTTAATGTCTTATTATATTCCAATTGTATTCCTATTCCAGCTCCTGTTCTGGGCTGGCTAGGAAGGAGGTACAGGGGCAGGGAGGACTGGGGGTGTGCTCTACAAGTATCTATGTGCAAACAGCTTTGGAGTACTGTGAGCAGGGCAGTGCTGCTGCTCAGGCATGGGCAGGATGGCTTAGTTGAGCCAGTTTTGCTTGTAGGTAGTGCTCAGAAGGCACAGGTCCTTGTTACTGAGGCAAGGAGCAATGCTGCTCTCAGAGCTGTCCTCTTGTGAGGAGCTACAGGCTAACATATCATTTGGCCCTGGGGGCTTTGCCAAAAAGGAGCTCACACAGGGCTTTGAAAGATCTTCTCTGACTACCCACACAGCTTGTAGGTGATTTTAATTAAATGTAATAAGCACTGCTGTCATTTTGAAGGAAGATTAAGGGTGATCAAGCCATGCAAGAGCTGTCCCTGAGCTCTGGGGCTACTAGTGAGGCAGATACAAAATATGTCTGTAGGGCCTATAAGAGGTGCTTCTGTTGTCCCTGTAGAGTGCTCTCTTCAGCTCATGCTGTATGTGAGGTACATCAAAATTAAGAATTTTTCCTTCCTGAAGAACCCTGGTTATGATCCTGTGCTTTCTTACATTTGTTCATTGATTGTATCTAAGTGCTGCTTTGTGGAATGCATGCTAAGTGAAGGAAGACATGCTGTGAAATAGGGCCATAAACCCTAACTTCTTGTTTTGTGATGGATCTTTTCCACAAGTTATCAAAGTGAACTGTGGAGTTCAGAGAATTCGAGTAATGACTCCAGTATGCCCTGGCCAGTCCATGTAGCTTTGAACTGCACTTGGAGGAAGCTGCATTCTTTTTTTTTTGCTGTGATAAATGGATATGAAAACTGGAGAAACAAATTCATGTTCTCTTTAGGACCAGATGCTTTTCTGGCAGTTGGTCACCTTGTCCCCTAAACCCATCCCTTAGATTGGAGGGATGTGTACCATACCATCCATACTGATGTCATCTCTCTGCTTCTCTTTATACTGTGAAACTTGTGTGATCCTATTAAACCCAACAGAGATCTGTTGAAATGCTCAACAAACAGTTATCAGGCCATCTTATGTGCTTGCTTCACTGTGTAATTTGCTGATATTTTCAGTACATAGCTAGGGAAGTGAGTGGGACTGCCTGACCTCCTGACCTCGCAGCTGTACTCAGTGAAATGTATGGTTCAATGATTTCTTTTATAGGAACCTGTTTGGTCAATTTTAAAAATAATATTCTGAGTTTTCACAGGAATGAGTTAGAGACGCAGTATGTTCCAAGTGGCAAGTTAGCAAGAAAGCTTTCTCAATTGTACTGAAAGAACTTTACTTTTGACAGGGCATAAATGTTGTTTATGGCTGTCTGTCCTTATCACTGTGAACATAGTTAAATATGTCACTTTTAACTGAGCTTTGCTGTCATTCTTTGAGTAATATCCCATGAAACAGAGTTTCAGTATGTTATAGTTTAATGTTGATTCTCAAATATTTCAAGACTGTGAGGTTTGGGTGATCTATTCTGAAACAGAAGTTCTTACGCTGTAATGAGGCATCAGATCAGCTGACAAATGGTTCCTTTTGCATTTGAGTAATGAGGAATCACTTCAGTCCTGTTGGGGTTCTCTGAGAATCCTATTCTACTGAAAATCACTCTATAATACCTGCCCCTTTCTCTTGTTTTGTAACTTATCACTGAGAAGCATATCTGATAGCATATATCATACATTGCCGCACCAGTGTGAGTGATGAGCAGTGGAGTGTCGGGAAGGTTTCTGTGTGTCAAAGTTGGATCCTCTTAAAAGGGCTTTGATTTTGGAAGATACCCAGGGACCAAGACCTCAGTGTTAGGCAATATTAGGCAATATCTTGGTCAGGTTCCCTGCCTATCCAGTCTGCAAGGTGAATGCCATGGTAACTGGGCAAAACACAGGTTACTCCTGGGGCTCAGGAGAAACTGGGAATAAACCAACATCCCCATTCATCTCTAGTATTGTCATATACTTGATATGTTTCTTTTATACAGTACCTAGTAAAATGAGACTTTACAAATTGTATGGCTACAAAAATTAGCATTACATAGTCAATAAATCATGCAAGAAACTTGGTATCTGTATACTTAATCTAAATTTGTTAACACTGGCAAGATAGAAGTCATTCTGACTCTATGCTGACACTTCGAAGCTGGAACACAACTCAGAAATGTGAGGTTTCTTCGTCCAGCTGTGTACATGTGCCTTGTTATCTAATACTTTAATTGCTAACTAAACAGTGGGTAGTAGAGAATATACTGTTCTATGTCAATATTTAAGCAGGATTTTACTTATGGCTTAAGTTTATTCACCTTGGAGAGAGAATTTTTGCTTCGCTTGAATAATTGGGCAAAGAAAAAACAGGGTTTCAACTTGCTCCTGTGGTCTATGCTTACTGTAGGCAAATAGAAAAGTATGTGAGCTATTTCTGTCATCCATGTCTTTTGGGTCCAGTGTTTTTGGAAAGCTCAGGAGCTGTTGAGACCTCTCAAACATATGGGACCTTTCCCCTTCTCCTTTCCCTTCCCAGTGGATGAGGCAAATTTAAACTATCTGACTTGTTTCTAACAAATATTTGTCCAAACTCCTAAAATTCTCCTGCAGAGGAAATTTGGAAGTGTCATTCTTTCTCATTCACTTTGTGAAAAGCTGAAAATGTGGATAGGGAATTCTGTCCTGTCACTGTAAAGCCATAAAGAAAAATTATTGCAATGACAATCAAGGAGAGGTTTTAAAGATTTGAGGCCTGCTATGTGCAGGGGCTCAGTTGGGATAGTTTTGCCTGGAAGCTGTTCACATGTTGAAAAGAGTTATGTCCTTTTAATATCTTGCATTCACAAGCATGTGGTAGGATTAACAAACCAAATCTTGAGGAAGCTGCATACTTTGCTCACAGGACCATAGATACTAGGAATCAAGATGTCAGACTGTTCCTTCTAATACAAATATTATTAGATGAGTGGCTTACAGCCATACAGATATTAAGTGGAAGAAGCGAGCAAAGAACACATACACCATAACTGTTAAGTTACTCAAAGACAACTGAGGAGAGGACAAAGAGGTAGCAAGCTTTGAACAAAGAATTTTTTCTGTGCAGAAGAGTTGCACACATGCCATGCCTTTATAATCTCTGCCAAATCAGACCAGGGCTGTTCAGGAAGCTGACTGGAACTTGCTTGTAGATCTCCTGGATGACACAAGACCCTAACTCTACTGAGGGAAAATAGGAACGACTGTTACTCAGTAGTGTCTGGGGTCTACATTGCTGTTTCTGCTGCAGGAAAATACAAAAGGGAAGTAGAGTGAGCGTTTGGGCTGTGCTTAGTAAGCAGGCCAACAGTTTTCAGCATGTTACTCAGATCTCAATTTTCTTTCAAGGTGAGTTTTGGAAATGTTTTAGTTAGTTTCAAGCTGTGGCAAATCCTATCCTGGCTGTTGTTTGCAAAATAATTTTTCTTCCATATCCGGTCTCTAATCCAGATTTTCCAGTAGCTCAGAGCAATTATTACTGACATGTCCAATGCCAAAACAATCCCTAGAATGCTACATTTAAATACTTAATTGTTTTGTAGTCACTTACTTCTGTGTTTCCAGTAGGAGCACTTATGGAAGGGCACTACTTATTTTGCCAGGACAAGACATCATGGCATTATGTGCAGTGTAGTCATGTTATCTACTCTGAAGATAAAAATGAGTTCTGCAGTTCAAGGTTGCTCAACCTGGATGTATAAAACATTTGGTCCATCTTCCCTGTCTCTATATTTAGCCAGGTGCTAGACCAGCTAAAGTCTGAGATCCTTTTTATTATACTTTAAAGCTGCATTTGGGATCTTAACAGTGTGTTTTTTGAAAGAAAAAGTAGTAGAAAACTACCTTGTAAGATAGGCTGATGTTCTTTTATAATCACTCTGAGCATTAATGCTCCTGGGATAAAAATACCAAATGTTGATTAGAATGAGGACTATGGGATGTCACCTAAAAGAATGAAATTAGAGAAAATATTTCCAGATATGACAGAATGAAATTTGTTGGGTTATAGAAAGCTCGAAACTCAACCAAATCCAGCCACATTCTGTATCCTGTCATATTCCTATAACATTAATTCTAGATGCATTTTTTCTCCCAGTTTTGAGTACTGGCAGGCTGTGAAGAACCATGTATTACATTGTGAAAGTTGTTATCATTCTTGTGATAATATTATCCCTGTAATACAGTCAAAATAGTCTGTGCCATGTATGAATATTTACATGGCATGTTCCTCTATGTATCTTCACGGTAATGTTCTAAGAGCCTTCCTAGCGCAGCATGGATTTTCTTCTATCTCTTCCCAAATAGCAAATCTGAATGTGGTCTTAATAGGTGTAGAATTCTCTCTATCTTCCCTATGTGTTACAGACAATTCTTAGGCAGTTTATTCTGGATAATGGAATTTAAAACAAATGGTTCAACTTGTAGTCTATCACTTAGGGTCAAAATCAAGCCAAACCTTGTGTTCCTTTGTGATTTTAATCAGCCACTTTTGCATTTAATTGCTATTTTGGCAGACTAGAGGAAGGAAATGGGGATTTAAAAAAAAAAAATTATATCAAAGTGAACTGAAAAGAATTTGAGACAAAGTTCTTTTTGGCATAGAGCATCTGAGTTACAACTGTCAAACCCTCTTTGGAAATGCCAGAGGCTTTTATTTACTTACTTTTATAGCTTGTTAGGCTCCTTTATAATTTCAATGACATGCTCCCACTTAGACTGCATCCTACCTAATGTCTCATCTACTGACTGTTCCACTCCAACAGAACTGCTTCATGGAAGGCTTTGCGAAGCTTTGAAAAGTAATGTACCCAGTATCCCCTTTGCCTAGCTAGATGTCCCCGTATGTCCCTACCCTGGGCTGTATTTCCTATGGCAGCCATGCGCTACAGTCTCGCTGACTTTGACCTCACTGCTTAATATCACAAGTACAGCCTTGGCCAAATGCATCGTTATCAAATATCTGTCCTCTGCTGATTCATCCAGTGAAAAGCAATGGTATGGCTCTCAATCTAGAAGTTGGCTGTTTGTCATTAATATCCACTATACTTTAAGCATTAAGTGTTGGAAACCTCAGAAGCCACTATTCCAGTTGCTTATAATGTGTTCTTTGTTTTCTGCTTGGCTTATCTTTAGGCACAATACAATCTTAAGGAAGCACACCCACTCCCTAATGTTTTCCTTGGGAGCCAGAAATGTGTGCTGCAGTGTATTTGTGCAGTTGCGAGTCAAAGAGAAGTGTATGTTATGAAAGCAGGTGTGGGGGATGGTAGTGGTGGGATGCAGGAAATCATATGTGGACTAAAAACAGTTATGAGAGATCTGATTCAAAAGCGTGCAGCTGAAGTAAAAAATCTCAGCTAGCAAATGCAAAAAGTGCTGAGCTTCCCTTGCTTAATGGCTAGCTTTTTAAGGCTGGTGCACCTTGTGTTAGTACAGCCAGTCTGCTAAAGTTCAGCAGCTAAAGTGAAACTACCCATTGTTCAAATACTTTTGTAATGAGAGTATCTTTTTTACTTTAATGGTTTCCCTTCCTAACAGGCATGCTGTTTGTTCCTAACCTGCAACGATCCTCCTTCTTTTTCTAACATTTCTAAAAATGACTATTTCTGTTTCCTCAAATACTACTTCTATTTGAGATTATTTTGGGAATAATAGTTTAACTCCTAGATCTTAGCTAATGCTAATAGACTTTTTACGTAGGAGGCTTCATACACAGCTGGTTTGGAAGATAAGTAGTAATCTAGTATGTATGTGCAGTGAGTATGAGGAATAAAAATGTAAAAACAAGGTACAGTGTCTGAGGATCCTGTGGGTATGAGACACAGCATCACTGTGCATCATGTCAACCACTGCTACATGTGGCAAATATGGGTACTGTGGCCAAAACCTAATCTGAATGTGAATTCAAACTTGTACAGTATGAGACCTCCAATGGTTCATCTGTGACAAGACAGCAGCCCATTGTGGTGTTATCACTGGGGGTATTTCCCCCCCTCCCAGCCCTGAGGTGCTCACTGTCTGCTCTGAGCATCTCACTGCTCTTCAAGATCACATGGGGCCAAGGCCCCACTTTGATTTACACTTATATTTCTTAAAGCTGAAAGTGGTTTATGAACCACTGCTGATGTCCTGCTCCATGTTAAGTGAAGCAAGTTAGGGTCAAGGCTGTTTCTCTACTGAGTAAAGCGACATTAATATTTTTCTGATAGTTTTCAACTGAAAAGGTTGGCCCTTTATGTATCTGAAATGTAAATCGTTGATATTAACAGCAACAACTGTGGTGTAGTTGAGCATTTGTCACAATGAATGGAGAAATAAACAAGCAATTCCTCCAAGATCCTGTCCTATTTAGACCTGAAAGAAATATTCACTGACTAAATTAATCCATTTGACTGTTGGTATGGGAATGCTTAGTATGGGATCTTCAGGTGTTGGTCAACTTCTTCCTTCTGCAGCACTATATGCTATGGGTACAGCAGTACTTTCTTCTCTTCTTTCTATCCTGGTACAGAAAAGCATTTGACATGACATAAAACTTCCATTTGACCACCTCTTTTTTTGAGCATGTTCCTCTACTACTTATAACTCTCTCTCTCTCTCTCACACACACACACACACACATATATATATATATGTTTCTGAAAGTGGAAATGTGACTAATTGTGGGATTCCCATGTCTGTGCACTATTGTGTAGATTTGTGAAGAGTTTTAG